>NW_027529436.1:1332290-1405205 GCF_008692635.1 Crocuta crocuta
AAAGCGAAAGTAATTTTGAAATGTATTGAATAGACATGTAAGTGGAATTGTGACAAAGATTATTACACAAACCTCCAATCTACTAATATTAGTTTTCAACATCTTTGATGCCTTCAAAATTATTTAAGGCAATATTAGAGAAATTAATCATTAGTAATATTCATGTTTATTTTTTACTGAGGTGGTAATGCTGTTCCTCAATCTGTTGTCACACTTGTCACACTTGCCATTAAGTAATCAATCCATCAAGGGTCTTATTCACAAATCTAACAACGGATGCCTTCAATGTCTCCTTTTCCTATTTTAGAGTTCAGGCCTCGAATACTTCTTAATAACTTTAAACAGAATTCAAAAATATCCATGCTGATAACATATACAAATTTAGGATACTCTAACTTTAGCACAAAACTAAAGTCACCCTAAGTTTTCTTTAAAATAATAACAAGCTATACCTCATCAGAGAATTTTGACTTAGACTCTCCTAAATGCTAACTGGAGGTCCCATCTTAAGTTGCAAAGAGATAACTCAAGAGTCACTGGCTTTGACAGGGGATCCTAATATGGGATGTGCCCAAGTGCCCGAGGGGAGATGGTCTGGAAAGAAAAAAGCAGCAGGTATATACTTGGAATTACTGTGCTGGTGAGTAACAACAGAATTGGGTTCTGCCATATACTGCTGATAAGCCGGGCTTGGAGTCCACTTTGGAATGAATGCAGGAGAAAAGGAATGACAGGGCGGGATGCCTCAGGGACACTCTGGTCTCATCTTCTCTGTTGTTTTCCAGTCCCTCCTCACAGAATCCCTCCTCCAGTCTCCTCTTAGGGCTTGCTCATCTTCAGATCTCAAGGCAGGGCTGGTGGGGTGGCCAGGCAGTTTGAGGAATCTTTTCCCTAATGATACACTCAGACACTTAATAAGCAATCTATCTAGATCCTGATCGTATCTTTGGGTGGAGAAACCATATAAACGCTGTGGGTAAAACAAAAATTTTTTTAAGCCTCCAGAAAAGGATATATAACACATTTCCTTAGAAATCTTTCCTGGTATCCAAAGTCTTTTACTATATGATTTGAAAGCATCATTTATTTTTATTTATTTGAAAGCATCATTTATTAAACGCGCAATTTACGTACAGAGCACTGTATAGTATTTTAGTGATATATGCAGGTAAATGCATTCTTATACTCCATAAAATTTTGGTATTTTGTAATTGAATGCTAATAATACAGGCCATCTTGACCGAAAAAAAACATTTTTAACTGATCAAAATTGCTTATAATAAAATGTTCTCAAACATTTTATTGTATTTTGTAAACACATAGTCAATAGTCAAATCCCTATGAAGCATTTATTTTTAAAGGGAGTTAGAGAAAAACAAGGTATTGATTAACACAAAATTCAAGATGGTGTGATTTACAGGGAAAGTGAGGGAAAGGAAGAGGATGGAGAAAGACTCAAGGAAAAAGGGGAAAAAGGAAGTTTTTTAGAGTTCAGGCCCCGGAGTTTGGAACTCCGGTTCCAAAGGTACTGGTACATTTCATTTCCTAAGCTGGGTACAGAACTCACATGTCCATCCTATTTACTTACTTATTTGTATATTTTACATGTATGCTATAAATATTTTTTTGAATTCAATTAATATTTGATAAATTATTTAAAGGAGAGAATTACAAGACATGATTCAAACAGTGGTAATGAAATCATTATTTTTTTAAAACGTTAGGGCTATGGAATTAAGCAATGGACTATTTCTCAAAGTGTCCTGAGTTTTCTGTTCCAATCTATTAAGTAAATAGGGTATTAAGTACTACAGGGAAAAAGGAAGGATAAAAAGACATAAGCATGATGCAATTCCAGCTCCTCCAGAGACTTCTTGCCTGAGAGATACTGGCTGTGCAAAGAGCCTACGTGAAGCACTGACTCTGTTTTACACAGGAAAAGACTATTGTTGACGGGCAGTGAGGGTGCGGGTTTTGCACAGCTCTTCCTGGAGTTCAAATCTAAGCATAGCGATTTGGCCACAGGGTATCAACCAGTTGTCTTCATTTTCAGGATGATTAATTACCGCGGCATCATTTCCCTCCCAAATTCTAGATTAATATTTATTGATCAATACTAGCATAAGCCTGAGAACAGTGGAAAGTTGATAACATTCTTGAAAATACTCAGCAGAGATAACAGCAGGGTCTATTTCCTCAGGAATTCACCTCAGTCGTTACTAGGTGTCTTTTTTTCTATTCTTCCTGTTCAACCTTTAGTTTTCTTTTGCCAACCATATTTGCTCTGAATCATTGCAAAAACTGCCCTAGGCTTTATTATGAAGTGGGATCCCAATTCAGGACGAATTGAAAGTAAACTACATGGCCTGGGTACATTCAGGATTTAGATCTCCTCATCCTGAAATGGAGTTGAATCAGTAGCCTAAAGGTGAAAGCCTCTAAAGTCCCTTTATTACTCAAAGCTTATAATCTCTTTGTTTTATACACAAGAATGGTAGAACTTCCCAGTTAACATGTCAAGAAATCTCTACCTCAGATAAGAATCAAGCTCTTTGGGTTTATTCCCGGCACAAAATACTTAACACCCAAAGAGACTGTTTTAGATGTTGTTTATTTTGATGACCAGATAGATTCCTTTGTTTTGTAAAATCCACATGCCCATTTGGCCTTCTTAGGAAATTTTTGTTCTGGCACCCTATCATTATTTGCTACCAAACTTCATATCTTTTGTTGGAAGCATCTAAAAATAAAAGTAGTTGTTTTATTTTCTTTGGGGCTTAATTTGGCAATTATCAAATCACATTTGTCAATACAACGACTGAATCAGATGTGACCCAGACGTCAACATTTTAAAAAGCCTCTGCAGCCTTTCCTATTATTTCAAGTTATAGTAGCTACAAGCAAAATCTTGCTTCGATCAATAAGAAACAAAAATGTACTCTCCTCTGTCATTTCAAAGTCATCTATTAAAACAACTCAAATATAAGATTCAACTGTGCCGGAATACAAATAGAACAGCATAATGAGGCTTATGTTTAGAAATGCAAAGAGCATTTTGGAAGTATTTTAGGAAGAATTAATATAATTCTAACTATTAATATTCTTCCATCATTTGATTTTCATTCTTGTACATGTGGATGCCACATTTCCTTTCCTTTTCTTCCTTCCTCTCTCTCTCTTTCACATACTCTCTCTCTCCTTCCAGGCCTGATATCTCTTGCTATATATATAGTGAAACACTTTAGGGAACTAAAAATTTTTTTCTCAGACATATGAAGCCGATGTGAATATCAAAATGATATAGAGGGCCCAGGAAGAATAACTCTTGAAATCATAATAGGTCATGTGAACTCATATTTAATTAGATTCTTGGTAAGTATGCAGCATATTATTAATGGCTGCTTATTTACTCAGGAACCATGTTTGTTTTTGGCAAATTAATTTTATGCTGTGATGTGGAATAATGCTTAGCTTTTGGTAACTATTGAAAATGCACTAGCAATACTGTGTTGTGTGCTATGTATGCTTAATGGCCACGCTAAGGCTAGACAGAAATATGGTAAGACAGTTAATTAATAGCATTAATTTAGCTTTTAATATTCCTTAAGTTTCCTAACACTAGAAAATACCAATAATAGCTTAAAAAATTATTACATATGGCTGGAACTCAAAGTTATTTTCTGACATCACTGTAAGGAATACTGTGCATCTTATATATCTTGATATCCTATGTACATAAAGTGACATCTACTGGAGAAAGCAGAATTGAATATTTACTTTCCAAACTATTTTCCTGGTAAACTTCCAGGCAAGTTGCACTATCCTCAAGATTATCCCAAACTTCTAGAACAAAGAAAGATTTTATTTAGCTTTAGTACAGCAGCAAGGCTGGCTTGTTTTGGTTATCATGTTGTCAAAGATGCCTTTGGGAGAAAAGTGGTTATGAGGGCCACACAAATGATCTCTTAAGAAACGCCACTGAAGAACTTGTGGAAACGACAACTCTGGCACATTCCCTTCAGGGTGAAATTGGGGTTCTAAAAACTGTAAACCATCAAGTGGTGGATTTGAAAAGAACACTATTGTAACAAATAGTCTGAAAACATGTTCGGAAAATGTGTAACTTCCTTCAATGGTCTGGAACAGGAGTTGTAAAACAATGTATGGGATTCGAATACGTAATTTCTCCCTGATGAAAAGGCGTCCCCGTGCTACTTTGAAGCCTAAATTTATTCATGTTAAAAAATGTGTCCAACTGTGTGATCTAATCAAACCCCCTGTTCTCAGGGAATTAGGGGATACCGTCAAGGGGTTTTTCACTTATGGTCAGAACTAAGAAGTGACCCTGAGTTCTGGAAGAAGAGACATCAATCAGCTTCTTTCTTATGACAATAATTCCCCAATATGTAAGTAATGATCCTTTTCTAAGGAAAACAAAAGCCTTTCCCATCTTAACAGAAGCTACGGTAGCAGCCATTTTCAAGACTGAAAGAGTGAGGCACAGCCTTATTCAGTGAGCTCACAAATACAAGACTATGGCAGTGACTAGAAGCCTCGTCTCTTTGGTTCTAGCATGTTACCTATATGAGGTTACCAAGACTGCTTCTATATTTAGATTCTGCCATATGATCCTCTGTAGTTTAATGTCAGATTTTCTACTTCTAATTATCATTGTCATTAACTTTCTTTTAATTTTGTTTTTGTAACAATGCTCTTGCACTCCCTCTGCTGGCCTTGCTAATTAACAAAAGTAGGGCCAAAGTAGTCCTGGTGTGTATGTATCCGTGATAACCTGTAGATGAGCTGGTAAAACCGACACTTCTTTGTAGGAACCCAAAAAGTCAGTCATGTTGGCTGCCCTTCATCTGAAGCAAAGAGGGCAAAAGAAAGTTAATTTGTAGATGATGAAAACAAAAAGCATGATTATTTTTATACATTTAAGAAAGAATCTAGGGGTGCCTGGGTGGCTCAGTCGGTTAAGTGTCTGACTTTGGCTCAGGTCATGATCTCACGATTTGTAGGTTCAAGCCTCATGTTGGGCTCTGTGCTGACAGCCAGCTCAGAGGCTGGAGCCTGCTTCAGATTCTGTGTCTCCCTCTCTCTCTGACCCTCCCCTGCTCATGCTGTCTCTCTCTCTCTCTCTCAGAAATAAATAAAACGTTAAAAAAAAAAAAGAAAGAATCTAATGAAGTGGATAAATGTACAAATCTTAAAAATGTGTCAGTCTTTGAAAATTAAAAATCAGTTATCCTTATTCTATTAAAATGCATACGTGTTTTGTAAAGGGCATATTTTACTACAAGGTGTATCAGTTTTTTATCTCTGTGTTTACACACTGGACAATTAAATGAAAGGTTGCCTGGCTCTGTTGGTAAGACTCTGAACCCCGATTAGATATATCGCTGTTCAATGGATCTGCTTCCCACATCCTAGAGTTCCATTATGGAGTTACAAAGAGAATGACAGCACTTGGCAAATCCCAGGCCTAATCATAGCATACAGAGTGACTTTTGGAAGGTACATTACCAAGCAATTAGGACCCATTTAATAAATTACCCCTTATGGAACACTTTGAACCCTAGTGGTCTAAAGAGGTTAATGCACCTCTCACAACTGAGTGTTACTCACTTTCCAGGGGTAACTTCAAGGCCATAGTTAATCCAAACCTTCTTCTCATCAATGGCCTCTTACTCTTGAGCCACTACCGTAGTCTGGCATCAGTGAGCTCATATACTTGCATTGCCCCCTGTGCATTTCACATGCTCCATTTTCTTACAGCTGAATCCATTGGGCAGGGTGTTCATGAGGCCAAATGACTTTGTGCTGCACATTAACTTCCTTTGGCTTTCATGCTTCTTATTTGAAGTCTTTGTGTTTTTCTTATTTATAGAGAGTTTTAACTTCTGGGTTTAGTTTAAATGTGACGTCTGATGTAATTTACTTTCCTCCAAAATTGTTGAGTAGCAACCACATTTTAAATGAATCCAATACACAAAATTAGGTTTCAGGATATTATTAAATTTGGAAAAAAACCCACAGTAGATACGTATTTGTAAACTGGAATCTTAACTATGGCCAAACACTAAAAACACTAAAAAACACTTAAAATATAACTGTAAGGGAGAAAAAGCTTTGATGCTAGAATATAATTAGACTTTTAAAGTTTTTATTTTAATTTTTAAAAATACATTCAACTTGGGTTTTTGGAAATAAAATGCTGATAAAACACGAAGCACATTTATTTAAAAAGACAGCCAAAGAATGGAATTGAAATATAAAAATGTTTCTGTGTATTCATAATGGCTGACATTGCTATCACATGTCATTGGTCTGCTATGACATTCGTGTAAATCATAATAAAAATCATCAACATTTACTGAATGTTTCTTCTATCCAAGGCCCTCCTGAGAGCTACAGATGAATAAGACACAGACTATGACTTCAAGAAACTTATAATTGTATCATAGAGCTCAGATACAGGCATGTTGAGAAAGAACCATAATTAATAGAAGATTATGGTAAATACCAAGTTTGTGTCCATACAGAACTTGCTAAGGGAATTCAGAGAAAGTAGTATCTCTGTTCAGACAGGAATGATGAAGAAAATAAAATCTGCTCAAAACTTTTGTTAGAATTTTGGCAGGAAAGCTGAAAATTAGAAAATTAAAGGAAATGCTCCAACAGAGAGAAGTAATTAAAGTTGTCTTTAGTTGCATCTGTGGACATATTTTGTGAGATATGTTTGAGGGGCAGCTTTTCAACATGAAAGTGGGTGTAAATTCTTTGGAATGTTCTACTTTGCTTTACCTTTATTGTATATAGAAATAGAAAAAGAGATAAGACAAAACACATTTTCGGTCAAATAATGTAATACAACATGGAAAATGCTTACTGCTGTCAACTTAATGATGAGGACATATTTTAAGGATATATTTTAAGTTTTTGATTGTTGTTGTTCTTTTAGATAATATAACTATAAAGTGACAAAATACCCTTTTCCAGGATTTTAAGTGATTCACTGAGTCATACATTTTGAAATCTCTGCTGCTTTCATTGTAACTTGGAACAGCTTTCCATATTATAGACTGTTTTCTTATATCCCTATAAGAAACAGAGACTACGTTTGGAAATGTAGCTTTTACCTGAATCTATAGTATTATTGCAGTGTGGGTTTATATGGTCTGGAAGTTTTCTGTATTTGTGCTGTATAATTTGATTCTTATCTAAATTTTTAAAAATGTCCAGGCCAGAAATGTGGCCTGGACAAATTCTTTACCATGTTTTAGTGTCAAAGGTCTGCAGAAAGAGCTGAGTATCACATAGCACAGTAGATGTGGTATGCCGTTGGTTGTATCTTGAAAGCAGCCTCTACTTCCAACAGCAGAATTGCAAATCAAAAGTGAACTACTATTTTTTGATCATTGGGAAGTAAACATTTAAAAAACTGGAGCCCTACTTTTAAGGGTAGTGGTGAGATTATATTGCTTTTCATTTATACCTAGAAGCACTTTAATCTGATTGTTTATTCCATAAGAAAAGTATTACCACATCCAATATTCCCTCTTGTTTTTGCCTCTTGCATTATTTACACCAGTGCCAGAGCAGATTTATTAATACCAGTCTGCAAACAGCATTATTCCACACACTCTGAGAATTTACATCCTGGGATAACACAGAGTGATAAAAGTAGCACAAATGGAAAGAAATCACATTGTCTGTTGCATTTTCCCTTCTAGGATTTCTAAATGCATCCAAACTGTTTGCAGCAAACCTTTACTCAATGACCATTGTGTTTGGACACTGCATCCCAGAGATACAGAACTCTAAAGTTCTTCAAAGAGCCTACCAACTAGCTGGGAAAGGCCTCACATAGGAAACACCAGCAAACATACTGGCACTCTGTAATTACATATAAAATAGTAGGGTGCCAACTATTCATACTACACACAGATGCTATCCAAAATGGCAGCTACTAGATAGCTGTGGCTATCAGGTACTTTAAGTGTGGTTATTGTGAATTCAAAATGCTATGAATTGAAAATACACACTGGATTTTGAAGATATGACAAAGAGAATATAATGTAATTAACACTTTTAGAATATTAATTATACATGGAAATACTATTTGGATATGTTGAGTTAGGTAAAAATATTATCAAAATTAATTTCACCTGGTTTTAATTCTTTTTTTTAGCCTACCTATATAAAACTCAGAATTACAGATGTAGTCTGCCTTATATTTCTATTGGACAGTGTTGCCATAACCTTCCTAGAATAGACTCAGCAATAAGTGCCGAAAAATCTGAAAAACTGAAAAGAACAGGTAAGATCTCAGCTGCCTCTGGAAAGATACACAGGCTTTGAATTAGAATGTGAGAGAAAGATAAGCATGTTCTTGGATAGGAGACTAAATAAACAGATGTAGGATGATAGCTGTTGGAAACCTAATGTTTATTGTAGGCAATAGTGCAGAGTGGTTATCTTGTAAGGGGTGACAAATTCTGAACATTTAATCCAGTTAAAAGATGATCAGTTATTGAGTTAACATAGCTACCAACTGTTGAGTTCTTAGAACATGAAATTTATGTATATAAATTTATATTTAAACATAACAATCATAGAATGCAAGTTCTGTCCTATCCCTTTTCAGGTGAGGACACTGAGGCTTAGATTGGCTCAGGGACTTGGTAAATGTCACACAACTAGAAAGGGACTGAAGCCTTGGTGTGTCTGACCCCAAATCTTATTCTTTTCACCACTGTACAGGAGGGAGATTCACCATAAAGTCAATGAAGCTTTCCACTTCCAGGTCCTACACATGTGAACACCTTCCATGGAAGGTGCTCAAGTGATGTGTTCCCATGGTCATCTGCTTTTGGAAAATTTGCCAAATTAAACTATCTAAATTGTAATCAGTTATGACTGCTCTCTGTTTCCATTCTGACTCCCCCCAAGTCACAACTTCCTTCATGTCAGGTAGTGTTAGATCAGCATTTTGGTGGATCTGGTTAAAAAGAAATCTCAAATTGCTCTACACTTGGTTTTGGTTTAGTTAGTTATTTTTGTATTTCAAAGTTGTTTTTACATATAGTTTTTTTCCTAGCTACTTTAGGATAAGAAGGGCTACCCTGAGTACTCTTACTTTCCACCCTACCAGCTCACCTTGGGTCTTGAACAAGAAGAGCCAGTGGACAAATTGTAATATTAACTTGTCCTATGGCACCAAGAAGATGTAGGTCATGGAAGAAATAAAGAAAAGCTTTAAATGTAAAGAGCCAGAACTAGTTTATGGAATATTCTTCCAATTCTCCAATGTGTAAAATAATAAGTGGAGAATTCAATTCTCATTGAAATCTGGTCAAAAGAGACTACACTTGATTAAGCAGCGTATACAATTATAAAATAAGGCATATTTGTTTTCTATGATGATATTAATCATGCAAAAGAGAACTGAAGAATTCTTATATTGTAGACATAAGCCTGTCACAATGCTCTGAACAATGAGTATGACCATGTGAAGTCACCTGTTTTTGCATTCTAATGTAAGGGGTTTTGTTTTAGCCCATTCAACATGGCTTCTTCTGGTGGAGTCTCGTGGTTCAAGATGATGCAACACATCAGAATTGCCAGTGACAGAGAAAAATGAACCAAAGCTCTTCTAAACTGCTAAGGGAAAACCATTTTTGATAACCATGCTACATGAAAGAATGCATTATCTTTCTCTTCTATTATAAAATTGTTGTCATATGAAGAAGTCTGCAGCCAAAAAAAGGTACTTTAGAGGAGACGTCAGACAGTTAATAAGTAGAAATATTATATTATTGCTCTGGACTTTATGGTGTTTGTGGTACTTGTCATCCTTTAAACTTTGTAATTTGTCATGATTTCTTTCTTATCCTGCAGACATATTCAGTGTTGGACCTAAGTTAACATTGGCAAGTTTTTCTTACATACAACTTCCCAAATTGTATATACATGAGGTATTATACGATGTGGACTTATCCTTGAGCTGTATTGTATATCTTCATAGTCTTATTGTGGATGCTTGGGAAGGATATATTTATTTAATATATGAAATATTTGAAGGTCACAAAATCCTAAAGAATATGAAGGGGGAAAAGCCTGACTAACATGGTATTGATTCCTGCAACTTCCTTTTGCAAACAGTGGACGAGACAATGAGCAACTAGAGAAAGTAGAGCCCAGACAGATACTACATTATGTATCCCAAATTCCACAAATGAGGCTGATAATGATCACATCCATTAACATCACCAAGAGATTAGACTGCCTCCTATAATGTAGTGATGCAGAAACAAGATGATGGCTAACAAGAGAGAGAAAGACTGACTGAAGGAGGGTGAGAAGAGATGAAGGAAATAAATGAACATCTTATTGAGGGCCTGACTCTGTGTCAGGTCTTGTGTTATTCACCCTCATATGATTATCTTAGTTAATGAATCTTCAAATGTCTGTAATATATAAAGAAGTATCTCTGATGCATTACATCCTACTGCCTGATTTTATGACTTCCTTGGATCTGCCTCGGCTGTTCATAATCCAACAGAGAATGAGGGTTAAGAAAGAGGGCTTTAGAGTCACACTGAGAAAGTTCAGATAGATGGATCATGGAAAAAACCTCATCTATTACATTGAATATCACTGTAGAGATATTTTCTTGAGAGTATACTTTCTACTCCAGGGACACATAATCCACTGAGCCTAAGACCCATAGTCAACCGCTACATGGTAAGATGCATGATCCAAGTTTGCACAAAGCAATCCGCTTTCTATTAATCCAAGAAAACAACTTAACTTAGATTTACAGATATATATTCTACTAATCACAATGTTGTGAGGCAACAGTTCTGCTATATATTTCTTGAATTTTTTCATGTGTTCCTAAATTTAATATTGAACACTGGGAGATACATAAAATTTTTAAACTGCCAACTAGATTTCTTAGTATTCAAGAAAACATTCATCCAGGGACTGCCCATAACCATATTTGTACAGTGGATCATCACTATTTTTGTGTGCTTTACATCCAGTGACTGACTGGGCTATATCCACCTATCTGTTCAGTGTCATCTTGAGTGTGAAGGAGCTCCCTTTGAGGAGATATACCTAATTCTACAAGCGTGTTTTCCATGTGTTTTTATTTTGCATGTACACAGTATATAACAGTTTGCATAACAGGAGATATGAATTATAGTACCCCCTGCCCACACTCCATGCCACTACTTCCTAACATGCCTTTATTTGGAACAGATCTTGAAACTGTGTTTTTTATATTGTGGGCTACCTTCAAATGTTGCTTGATGATCTCATTTTAGCATTCTCTTTCTTTTTGGAAATTAGCTTCAAGTATTATCAACGGCTCTCATGTCATACTATTCTTTGAAATAGTAGAGGGAACAATGTAAATGATACGTACACATACAGAATCATAGGTGAACCCCACAGGGCAAATCATTTTGAATGACTGAACTTACAAATAGGTGAGAAAGATTTAAAGATGAGGAGTCTGCAACATACAGATGTTTGGCTGTAGTCACTTTTGTTTCTTTGGAGGCTTCTGTTGCTTTCACTGTAAGGAGTCTATCGTACATGGAGTGGAGACACAATGTCAGCAGGACAATGATGTGACTGCTTCAACTAGGGGTGCCATCGTCATTGCATTTCCTCAGATGGTTCCTGAAACAGAACTGGCACCTGATGGCTATTACCTCATGGAATACTAACTGTCCTCAGAAGCAAGCAAACTGCGAGGCCAAAATGCTCATCTTGAAATAAATGTCATATATCTCAAAAGCAGAGTAGATTTCTGACATTATGACGGAATTTAAAGAAGAAAGTAATTTTTGGAAATCTACTGTATAAGCACCTTTTCTGCAAGGCTCTCTTTTTCTAACTGAGGGGCATCTCCACAAAATTATAACGGGTATAATACATTTCAAACTCTCTGGATAGAAACACTTAATCCAGCCATTCACACAGTTTGATAGCCAGAAGCATTATCCAGGAATATTTATCAAAGACAACTAAGATGCCAAGGATCTGGGCTGAACTGGATCAATGAAAATTGTCCAAGCATCCAGTTTCAATGCAGTAAACAGATGACATCCAAAACAACATCACTATTGCACCATCTTCAACTTCTCAAAGTTAACATCAATTTTTGCCCAGGAAAATTCTGAGAAATTGGATATTTGTATTTTGTTCACTGACTTCTGAAAGAGGGCCAGCATTAGACAGTAATTAAATATTGGTAACGGGGAGCCTGGGTGGCTCAGTCAGTTAAGCGTCCGACTCAACTTCAGCTCAGGTCATGGTCTCATGGTCGTGGGATGGAGCGCCACGTCAGGCTCCACGCTGAGCATGGAACCGACTTAGGATTCTTTCTCTCTCCCCCTTTCTAACTCTGCCCCTCCCCTGCTCATGGTGTCTCTCTCCCCTTCTTTCTCTGTCTCTCTCTCTCCCAAATAAACATTAAAAAATTAAACATCAGTATCCAGTTTTTCATAAGAATTTCAAATGATACATTTTGACTCCAGTACTTTCTGGAGCTTTGAACACTGGAGGAAAACAATTATTTATCAGTAACTTACATAAATGTATTATGTAAAAATGTAAATATTCACATTTTTTTCATCATCTAAATGTTGTACCAAGAATGAAAACTTTATTTTTTTTTAATGTTTTTATTTATTTCTAGGAGACAGAGAGAGAGAGAGTCACAGACTCTGAAACAGGCTCCAGGCTCTGAGCTGGCAGTCAGCACAGAGCCCGATGCGGGGCTCGAACCCGCGAACCGCGAGATCATGACCTAAGCGAAAGTCGGACGCTTAACCTACTAAGCCACCCAGGCGCCCCAAGAATGAAAACTTTAAGTAAGTTCAGCTAGAAATTGTTACACCTTGTTCCACGAAACCTTGTTCTATGGATTATTCACGGATGAAAGCTCTTTGCCCCACAGTGCCGATCCCCCTTCTGCGTGATTCAAGAATCACTCACTGCAGTCTTGGCTTAGAGACGTGGCTCTTCCCCATTCTGGGGAGTTTCATACTTAGTCACAGAACTCGATAGAAATTCTATGCATTTCTATTAATGCATAGAAAGAAGAGAAAATCTTAAAAACCTATTTGGTTTACAGGGTCATAATTACTACGTAATAAAAATAACCTGCAATTTGGCAGGTGGATCATTTTTAAGAATATACTAACTTAGTTTATAAGTTTACTGTCAGTATTTAGCTACTGTTCACTTTTCATGTCTGTGCTTCCACCCTGGGCAAAATCCAAGGCCATGCTGGTATAATAACCAGCAAATGGCTCTGTGGGCAAGGAGGAAAGAAATGGGCTTGTTGGCACATGTCTTCATGGAATGCTGCTAAGTTTAATTTTCATTTTTTGTAAATTGCAAAATAATCAAATCAAATTTTCTTAATTTTAATTTGACTATGTTATAGTTATTGAGCATCTTTTGTGAGCTGTATTAGATTTTTATTTTTTTAAAGCAATACCAACTGCTTTCAAGTTTACAACTGTGCATTTGCCATTTATTTATGATTGATACTACCAGAGCCGAAACCAGACTCCTCTCTCTGGAACCAGTTTACTGCTCATTGCCTTCTGTTTTGAAGTGGAGGAATTTAAGTGTGATGGGTCTGCTTGGACTTTTGAAAGAGTTGGTCTTATCAACCTTTAGGATCACTTGTTTCTGAACCCCAGGCATCAAATAAAGGTGGAACTATTGATCAGATGATTTCAAGTCATGGATGTGAACACCAGTCATTTATTTTATCAAACCAGTGAACATAAAACAACAAGAGTTTGGAATTAAAATTTATAGTTCATTTAAAAATAGTAAAATTCTGAAGAAATGGTTTTAACTTAAAATATTTCCCTAGTGATTTGTTCACTGTTAATGCCTAGAAAATATTAACCACTACACCCAATCTTTTTTCTACTCTGCTGGTCTTTGAGGAGAATTTTGTTTGTTGTTACTCAAATAGGAATTACTGTCCCATGAGCAACTTACTATAGATTTATCTATATTAAATCTTTTTCCATTAAAATTTTTCCACCTAAGATCTTCCATTGTGCTTGCACTTCTTGCTACTTTGGTATGCTCACAGCTATTTACTTTTTCCATCAGGGCATTAATTTGGACATTTCATTTAGTATTGGTCCCAACCCTATCGCTACAGAACCCCACTGTCCCCAATTTAATGATGCATTACTAATAGTTGCTTATTATTTATAGTCCATCAGTCAATTTGAGAATAATCCTAAAGTGACAGAATCTTACCAATGTCTCTATTCATTTTTATTTGTTTCTAACAGAAATCCTGGGACCTTGAAGAAGTGGCTTCTAGCAGTCTAGTAAATAGTTTTCGTGGTATGTTTTGGAAAGAAGATGGCATATTTGTGCCATTTTAACTCGCTTAATGTAAAATTGCACTACTTTGCATGAGGTTTTCAAGATAAGGAATCATCTAGTGCAGAGGAGGGGACGATTGGAGTTTCCTATTTTGCAGAATCTGGTGCCATCTTTATTACCTTAAACATTTACTTGCTTTGGCTGCCTCCAGGCTGCCTTATCTCCTATCCAACTTTGCAGAAATTGGGGGGAAAACAGTAATCCAACACTATGGCGTAGTGAGAATAATATGAAATAACAGATATAAATGAATTTGGAATATCAAAACCACTTACATATAATCCTTTCACAGAAATAAGACTTTCTTGATGCACCCTTTGATGAATATGCATTATAGGGGGTACGGATACGTTTATACTATTTTGCTTGTTTCTGGCAATATTAATGACACATCTGTACATGGAGTATGTGGCATGTGCATGTTTCATTTGTAAGATAAAAATATTCAAAATAAATATTTTAATATAAAATTCATTGCTATCAATGCTGTACATTAAGCTTCAGAGCACAGTTCCAAGAAATCTTGAGAAAGTTAATGGAGCAAAGGTAGGCTCTTTAAGAAAGGAGTGCAGGTCTCCTCAGGCTCTGAAGGCACTTGGTCCCTCATTTACCCTCTAGCTGTTTAATACCACCAATCTTCCCTCTTCCTCTGTCTCAATCTGTAGGACAGTCCAACAAAAAAGGCTTTCTCTATGTTGCTAAAGGGGTGACCTGACTCTCCTATTTGAAATATTTAAATTTTTGAATATTTGATCTGGAACTACCTTTACTCATTATTTTTCTGCAATGTTGTGTTTGTTTTCTTTTTTACCATTCTTATGAAATAGCTCTCATACAAACCCCCTCTAACCTGTGTGGATAGAGTGTGAGGAGGTAAATATGATGGAGCTGAGCTTCTGAAAAGCCACCTGGAATGGTGTGTCCTTTTAGGATTAAGCTGTCAGTACAGAGGGTTGGTTTTCTTGGAAGGAAAGTGCAGCTGTCGAAAAAGACACCAGATGCCCCCAAATCTCCAGAGCCTGAAATTACCCAAGACAATCCAGTTTACAGATTCATACATTCACATACAGAAGACTGTTAAGGCCCTGAGCTGTGATGTACATACGCTTCCTGATAGAATGACCGAAAATTTCACCAAGTTCGGTGGATCAACAATAAATGGACTGTTTTCCCTCTGAGTTCTAAGATCTGGTCCAGGAGTGGAAGGTTCCCAACTCCATGAGAAAGATGGAAGAAATCACAGTGAGCCCTTGGCTATGTGAATTTACACTGACACTGTCTTTCTATTTCTAGTTTAACAGAGGTTATTCCCTATTGCCCACTCTGTGTGAAAGAGAGAAATATCAAGTGAAAGCTTTAAATTACTCAAAAACAATTCACTATACAAAATTTGCAACATAAAAGCAGGGTTTTTTTGAGATCCATGAGAAAGGGGTTGAGAAAACGCAAATATTTACTAAAAGAAAAGAATGAAATAATTTAAAAAACTTTTTGTTTTTTTAAAATTTATTTTTGAGAGAGAGACAGAGCGTGAGTGGGGGAGGATGAGAGAGAGAGGGAGACACAAAATCTGAAGCAGTCTCCAGGCTCTGAGCTAGCTGTCAGCAGGGCCCGAACCTACGAAATGTGAGATCATGACCTGAGCCGAAGCTGGACACTCAACCGACTGAGCCGTCCAGGCGCCTCATGAATGAAATAAATTTCTAAGAGCTATGGATACTTATACAGCGTGAATCTCAGAAAAGGGAAATAAGAATGATTAAGGAAACAGGAAATTTTACATATTATGGAGGATGGCCAGAAAAATCCAGAGAAATAGAAAGTAGCCTGATGGAGATCTTTAGCTTTTTGAAGGCTAGAGTGAAATCTGCCAAGTAATAGGCGAATAGGAGGTCACACTGTGAAATTAATAACCAGTAAATTTAGAACAAATAAAGCAGAAATGCTTTTGCACAGCATTTGAGCAGCCCGTGGCACTGCCAACTGCAGGGGGTCAGGGAGTTAAATGCTGCCGAGCCAGAATGAAAGAGGTGCAGAGTAACATTGTCATTCTTACCATCATCATTTGCAGTTAGTTGGATGATGATTCGGGTGACTTCATCCCTTGCCTTAGAATTTAATTATGATTGCACTTTGTGGAAAGCTAATAAGGATGTAAGACAAACAGCAAGAGTAGAAGCAGATAAGGGCCCCTCTCTGTGAGCCTACAAACATATTGAGCACAAGACAACTATCAGATGATACCGACAACTATTGTGTTTCAAAATCCCGCGGATATGTGGGTAGGTAGTCTGAATCGGGAGAAGTTTTCATTCAGACTTCCCCGTCTTTGGCCATGGCAACATACAATTCTTGGGAAATGTCCTTCCAAATTACAAGATCTGCTTGAAGGAGATTTTTTACTTTCCCACTGCCCCAAATTCACTATTTAGTAGATCACTGGTTTCTCCTGATCTGTTAATCCCAGCTGGAAGCCCACAGTGTCTTGTGGTGAATAAGGGGTTTGATGATGATGCTTCTGGTCAACAATACCCTGTCGTTTTCATCAGCGCTGGAGCGGCAGCCTCTCGGGTGGGGGGTGAAAGATGCTCTACCCAAGATCATCAGAACACGAGGTCCTGCAGCAGCCAGGCCTAGTCCCGGTTCGAAAAATGGACCATTTTACAAAATGAGTCTTAACTGTGATTTTTAGTTTTACTGCAAACTATGATCAATGCTTAGCCATTATCACCATTCTTTCTTTGCCTACAAAGATGTGTGGGTCCCTCTCCTTACTTTTTCACCCTAGCATATTATTATCAGTTTGAGTTAATGTTCAACTAGGAATTACTTGGTGTGATGGGGAGGTAAAAGGACAGGGACATTTACTTTTTCATTAATCTCCTCCTTGCCATAATTAGCAAAGGTGTAAACAGTAACACGTCTGATCTATATAGGAGTTGAACCTATTATTCATAAACTCGTTGCTGCAGAGGCCACATTCTTCAAAAACAATGACACCTGACCATTTCACCCAGTGTCTTAATTTGTTCATATTTTGGCTGCTAAGCCTTCTGCTTTTCTGTTACTGTAATATAAACAACTGAGCTCCATTAGTTTGTATTATTTTTCATTAACTTTAGAATTGCTAGGTTGAAACTGAACAATGTATTTTATGGTTGGTCTTTTCCTCTCTTTTTTTTCTTTTTAAAAGCTGTTGGCCTTCCCCCCCCCTTAATTTTTTTTTATTTCAGTATTTTCATTGTAATCATGGCTATAATTGACAGCTTTAAAATACCGGGGGGCACAGTTGAGGTCTTTTTCTCTTTTCAAATACTCTTCTCCATCCACAGCAAGGGCTGTTTTTCTTTGTTTCTTTGCTGTCTGAGAAGAGGCAGAAGATCAGAGAGAGTTTCTGGCGGTGGTAGAATATTACATTCCATTGTAACTAGTAGTTTACATAGACTGTGCAACTAAATATTCTGTGAAAGCAATTGAAAATGACTTTTCCCTTTCCTGTGCAAATCCAATGTTTTCATAAATCTGGAGGAAAACCTTATGGTTTTGAAAACCTGAAATATTTGTATCCACTTTTTAATTGTTGATGTGCTGATGTCAAACCACCACGCTGGATATTTTTAGTACCTATCCCCATGACTGATAGTGTGTGTAGAAATCAGAAGTAAGGGTATCACTCCTGGCAGAATTGGAGTGAATTAGAAATTCTGTTTTCAAGACATTTTAAAATATTCACTTTTTAACCTCCTTTTAAAGCTACCTCTTGCTGTATTTTGCAAGGGTGGGGATTTAATGCATGATGCCTACACATGTGTACATAATATTCTCTACCTTTTGTCTTTAATATTCCTTGGTTTTTAATTATTAAAGATAAGTATTTGAATTATAAATATTCTAGTTATACAGGAATAGGCAAAGCAGGCATATACCCTCAGGCAAAATTCTTCCATTATCCATAATCCTTCTGCCTCCTGCCTCCATTTCTCTGCTTCCTATCTTTATGTCGCCTCAAAAAACACACAGACGCATTCTTTTAAAACCACCTTTTCCTTCCCACTTAAACCATAGAAATCCCTTCTCAATATGTATAGGGGCCTCTTCCTTGAAGTGGGATGTCATACTTGTCCTAAATATAATAAAGTGCTATCTTCAAGGCATTTCTGCATCCAAAACACTCCCTAGAAACCCGCCGAGCCCTCCCATCTAACCAGTCTGAATGTCACAAATCATAGCCCAGAAACTGCTTTATAGTGAATCATTAACATTGTCAGGAATGACTTGGCAGAGAAAAAAAAAAAGCTTTCCATTAGAGAACTGAGGGAGAATATACAAATGACAGCATTGTCATTCCACTCCTATTGTTTTATAAAGCTCTGAACTGATTAGTAAGAGTTTATTACAGAGGAATAGGACTGTGAATATCATGTGTTGTGCTAGATATTTTCATATTTCCCCCTTACATTTTAGAGCTTCATGATTTATTTTAAATGTTTTGTTTTTAAAATTCTGCTTGCAGTGCTGAACGAAGTTTTATATGATGAATAAGTGTTAAGGAAAAAATATGCAGATGTATGCAAAGTAGCTGACCTGATTATTTGTAAGTGAAAAGCCATTTTCAAGGCTACTTGTCTGCCATCTCCTTCTGACTCTTGCCCAGCAGGGATGTGACTAAAAAGGACCAGGATGCTGCATCAAGGATGGACAAGAGCGTGGATGAGTGTTCTTTGTCTTTCATGATGGGTCTTGCATCACTTTCTGAAGTTGGAGGCAAGTAGGGTTTAGAATTCTTTGGTGCTTTGTATTTATCTGAGTTTACATTCTGTACATTAGAAGAGCTGACCAAGAGCTGATTACCTAATACTCTTCTGCCTCCTTTACCTCGTGTTGACACATGTAGTGGATGTGGTTGACTTAGCAGAGCCTCACTGAGACGGTTCATTCCCCAGGGACCAGAGTGTTCCTTGCCATTGTTTACAGCAAGCACTTCCTTAGAAATTGCCCCTGGCCCAAGGAGGTTACCTACCCCAAAGTTTCAACCCTCCCCACATCCAGCCTTAATCCAATGACAAAACCATGCCTCAGTTAGAGAGATTTCTGATGGACCATCCCAGCATCAGGGTCCCCCATGGTTGAAGCTGAGGCCTCTGTTGTGCCTGCATCACAGTTCAACATCTCTCTAACAAGTCTTTTTTTTTTTTTAGTACTCCCTTACACATATCATAACTGAGATCATATCCCAATAAACCACCTGTATACCAACGTCAGGCTTAGAGTTTCTTTTTTGTAGGAAATCCAACCTATGACAGTGATATTGGAATGATCCTAGAAGGCAGGCTCTGAAATAGGGAGTTTGGAGTTGAATTATCTCCTGGCTGGCTGGTAATTAGGACTCCATCACTGGTGGTAGATATGGTATCAATAGCTCTTGGATGTAGCAATGGTGCAACTATTAAAACTTTTCCTGATGTTGAACTGTGATGGGAGATCACAAGAGAAGAGAAGGCATTGTAAAGAGTAATATCTTAGGTGCTTGAGAGTTTCAGAGTAAACAGTAATTAATGGACTACAGAACTGGATAGCTTTTGCTGCAAGCTATCCACGCATTGGAGAAAGCATGAAAAGCTGGGGGTGATTAATCACCAAACTAAGGTGAAGTATAAAAACCAGAGGGCTCCCTTGGCAGCATATAAAGAGACTCCCATTTACTGCAGCTGGAAAGTGAAAACGCTGAGGATCTGACTCAGGACTTAATAATGCAAAGAGATCATCTCCAGAGAAGGTTGAATTTTTACCTCCAAGTTGTCTCTGCCAGGGTGTCGGTCCTCATTGGGAATGAGTGGGACCCTGGGTCAGTACCCTTCAAAATACTGAATCCCCCAATTTCCCTGACTCTCTGAACCCACATAGGTGGCCCACTCTTCCCTGTCAAAAGCTAATGCTCTTCCTTTATTTGAAAAAATGCAGGGGTCTCTGACCAGTAAGATAGCATGTGCCCCTTCCCTTAGAAAAACCTATTTTCACCTCCTCTCCTGGTTACCAAAACAATAATGAGGATTAAGGCACAGCATATTCCAGCTAAGGAAGGGTTGGACTTGAGGTGTTACAAGAGCCAGCCTGTATGTACCTATGAGATTCAGGAAAGTGTGTATGGAAACTGGGTCCCAAAGACGTTGAATTAAAAGGAAAGAACATAAAGTTGGAAAGCAGCAGTTTTTGATAGGGGAACACTGTTTTGTGATAAGGATGTAGCTCTCTGTCAAAGACTCCAAGAGAAGAAGTTAGCATGTTACTATAATGGTACTTTGAAGTTTAAAGACAGTGATGGCCCACACCACGTGAAGTAGAAAGTGCAATAGATGATGGTATAAGGGATCAAAAGACCCAGTGAAGTGGGAATCCTATAGCGGATATATGTAAAGCCAAAACCCACCACCTGAATGTGTTCCAAGGCAAGGCCTAAACAAGATGTGAGTTGGTGAAAGGGACAAAAGTAACATTAATATGTTTAATGGGTATCCACTTTAAACCAGGGCTCATGGTAGGGGATTCTGTTACAGATACAGTTTCCTTGATTATAATAGAGGCAAGATAATGGCATTTTATCAGCAGCAAGGTATGTGCAATTATCAAGAGGAATGACAAGTTGGGTGTAGCAGCCACGTAACCCTCACTGGCAGAGTACTACAGACATGGTAAGAGAATCCAGATCAGTAAAGGCAAAATAGTTGGGTGTTGACAAGGGAATTCTCAATCTATAAAATCAGAGGAATACATGAGTAGACAACCATAATGATGAGAACAATACCTCCAACAGTAAGTCATGATCTCTTGCCCAGTTTCTGGACTGAACCAGCTTTCAGACCCCAAATTCCTGAGGGAGGACCGTGCAGTATGATAAAAAGTACATACAGTAATGATTCTCTTAGTCCAAAAGGACTCCTGGCTCATTTATTTGAGTAGCTGCTCACTGGCAAAGGCTAATACCAGATATGTTGAGGGCTGCTGGCCCAGACTCAA
This sequence comes from Crocuta crocuta, assembly GCF_008692635.1. Classification (NCBI taxonomy): domain Eukaryota; kingdom Metazoa; phylum Chordata; class Mammalia; order Carnivora; family Hyaenidae; genus Crocuta; species Crocuta crocuta. Next base: position 1,353,750 of record NW_027529436.1, read on the forward strand.
AGTATCATTTACGGCCCCCTTACCATGAGGGTATCTAAGGCTAGGAAATAAGAAAAGTTCTGGCCCAAAAGTGGTGCACTGTGTCCAATTTTTCCAGTTCCAGCATACATACTTGGAATATATATTTCTTCCTATTTGGTAGAATTTCCACATCTGTTCCTTGATCTGTGGGATTAGAATCATCATAGCGGAGAAAGTCAACTGGAAGCCTTTCAAATGGCCTTTTCTCCCAGACACTATAGCAAATAAAGCAATTATATACCAGAGTGAATGGCAAAAATCAGTGCCAATATGGAAGACCTAAAGGACAAAGGGTAGTGGGCTCTTTCCTTATTAAAATTCAGCATTCTAGCCATTACAAATACCAGACTGATCATGGGATGATACTAGACTAAGGCAAATTCAAGTAGCAGTGATTGCAATGCTGTACCGACTATGGTGTCCTTCCAAGATCAGATTTACCTGGCCTCAAGTATGGTGTGTGCATCTATTAATCTGGTGAATGGGTTTTAATTCCTATCTGGAAGATGAAATAGAGTAGTTGCATTCCTACGGGCTGGACAACAATGTACACTTATAACCTTTCCCCAGAGCCACATCAGTCCTTCAGTCCTATGTCATAATATAGTCCAAAGGGACCTAGACTGTCAGAGAATGATGCAGATGATTGCATTGGCCCACTATATCAATGACATTATATTAATTGAGCCAGATAAACAAGAAATGGCAAGTATGTTGGGAGACTTGAAAAGATGCATGTGCTCCAGAGGATGGGAGATATACACTTTGTGAAGATTTAGGGGTCCACCATTTCAGAAAAGATTTTAGGGGTCCAATAGTCTAGAGATGCCAGCCCATCATGATGTGAACCCGAAACAATCCACTGTAAGATGGAAGTATTACATTTTTGGTCACTGACAGGGCCAGAGTATGATCAAGTGTCTTGAGCAGATGAATCATGAATCTACCACCCACTGCTGTTGTGTCAGTGCCTCTTTCTTAGCTCACATGGAAGCCTACATAGGAATGACACTTTTCATTAGCTGGTCAACAGGAAAGAGGACCTGTCTGGTTCATAGCTGAATATGTGAGGACATGCTACAAACAGACTGCTGCTGTACCAGAGCCCACTTGGGGGCTGCCCTTTTCAGCCTGTAATAAGAGGAAATGTTCCCAATAGACAGAAATTTAAATGGTGTACCTCGTCATTCACTTTGTGTGGAAAGAGGTCCTAGTTTAGAATATATATGGATTCATGGACAGTGGCAAAATGCTTGAATGTCTGGTCAAGGTCCTAAAAGGGGAAGGATTAGAAGGGTAGGCTTAAAGAGTTTGGGAGAAGAGGCATTTTACGGACTTATGAGTATGGTCACACAGAGTGAAGGCCTTTATGTCGCATGTTGATTCTTATTAGAGACCACCCACCATGGAGGATGTACTAAATGACCAAATGGATGGAATAATAAGCCAGTGAACATCCACCAACCTCTGTTATTCGTAACCCAAGTGCTGGCATGATGATTATGTCAAAAGACATAATGCCATAGTGGTGGGAATGGGAACTGTGCATGGGCCCAGCAGCATTGACCCCACTCATCAAGGCTGATATAGGAACTATACTGCCAAATATCAAATCTGCAAGCAATAGAGACCAATACTAAGCCCTCAAAATAGAACCAGTTCTTGAGATCAACTATCCACTTGTTAGCAAGTTGATTACAATGGATCCCTTCTACCCTAGAAAGGCAACAATTCATTCTGACTAGAATAAACAGTGTTGCAGATTTGGATACGCCTGGGTTTTGTTTTTTTTGTTTGTTTGTTTGTTTGGTTGGTTGGTTGGTTGGGTTTTTTTGGTCCACAGGGCATGTTTTTCTAAATTGCACTGAAAATTACCACAGATTTAGTGGCTCAAAATAATACACATTTATTATCTCACAGTTTCTGTAGGTAAAAAGTCTGGGAATAAATTAATGGGGTTTTCCACTTCAGTGTCATACCAGCAATGCAAATGACCAGGGCTCTGGTCTCCTTGGTGGCTTAATGAGGAAAAGATCCATTTACAACCAGTGCCACTATATGAAGCTCCAACAGACTATTTAATATTCTGACATAGGATTCCATGTCACACTGTATCAGATCAGAGTTATGTGCAGTGGACACATAACCATAGGATTCACTGGTTCTATTCCATACCATCCATACCATTGCTTTATGCAGGCCCATAAAGCAATACACCAGCTTTTGGAAGATATGCCTAAGGCATCAGCTTGGAGACCGTACCCTAAAAAGATGAGTCACCATTCTCCATGGCGCAGTATAAGGCAATTTCCCTAATCAATGGCCGTTTTATGATGCAAGGCCATACAGTAAAACCTGGGATTGCAGGTAACTTGTTCTATGAGTGTCCTACAAGATGGGTCAACATTTCTAATAAATTTAAATTTGATAAACAAGCAGTGTCTTGCAATATGAGTAGTATGTGACACTGAAGTCACATGATCACAACCGAGCCAATGGTTCTTTTCTCTCTCTTTCTAGCTCTTGCTGTGGGATTTTGCAGAAATAAGGGATTTTTCAGAATGTTGGAAGATGCTGACAACTGGGACTAGTGTATTTTTTGTCACTTCAAACCACCTATTGACAGTTCTTTGCTTTTCCATACAAGTGTAAGCTTAGGAATGCTTTGCTTCATTCTAGGTCAGGCTGCCTGCAGACAGAGACACTTTCCTCTGCTGCTTTATTACCAGTAACATTAAATACAGTAGATGACAAGAGTTTATTAATACCATACTATAGTCAACATCTGTACAAGCATATACAATGGCCCCCATGCAGAAAAAGACTCCATTGAGCCAATAAACAGCAGTGATTCTATTAGTGACAGTGGAAGTCATCTTGTATAATAAGCCNTTTGTTTATTTTTCTTTATATTTTATATTTTCTTTATTATTTTATATTATATTACAATATTGTAACTCATTTTTATATTAATATTTTTGGGTTGTGGAACGAGTCATCTGAGTTTCCATTATATCTTATGGGAAGATTCACTTTGATATACAAGTGCTTTGGATTACCAGCATGTTTCCAGAACCAATTATGCTCACAGACCAAGGTTTACTATATCCCAAAAGGTAGACTACATAGGCCTGGAGACCAAAAACAGAAGATGGAGTAGATTTTATATTTTCACCATCAGTACAGTGACCCACTTGCAAATTCGTGCTTCCTGTCCCCAAAACCCTGCAAGTCTTGAGGTCCTGATTCAACAAAAGGCAAATGGTAAGAGTCCCATTAAACTTTAAATCATGATTCCACTTGGTCATTGCACACTCCCTCTGCCAGGAGAGCAGAATCAAAGAAAGGAGTCACTATCCTGGCAGGGGTAAGTGGCCCTTATTATTAGGGGGCGGTGGGGCTGCTATTACACAATTACAGGAAATTCCTGAAATTCTCTTACAGGAAACATAGATTCAGCACTCCTTTTGGTACTCTCCTGTCCACTGTTAATGGTAAATCTTGACAAGTGCATCAGCTTGGGAAGGGTATAGTGATCAGGGGCTCAAAGATGGGAAACTGCTGTAGGAAAAGAAAACACGGTCTCAAAAAGATATCTGCACTCCCCCCCACCCCATGTTCACAGTAGCATTATTTACAGTTGGAAAGACATGGAAGCAACCTAAGTGTCTAGCCACAGATAATGGCTAAAGAAGTTGTGTTTATTAGTCATAAAACTGCCGAAATCCTGCCAGTTGCAGCAATGAGGAGGGCAACCTTGAGGGCATTATGCTGAGATAAGTCAGACAGAAAGGCATATACTGCAGAATCTCACCTATATGTGATGTCTAAAAAAGAAAAGAAAACCCCAAACTCATAGAAAAAGAGATCAGGCGTGTGGTTACCAGAGGTGGGGGTGAGGAGGGGGAACTGGAGGAAGGTGATCAAAAGGCACAAACTTCCGGTTATAAGGTACGTAAGTACTAGGGATGCAACGTACAACATAACGACTATGGCTAAATCTGCTGTAGGGTGTAGAGGAAAGGTGTTAAGAGAGTAAATCCTAAGAGTTCTCCTCATAAGGAGAATTTTTTTCCCCCCATCTCTTTTTATTGTGTGTGTGTATGTGTATATGAAGATATATATAGATAGATATATATATACACATACACATACATATATATATGAAGATGGATTTAAAAAAAAAAAATTTAGTGTTTATTTATTTTTGAGACAGAGACAGAGAATGGGTAGGGGAAGGGGAGAGAGAGAGAGGGAGACACAGAATCTGAAGCAGGCTCCAGGCTCCAAGCTGTCAGCACAGAGCCTGACACGGGGCTCAAACTCACAGACCATGAGGTGAGGATTATGATCTGAGCTGAAGTCAGACACTTAACCAACTGAGCCACCCAGGCACCCCTAAGAAGATGGATATTATCTAAACTTACTGTGGTCATCATTTCATAATATACCAGAAACTCATACGGTGATAAATGTCTATATTTCAAAAAAAACTGGAAAAAATTACATAAGCATTTATATGCTAATAAATACATTCATAAATGACAATCATGAGAAGGAATGAATTTGTAGCAAAAATCATAATAAATTTTGGGTGCCTGGGTAACTCAGTCCATTAAGCATCTGACTCTTCAGTTTTGGCTCAGGTCATGATCTCATGGCTCATGAGTTTGAGACTGACACTGGGCTCACTGCTGGCAGTGTGGGACCTGCTTGGGATCCTCTCTATCCCTCTCTCTCTGCCCCTCCTCCACTTGCTCTCTCTGTTTCTCAGAATAAATAAAACCTCAGAAATTTTTTAAAAAATTATAATAAATTCAACATGCTATTTTTCCTGCTTTCCACTCCCCCTACAAAGGGGGGATCTGATCTGGGTCACTCTCTCCCCCATCCCCACTGGTAAACCAGCCACTGGTAGGGATGATAACTGTGGGTGAGGCCAGTCTAGAATGGGTAACCAAGGAGGGAGATGGCGAGTATTAACCGTGACCGCGAGACTATCCATAGAGTAGGCTGTAGCTCATCTCACCAAACTTCCTCTCAACAGTTTCCTTAGGAAAGAAGACAGGAGCAGAATCCTGGAGGAGCTACTGCCGGAGGTGGTGGACTTAGTGTCCAAAGCAAGTGAATCTGAGTGGTAAAGAGGGTGACTGCAGTGGATGCTGGAGTGCATGGGCCAGATTCCTCCTTTAGGACAAAACACAAGCATCCCCTTGCTTCCAGGCGTGTGGCCTGATGACTCGCAGCAGATTTCAATTAAGGATTTGTTTTCTGCCAGAGGCAACCACCTTGCACCTAGTACCACTCTCTGCCTGGGGGCAGCTCCCGTACCCCATCAGGGCAGGGGTACAAAGGCCTGGCCCTTTTAACTCAAGCTGGGACATCTTTGAAGGGCTATCCCAGATTCGGAGCTCTAGTGGGTCTCTGTGGTAGTCGAATGAGAATTCACATCTCCCTCTTCTCTCCACTCTCTTGCAGGTATTGTACTGGAGAGCAATTCCTAATAGACACCTGCCTCTGGTTTGGGTCTGCTTCTGAGGAATATGATCTGTAAAATCATGGGACTCCTCTCAGAGTGAAAATTTCTGATAGAGTGAAGTGGACTGCTCAGTAAAGCACACTGCCTAGCCATTCACTTCTCTTCACTGGCTAATGTGCTGGGAGGACACCTCTTGGGGATAAAGGTCTCTTTGGCAATACTGTCATAAGTTACCAAAGATATTTTAAGGACCATTCTAAAACCCAGAATATTGTTAAATGTTTTTCTTTCACTTTGTTTGGGTGAGACAGCATACATCAATGCTAAGAAATGTATTCTCTTTGCATATTGATAATAAAGGAAGCTGATTTGATCAATATGATTTTTTTCAAACATGCGTATTACATATATGCTATAAATTAAATTCACTACCTCTATAAAAGGCAATTGAACCAAATGTTGCATATTTAGCTGCCCATGAAGATAAAAATATATTGAACCACAAGTGGTTAAACACAATAAAAGAGTGCCATCCTGTGTACCACTTGGCAAGGCCAATGGAGACAGAACTAATCTGATTTGACACCGCTGAGCCTCGCTTCACCATCTTGCTCTTGGCAGAATTCCCACTGAAGTTCATCTGTGCTTTGCTAGAGCAAGGACCATAGGATGGAGTTCACGGATTTCCTCCAGTGGAAATGTAGAAGTCAGACTTTATTCCTTGAGCTTTCTTCACAAATAGTATAAGATTTTCATATGTATTAGAAGTATTAGATGTAGGCAGAGGCTGGGAGAAAATGAAAGAGGATGAAAAATATCACACGGACATCATTCTCTACTGGCAATCAGTAGGGTTGTCTCATCCTGTTTTTGACATGTTGGTTCTCCAATGCGACACAGAGAAAGACTATGCAGATTCAGTCAGCCTAAAAACATTAGTCAGAGAACTGGCTCTGTAATATTCTGATTTCTTAGTGGAGAATAAAAGGAAGTGATTTACTCCTCCTAATATTTCTAAAAATATTTTAATTTGGTTCCTATACTTAGAACCCAAACCCTTACATAACTACAAAAAAGTTAAGTGTTCCTCATTACATCTTAGAGCGAGGCCAGCTATTTATTTGAATACAAAGCCACTTCCACGATATTTCATCTTTTTTAAAGATTTTATTTCCAACTATAAAAATTATATATGCCCGTGGTGTAGATAATTAGGAAAATACAATGCAGCCACTAAGTGCATTTTGTGATCTTCGAGTTATTTTGGAAAATGCTTGCGTTATAACAGTAACTGGAAAAAAAAGGATAGAAAATTGTATATATTATATATACAACAAAAATTGTAATTTACCTACTATGTAAAATTGTTATTTCTCTACTATGAAACATATAGGTGCTTTCTAATTATTTATGAATTAAAACACTACTGTGGTGAACACTTTTGTGCATAGCATTTCCTCACATTTTGGATTATGTTTGAAGGATGTGATGAACAATCAGGTCTAAGGTACAGGCACTTTAGTGTTTTACCATTTTGATAACTGTTTTTCATGTACTGTTTCTAGCTGTGTACGAAAGTATTCATGTTGTTTACTACTTGGAACTGAGAGTCTGAGGGATAAAATAAATATGTGTCTTGCCTTATTGGTATTGATCTGAAAGATTTTCTGAAATAGCAAACTTATACATGACAGAATACATCTCAGGGCACCTGAGTGGCTCAGTGTGTTAAACATCCAACTTTGGATTTTGGCTCAGGTCATGATCTCATGGTTCGTGCGTTTGAGCCCCATGTCAGGTTCTATGCTGGCAGGGAGGAGCCTTTTTGTGGTTCTCTCCCTCTCCCTCTGACCCTCTCCTGCTCTCTCTCTCAAAACACAGGACAACCTTGGTTTGCAAGCATGATTTATTTGGGAAACATGCTTGTAATCCAAAGCACTTGTATACTGAAGGAAATTTCAAGAACTGTTGGTTAAGCTGTGATCATGTGACATTCAGTGTCACATACTACTCATATTGCAAGACACTGCTCACTTATCAAATTAAAATTCATTAGAAATGTTTGCTTATCTTGTGGGACACTCGCAGAACAAGTTACTTGCAATCCAAGGTTTTGCTGTAAATAAATAAACTTACAAAAGAAGAGAGAATACATCTCTAAACTTTACCTTTTCAAAAACATCTTTCTTTTTCTTTAATATATAATGGACACATAACACTAAGATGTACAATGTGTTAATCTGATGCATTTATATATTGCAATATGATTATCACCATAGCCTGAGCTAACACCTCTGTCATGTCACATAATTATTGTTTCTTTTTTTGGTGAGAACAATTAAGATCTACTCTCTTGGTAACTTTAAAGTTTATAATATGGTATTGATGACTATAATCACTATGCTGCAGACCAGATCTCCAGGATGTATTTATCTACTAGTTGCAAGTTTGTACCCTTGAACAATATCTCTCCAGTCCCTGCCCCAGTTACCAGCACCTGTTAATCCCCATCTATTCTCTGTTTTCACAAGTTCAGCCCTTTTCGATTCCGCCTATTAGTCTTTCTGTGACTTATTTCACTTAGCATAAAGTTCTCAAGGTCCACCCATGTTATCACAAATGGCAGGATTTCTTTCTTTCTCATGACTGCATAATAGTCCATTGTATGTACACCACAATTTCTTTATCCATTCATCTGTTGATGGTCATTTAAAATATTTCCATATCTTGGCTACTGTAAATAATGATACCATAAGCATGGGAGTGCAGATGTCTCTTTGATATCCCATTTTTCTTTTCTTTTTTGCCTTCCTTTTTATCAGCAGAAATCAGTCTCAAATTTATACAATATACCATGTATATATTATGCCAGTTTGAAAAGACAATGCTTTGTATTGCAACTTGTGAAATATAATCTATTAAAAAGAATACAATGAGGGGTGCCTGCGGGGCTCAGTCAGTAGAGCATCTGACTGACTCTTGAATTCAGCTCAGGTTATGATCTCACAGTTCGTGGGACCAAGTCCAGCATTAGGCTCTGGCTCTGATGGCACAGAGTCAGCTTGGGAACATCTCGCTCCTTCTCTGCCCCTCCCCTCCCTCTCTGCCCCTCCCCTGCTTGTATGCTCTCTCTCAAAATAAATAAATAACTTAAAAAAACTAAAAAGAATAAAATAATAAAAAATAAGATCTCAAGAAAAACACAGTTTGGTTACAAAATCCTCAATTTCTACAAACCACTTCCCTTTAATCAATCAAAATGTACTTTATTTCTAATGAAGGCAATATAAGGTGGGTGGGGGGGGATGAATGGGACTGATAATATAAAGATATGCTTTTAATTTGGTTATTCAATATGATGGGGAAAAAAAATAAAGGGAGGCAGAGAAACAGAAAAAGTCCCTTCGGTACTGAGCAAGAGGATAGAATTTGCTGTGTTCTCTTTGGTTTACCACACACAAGCATGAATTCCTTTCTCCATTTGTCCCCCCTGCAAAATATCCCGCTAATTTCTACATGTGGACAGTCTTTCTCTCATGGAGTATATATCAAGGGACCAAAACAACCGAGCAAACAAGGATACATACTTTTCTATCTTTAGAAGGGTATTTACAAGATCTTCCTCAATAATCAACTCCATTTGAACTACCAATCCTCAGGCAATCCAGTGCTTTGCCCTGGCTGTGCTTTCAGTAGGTTGTTGGGTTTCTGTGTATTTGATTCACATTATATATGGATCCTGTAATTCCAACATTTAAATAATAACACATTAGAATGAAGTGAATACTGAATTTTCCAATTCTATAGGTATGATTTTGGTGCAGCGTACACTCTGTCATAGATACTCTGCAACCATTTTTGATGAGGAATTATTTTAGTAGGGTTCTAGGTAAAACTGAACAATTGGCCAAATCCTGTGGGCCACCATACGTACCCACAAACTTCTAATCACAGCGCATTTTCAGTTTATATTCAGTCATTCACTTTTTTTGGTAGGTGACCATATACTTTATCACCTGAACTAGAAAACATTTCTGGGAGTGAAGGGAAGATGCCATGAAATAAGTACCATACTTAACAGGCATAAGCCATGATTATCCAGAGCAAATGGGGACATATTGTTATCCCATTGGTAGGTCATATTATTACCATGCCTGGCTACATAATCTGTGGGGTCCAGTGCAAAATGAAAATGCAGGTCCCTTGGTCAAAAATTAGAAAGAATTTCAAAATGGTGAATGCACAGCATTAAACTAAGCCTGGGTCTGCTTATGGGAGCTTTTGTGACTACCCAGGTGATACTCATTCCTACGAAGCTGGCTCTGATTACCACCAAAGCTAAAATCCTTAGATTCCCAAACTTTTTTCCTCCTCACCAAATATCAAAGCATATCTTTGTCTTGTTTCATTTTTTAAAAAAATTTCAAGAAATATATGATCACTTTACTAATCTTTACTAATCACTTTACTAAAGTTTATGATGAAGATTTTTAAATAAAGCTTATGATATATAAAGAAAAATGTAGTGGTCTTGGGCTCTCTGTCTAAAACCCTGTCATTCTAACATGACCTTCAAGAGTGGACAGCGAAAGAATGAAATTCCAGTAGGTTTACATGTAAGGAATTGAAGAGGTTTTAACTATTTTTGTTCCTTGCTAGCAAGTATTAACATTATTAAAGTAATATTTTACTCTGAGAATCCTCTCTATATAGACAAAAGGTGTCAGTTTAAGAAAGAAACATAAATCTCTGAATTAAATACCAACTAAGAAAACATAAAGAATGTCGCACAAGCATCTGGAAATTGCAAAGAAAATCCTAAGTAAAGTGGAGAGAAAAGGAGAGGGTGAAAGGGATGAAATAAACCTAGTATTTATCAAGGAGTAGCTATAAACACGGAATTTTGGTAAAGTATCTGAGTAACAAGTAGCCATCATCAGGTGCTACTGCTTGTGAGAAGGGTCACAGAAATTAGGAGAAATCCCACAGCAGCTGAAATGCTGCCTATAAGTAGAGTGGCTCCAAATGGGGCATCTGAACTGAAGTCAATGACTCCTCCTCTCTCCTGAAAGGAATTTATATTTATAAACTAGCTCTAAAACAAACAAACATGAAGCCCAGAGAGCATGGTTGAGGGAAGACAGAATTGCGGCATCTAGGATACATTCTCACTAATGAACATGGCTCATATCTCTTAATCGATACTGATTTTCACACGAGTGTTTTCCACAGTGCTATATGCTGGAAGAGAAGCTGTATTCAGAGGTACATGGATTACCGCTCTCATGCAGTATGATTTCTGTGACAATGGGTAGGCTCATCACCATCCAAAATTTTAATTCCTCATGTTGGCTGAAATCTGGAATTCTGCAATAAAACTAGCTTCTCTAGAGTCGTGTTCTAGACTTGTAGATGCTGCAGTATTCATATCTAACTTGAGGAAAGGGAACATCTGTCTGTCGTGTTTATCCTTTCTACTAGTCTGATTAAAATCTAATTTTTTTCTTTTTAAGTTTATTCATTCACTTTGAGAGAGAGGGAGAACAAGTGGGGGAGGGCCAGAGAGAGAAAGAGAGAGAGAGAGGGAGAGAGAATCCTAAGCAGACTTTGCATCGTCAGCACAAAGCCTGACGGCGGGCTCGAACTCATGAATTATGAAATCATGACATGAGCTGAAGCTGTGCGCTTAACTGACTGAGCCACCCGGTGCCCCCAAATCTAATTTTTTAGTTCCAGAATTATAGGTGATTCTTTCTCTAACTTCAGGTGGTGGGACACAGAGACACAGGGTATGGATAAAGCTATGCACCCTCAAGGCCTGACAGGAAAGAAAAAGGAGGCTCCTGATCAGAGGCGGATGACCACTTTCCCACCACTACAGGGGGATTTCGGAGAAAGGGAGGAGGGCTGTCATCCTACACGTCCTCAAACAGATGAATCAGGGTTCGTTAGGCCAGAGAACAGAGAGCACTTCCTTCAGAGGGTCAGAGCAGATCACCAGTTGCTGCACAGGCTGACTGTGAGTCCTGTTTCCATGGAGCCTCCTTTCTATGGCTGCACGGGCAATGGCCAGCAACCCAATCATAAGAGCCCACTGGAATATATCAGAGGTTAGTCAGGGCTTCAAGGGCAGGGCCAAAATAACTGTCCAGCCCTTATAAAATATATTGCTAATAACCAAACACACACTCATATTTCACATATTGTTTTGGTACCTACATTCAAAATGCTATAGTTAATCAACTTGTACCAACCACCTCTGTTTCTATAGCCTGCAGGTTTCAAACACTTTATGAAGCAGTATGATACCAAGACAATTGGGGCAACGAAGTGATATTTGCTTAGACAGTCCTAGATTCCAGGAAGGGACGTTTTTGTGGATTGAATTTGAGACTTGACTAGTGAAAATCCTTTACACTGTGTCTGTCTGTCTGTCTGTCTTTCTTTCTTTCTTTCTTTCTTTCTTTTCTTTCTTTCCTTTTTTTTTTTTTTTTACAGTTTATTTGCTTAGAGAGAGAGGACACGAGTGTGTGCCAGTGCCAGTGGGGGAGGGACAAAGAGAGAGAGAACAGAGAGAGAATTCCAAGTAGGCTCCTGACGGTCAGCACAGGGCCCTACACAGGACTTGATCTCATGAACGGTGAGATCATGACCTGAGCCAAGAGTCAGAGGCTCAACCAACTGAGCCACCCAGGTGCCCTTAGGCTGCTTCATTTCTTCATTTCATAGGAGCTCCTTGGAGAAAGTGGGGCTGCACAGAGAAAGGCAAGGACAGAAACCTATGTATGGATGTGACCAGGAGCCTTGGAGTCCCATGCAGACAAAGCATTTGTAGATCTCTAAGCTGTTGAGGTTGGAAATTGTGTCATAATTTGTATTTTTTACTTCTATACAATACTTTGCACAATTTTAAATTGTGTTGATCTCGATAATAAAGATCCAATTTGAAAACATATTCCTGTGAAAGATTCCCCACCCCATCTTCCTGGTAAAAATCTTTTCAGTTAAGATTCTGTCTCTAATAGAAACATATTGACAAACATATTGTCAATAAAGATGCAACCATTCACTGATTAAAGGATAAAGTTGTTACCACTGCTTATTCCAATCTTTTCAGTAGTCAGTTACTTCAATTCTGCTACTAACACAAAAATGAAATAAAAACGAAAGGGATGTTAAGTATTTTTTAAAGAGTAATTCACCACAATAAACCCCATGTGTTACTATGCTAGCATATTAAGGCTACTAAATAAATCTTTAGTCAATGGAATGCTAAGAATCTGAACATCACTTAGAAACACAGTTTATAGGCTTAACACCAAAACCAAATATAATTTTAAATTGGAATTATTTTTACATATTGAAATATGCATACAAGTAGAATGTCCTGCTTAGAGAATAATGATTTTTTTTTCTTTTTTGATGGAAGGCCCTATATAAAAAGTTAAACTTATCATAAATTTTCAAGGACACTTTCTTCATCCAACTAAGAAACTTATATTTGTTAGGGGAAGGCATCATTCTTCATATTTCTACTATAGTTCATACACATGAGGTGTTTTTTTGCTTATTTTCTCAAAGGCATTTGAACTTGTAAAAAAAAATACATTATCCTATATCTAAAAAGTAAACACACATTCCAAGCATGTTGCGGCAAGCCACTACCCACCCATTTAAAACAAATCTTCCCATTTAATTTTCAGAGCAAAAATGGAAACTGTCTGTTTTGATTTAAATCTGTCCCAGAGCAGTTTCCATGAGTTAACACAGCCAAATTGTAAACCTAGGAACAAATAAACAAATGAATACCCAAGTGGCTTCGAACAATTGAACCACTGCTTGGTTTCCAGTGGGTGCATCCTTCTCCTCAAGCCTGCATTATAATTAAGAGGTTACAACGGGAAGAAACCTGGGACGATGGCACGGGGCAGAAAATGCTAAAATCCTAATGAGAGAAAAAGCCCAGGACAATCTATTTAATAACCTCATAGCCTTTGTTCACATCAGAGTGACAAACAGTATAATATGGCAGAGCTCTTGTGTCCTCTGGCTGTTCAGCACTGCCTCCACACTTCTTTACTGTGCCAGAACTACTTAGCTTCTTTTTACAGCCCCGCACACATTAAGTCGACAAGGGACGGAGAAAGGCTGCCTCAGCAGCATAGGAAAAAGAAGAGTGAGGAGGAACTGGGTCAGACTGGTCAGGGGATAAAGAAACATCCTGATTGAATATGTAAGGGGTAAGATACATAAGTGACACAAAGTCAAGATATTTCAGTGTTTAGCAATAACCAATGTCCTGCATTCTCACCCCCACCCACCAGCCACGTGCTGGGTTTTAGGCTACAATTATTACTTGTTTAATCTTCTAATTGAACTCAAAGGCTCATTACGATAGTAAGGGCACTTGAATCAACAGGAACATAATGAAAGTTCATTTTGCTGGAAAGGTACTTGGAGGGATTTTAGGATGCACCCTTTGGAGGGTGCGAAAGTTATACCAAGGAATGTTAAAAGGTCCAAAGGGCAGAGTGCTTGGCACTTTCTTATGGAGACATATCTAATTCCAAGTCAGCACTCATTCACTGCATGGCTCCAAAAGACCAGTGATCAACATCTACATGCCTCTAGGGCACAGGGATAATACATAAATGCATATATTTGGCCAGGAATGTGTGATAGGAGTGGCAGGGAATTTTCCTTGTGTCCATGATATTGTAGCCCTGCCAGAGAATATAAAAGGTAAACTGATAAAACATAACACAAACAGAAAACAACATCAGGGCAACCAAAGCATCCAGTAAAAGGGAAACACCTCTAGATAATCCATGACAAACTTGCTTTTATTCTCTTTCTTAGGATTCGTGCTCAAGTTGTTCAGGGATAGTGAGTCTGCTGATTCCAAGCAGAATACGTAAAGGCTGAACTGAAGCTTGCATCAGTTTCAGTGGGCTGGGCAGCTGAACCTTGGAGTTTAGGGCTATCAGGGTAGCCAGGATTTGGGGCCAAGATCCTGGATAAAGGGAACTGCAAAGAAGGAAGCCTAACGAACTATATGGGATTTCCCTTTGAGACATATATAACTCCTAAACTGTACTGAGAGAAGCTGAAGATAAGAGACCCGGAAACTAAGCAGAAAGCCACTGCTAAGAGCTAAGTCACCAAGCAAAGACTTAGCAGTCTCAGGATTCTGGAGAGACACAATCTGGTTTCCGGCCAACTATGGAAGATAAGCTAGGAACATCCTCAGGGCTTCAGCAGAGACCTCCTATGCCCTAGGAATGAGAGTAAACAGAAATACAGCCTTGAGTGGCTCAGAGTAGTCTTCTAATCCTCTATCAGCCAGAAGAAAATTAATTTTTTTGTAGAGGATAATATCCAGATTCTTTCTACCTTTCCCCAGATAATGTCTGACTTTTAATCAAAATTATCAGGAGGTGCCTGGGTGGCTCAGTTGGTTGAGATTCCGACTTTGGCTGAGGTCATGATCTCGTGGTTTGTGGGTTCAAGCCCCGTGTTGGGCTCTGTGCTGACAGTTCAGGGCCTGGAGCCTGCTTCGGATTCTGTGCCATCCTCTCTCTCTGCCCCTCCCTGGCTTATACTCTATCTCTCTCTCTCAAAAATAAATAAACATTAAAAAAAATATATATCAGGCATCCTAGGAAATTAAGGCCTAATGACCAAAAATAAGAAATAAAGACAGACAACAGAACCAGAGCAATAGAATATAAAGAAATTGTAGTTACCAGATTGACATTAAAGTATGTGTGATTAACATGTTCAAAAAAATAAATGAAAGCTGGGAAATTTACCAGGGAATTGGAATTAGAGAGAGAGAGAGAGAAAGAGAGAGAGAAAGAGAGAGAGAGAGAGAGAGAGAATGTCAAAAGGAAAGTCTAGTACTGAAAAATACAATAATTAAGATTAGAAACTCAATCCTTGGATTTAACAGCAGATTACAGGGATGAAAGAGGAAAATTCAAATAGTAGAAAATACCCAGACTAAAGCATGAAATGCAAGAGGGATATAAAAATAGAAAAAAAAAAAAAGAGAGACATTTGAGACATAGTGAAGAAAGCTGTAATGCATATGTAACTGGGGTCTCAGAATGAGATAAAATAAGGAGCAAGATATTTGAACATATATTTGCTCAAATTTTCCAGAAGTGCTGGAAGTTCTGCAACCCCCCAATAGGATAATACAAAGAAAGTTATACGTAGACGCATGATGGTAAAAATGCTGGACACTAGAAACAAAAGTATAATTTTGAAAGCAGGTCCCTCCTCCTAAAGACTCATAAGCTTCAAAGGAGCAACAGCTGACTTTTGAAGAGAAATCAAGAAAACCAGAAAAGACAGTATCTTCAAGGCGCTGAAAGAAAACAATTACCAATCTCAAATGCTATATCCAGAGAAAATATTCTTCAAAAATTAAAGCAAAACAAAGATATTTTCACACAAACAAGAATGGGAAGAATTCATAGCCAGGTTTGCACTTAGAAGACATGCTAACAGAGCTCTCTGGGTAGAGGGAAAAGGACAAGAGACAGATGAAGGGGAATGCAAGAAGAAATGGAGATCACCAGAAAAGATAAACAACTATATGAATACTGACTTGTACAAGCAATAATAATGATGACTTTAAAATAGTCTTTAAAATTTAGGTAGAGTCATGATGAACAACCCCAATAGCATGAAAAGGACAGAGGGTCAACAGAGTTACAGTGTTAATGTGGAATAAAAGAAATACTTGCATAATCAAAAAGACAGGAAGAAAGAATAAAAGAGCTGAGATAAATAGAAAATGGATTTGGTAACTTAAAATCAGTAATTACATTAAAAAGAAACAGACTATCTACTTTTAATTAGAGGACATTAGCTTAAAAGAGAGGATGATTGCCAGGCTGGATTGAAGAAAGAAAAAACAACTATAACCTGCTATAGAAGGCATATATTAAACACAAGGCCATAAAAAGGTTAAAAGTAGAAGGAGGGCACCTGGATGGCTCAGTTAGTGAAGCGTTAGACTTCAGGCCCAGGTCATGATCTCTCACAGTTTGTGAGTTTGAGCCCTGTGTTGGGATCTGTGCTGACAGCTCAGAGCCTGGAGCCTGCTTCGGATTCTGTGTGTCCTTCTCTCTCTGCCCCTCCCCTGCTCACACACTCTCTCTCAAAAATAAACACTAAAAAAAATTTTTTTAAAGTAGAAGGATGAAATGGATTTACCATACTAGCACTAACCACAACAAAGTTGATATAGTTCTTCTAAGATCAGATAGAGCAGACATAGTTAAATTTGTGTTACTAATTCCTAGATTTATTGCACTCTAGTCAGAACACATAGTATATAATTTCAGCCCTTTGAAACATCTTAAGAATTGCTTTATGATCCAGTATGTTTTCTATGTATGTGTGTTTGATAATCTTGTTTGATTCTTTCTTTCTTTACAGAGAGACCTATTAAAATTCCAGCTATAATTATGAATCTTCTGTTTCTCCTTTTGGCTCTATCACACGTTTTGCTTTATATATTTTCAAGCTACATTTTAAGCTGCATTAACATATTAACATTTAGGACTATATCTTCCAGTTGAATTGACCATTCTATATTATAAAATATTCTTTATTTCTGGTAAATGCACTTGGCTTCCACAGAGAAAAGTATAAATTACTTCTGGGAGAAATTTTCTTGGGGGGGGGAATTTTTAAAAAATAAACAAAACAAATACATATATTCATAGGTTGGAAAACTACTGAAAGGTTGTCAATCCTTTCCAATGTGTGTGCATGGTTGTGTGTTGTGTGTGTGTTTTAAAAAAAACTCAATGCCAATAAAAATTCTAGTACGTGTGTGTGTGTGTTTGAAAATAAAAAGGCTGATGTTAAAATTTATATAGAAATGCAAAGGGCCAATGAGAGCAAATAATATTTGAAAAAGAAGATCAAAATTGTTAAACTTACCTACACATATAATCACTTGGTTAATGACAAGGGTACTTCCATACACATTAGAAAAAGAGTGTCTTTATAATTAATGATACGAGGTCTACTGGATGTACATATCTAAAAAATGTTCCCTTATTTCATATGAAACACAAAGAAAGCAATTCCAGACAGATTAATTATTAATGCAATTGTGCAAGGTTAAACAATAAAACTTCCAGTTTTTTAAAAATTTTTTATAGTTTATTCATTTTGAGACAGAGAGAGACATAGCGTGAGTGGGGGAGGGGCAGAGAGAGAGGGAGACACAGACTGAAACAGGCTCCAGGCTCTGAGCTGTCAGCCTACAGCCTGATGCGGGGCTCGAACCCACGATCTGTGAGATCTGACCTGAGCCGAAGTCGGACGCTTAACCGACTGAGCCACCCAGGCACCCCAACAATAAAACTTCTAGAGGATAACATAGAACATGGGTCAGCAAATCCAGCCTGCCACCTATTTTTGTAAATAAAGTTTTATTCAAATACAGTCACACCCATTCATTTTATATATGGTCTCTGACTACTTTTGTGCTACAACAACAGAATTGAATGGTTGTGACAGACATTTGCTTGAAAAGCAGAAATATTTACTATTTGGTCCTTTATAGAAATAATGTCAGTCCCTGACATAGAATATAGTCATGTCCTTGTGAGAGATAAAATTTCTTAAGTTAAATAAAACGTATAAATCATAAAACATCATTAAATTGTACTTCATTATTACTAAGAATTCTTGTTTTCTGGAAGACATTATTAAGGAAGAGTGGAGAGTTTTTGTGATGTACCTCCAACTGTGGTACGCTGCATTACTTGTTCAGTTTTCATCTCCCTGGTCCCCTTAATCCTCCCTTTTAGGAAAAGGGTACTTCCCTGCCCCAGTGACTTTGGGCTTGATCCTGTGACTTGTTTTGGCCAATGGTATATAAGCGGACATGATGTTTTTCATGACTGAATAGTTGCTTTTAGAGGCATTAATAGTTTCTGCCAGCCCCACCGCTTGCTCTAACCTTCAAACATGAGAACAGGATATTTCACATAGTGGGTCTAATCACCACTCATTGTTTAGAATGAAAGACTGATGCAGCCAAGCCAAGCCAAGGATGTTTACTAAGTGACATAACCTCATGAAAGCCAATCCAAGGACAAAGGATATGTATTCAGAAAAAAAAAAAAAATCCTGCAAATCAATGAGAAAAACAAACATCCAATTAAATATGTGCAAGGAGAGAGGCGCCTGGGTGGCTCAGCCAGTTGGGCATCCAACTTTGGCCCAAGTCATGACCTCACGGTTAGTGGGTTTGAGCCCCACAAAGGGCTCTGTGCTGACAGCTCAGATCCTGGAGCCTGCTTCAGATCCTCTGTCTCCCTCTCTCATTGTCCCTTTCCTGTTTGCTCTCTCTCTCTCTCTCTCAAAAATAAGTAAACATTTAAAAAATTACTAAAATTTAAAAATGAGCAAGGAAGATAACCAAATGGCCAATAAGCATGTAACAAGTTGCTCAAAATACAACAAATTTGAACTAAAACTAAGAAGAGAAATTGGTACAATCCTACTAGAATGGCTAAAGTGAAAGAAAAAAACCACCCACAATATTAGGTGTTGACAATGATGTGGAGTAACTCTAACATATGATGCTGGTTGGAGAGTAATTTGGCATAATCACTTTCAAAAACAAGATGGTAGTATCTACATGAATATATGCATAACCCCACAATCCAACAAATCTACGCCTGGGAATATACCCTATAGAAATGAGTATAGATGTTTAACAAAAAAACATTTATAAGAATATTAATGGTTGCATTATTTGTAATAACCCCAACTGGAAACAACCCAAATGCCAACAGCAGATAGATGCTGTGGTATGTTTATTCAAGGAAGTAGTACATGGCAAAACAAAAAAAAAAAAAAAAAAAAGAGAGAGAGAGAGAGACCACTGTCAAGCACATCAACATAGATGGATCTCATAGATGTAATTCTGAGCAAGACAAGTCAGATGCAAATGAACATATCCTATGTTTCACATTCTATAAATTGCAATGTGAAAATTGAGTTTTGAGGATAGAAGTCAGATTAGTTCTTATCTTTGGAGGCAGTAAGCCCTGGGAGGGAACATAAAAGAGTTTTCTAGGGTGCTTGTAATATTCTACATCATAATCTAGATGATGGTTACATGGATGTGTTTACCTTGTAAAAATTCCATAAGCTGTACACTTAATATTTGTGCATTTTACGATGTGCTATACTTTGATAACACGTTTACTAAAAAGGAATAGTACGGCATATTAACTGAAATTTAATGCTCACATTATACTCACATAATGTTCACACACACACACACACACACACACACACACCACTTGAAGGAATTCAATGAAACAAAACAAAACAAACATATTTTGAGGGATAAAGTCAGCGTATATGTCTTCTGCTTAAGGAAATTTATTTCATTCTGTACCAACTAAAAATTGATGATGATTTTTTCTTCATGTAAAAATTGTATTAGGCATAAAAGTAAGATAATATATAAATAATTTATAATGCCTTCTATTTTACTTTCAAATCTTACAGTCTAAGAAAAATATTCCATAGTAATAGGTCCCTGGTGATACAACAATTGAGTGTGAACAATTATTCTTGAACTGTGTTTCTATTAAATGCAGAGTTAGAAGATAAAATCCACTCACATACAGAGGGCTGGAAGATTCTGGAGGGCAGGTATATAATGGTATACACTGCTCTATACCACATTCCTAGAAAATTTGCCTTGTTTGTGGTAATAGTCAATAAATACTTACTGAATTAACATAAGATTAGATAATTTCTGTATTCAACACGAATAATCTAAATACTATAGTTTCACCGTGTCTTTACATCCCTTGCTCAAGGCTCTGGCTCAAGATGGCTATGTAAAAGGATTCTAATCTCATCTCCTCCCACAAATGCACTGAACTACAGGTACATATGGAACAATTGCATCTGAAAACAAAAAACCAAAAAACCCTAAAAACTGGCATCAGGACCAATGAGGGAAGGCACACAATGAAGCAGTTAGGAGAGGCTGGGACACAAGTTTCACCATGAACCACCGCCCCCACCCTGTGCATCCACCCAGAGCCCAGAGGGAACCCAAACCCAGGGCTTCTCTTTGAGGGTGTTCAACCCCAAGCAGTCACCACAACTTTAAAGACCTGCCCCTGAGAGACAAGCCCCCAAAACACGTAGCTTTGAAAACCAATGGGGCTCCCTTCTGAGACCCACAGGCTCTAAGGATGTGAGAAAGGGCTCTCAAAGAGCTCTCACTCTTGGACTTACCCGCCTCAGGGCCCAGCATGGAGGCAGTCGATGGAGGGACTCCGGGCTTTGCGTGGAAAAGGCTCCCTTGCTTTTTGCTCGTCCTGGAAGCCTGGGGCAGCCTTCTGATTCTGATTCTGATTCTGATTCAAAGCGCCTTTGCGGGCCTGCCAGCTGTTTCCCACGCCGGAGACTGGCGGGCGCCATCTTCACGCTCTCCCTCGGCCTGGCTCCTCAGGGCCAGTAGGCCCCGAAGAGCAGCTTTTGCACGCCCAGGGGATGCCCGTGATCTGCTGGCTCGGGTGGCCGGGGGCGCTTGCGTTCCTGGGACCCATGGAACTGTAACTTTTGGAGGAATCGTTCTCAGCAGGTTGCCCACCTCCGGGCCGTGCACAGACAGCCGACTGACACGGCCCAGTGTTTCCGTGAAAAAGCCCTACTTGCTTGTCCTGGAGCCTTGGCCTGTGGGGCAGACATCTGATTTGATAGCCCTGTGGCGGCCGGCCGGGGCGCTCGCCCGGAGGGACACAGGCGGGCGCCATCTTGACACGCTCCCTCTGCTTCGCTGGAGCAGATAGGTGCCGCCACCACGCGCGGTCTGGCCGGCTCCTGAGCGCCGGTATGCCCCGAAGGCGAGCTTTTACACACAGCAGGTGCCCAGCCTTGGTTCGTGATGCCAAGTGGGTGCCTCTTCATCTGGCGCCGGGGGCCAGGGGACTTGTGTTCCTGGGTCCCACCGGACTGTAACAGTTGTAGCAATAGTTTGTGGCAGGCTGCCACCCCCAGACCACTGCACAAGCAGCAGACTGACATCCTGCCTCCCGTCTTTCTGTGAAAAAGGTCTATTTACTTGCCTTGGAGCTTTATTTAGCCTGAGGGGCGGACTTTAGTTTGGCTCACACGTGGGGGGCCTGGTGATGGGGGTGCTCTCCTGCTCTCGTGCGCTCAGGGAACGTGGGCAGGTGCTTACCGCCTTCGTGCCGCTCTCCCTCCACCTCACTAGAGCTCACTGGTATCTCACACACAACCTATTCACTAGTCTGGAGCCCTGATATTTGTGACTGCTGCCCAAGGGATACCTGTAGATCATCTGGCGCTGGTGGCCCTGGGAGTTGATGCTTGCCCAGAGGACTGTATATTTTTACATACTTTAAAAGCTGCTACCTGGGCGCCTGGGTGGCTCAGTTGGTTAAGTGTCCCACTTCAGCCCAGGTCATGATCTCACAGTTCTGAGTTGGAACCCCAAGTCAGGCTCTGTGCTGACAGCTCAGGGCCTGGAGCCTGATTCGAATTCTCTGACTCCCTCTGTCTCTGCCCCTCCCCTACTTGCACTCTATCTCTCCTCAGAAATAAATAAACATCAAAAAAATTTTTTTTAAATAAAGCTTCTGTCTGAGGATCTAGCTTCCAATCAGCCTAAATCTAGGCACTGACTGAGATTCTCCCTTTTGAGACCCCGACAGCCTCGGTAAAGCCTCAACTACTGGGAGTCATTAAAAATTAAATAGGTTGCTTGGACAATCATACAATTTTAAGAGATAACCAAGAACCAAGGCAGGGTTGAATTAAAAGGTGCATCTCTTACAGGACGCCCCTCCGTCAAGACTAGGAGAGATGGTTGTTTTATGTAACACATAGAAAGGAACACAGAGTTAAGCAAATGAAGAAATAGAGGAATAAGTTCTAAACAAAGAAATAAAATAAAACCATAGAAAAAGACTTCATGGAACACAGATAAGTAATTTACCTGATAAAGAGGTCAAAGTCATGGTCATAATGATGCTCACTGAAATCAGCAGAAAGATGGATGAAGAGTGAGGAATTCAAAGAAGAGATGGAAAATATAAGAAAGTATACTGAAGAATACTGAATTGAAAAATATGCTCATGCTCTTTAAGTTTCCAGTTATAAGAATGACTTAAAGGTTATTTGCTAGTTGAAAACTTGTAATGTTTCTAAACATGTCATTTTTTAGATCTCACATTTTTACTATTGTTTGGTGTCCGAGAAACTTAACTTAAATCAATCCAACAATATTTTTCTAAGTACCAAAAGTAAGAGTAATCCTGAATAGAGACTGTATGAGACAGGTTTTTTGTTTTGCTTTGCTTTGTTTTGTGGGACTACAACTATTCCATGAAACTAGTAGATATAAAACGGAGAGTCTGTGATAATATGGTATATTGAGTAAAATTAAGTGCCAGTATGTCTGGCAAAGGCAGTGAGTGTTGAGGTCAGGCCACAGAATAAAGTCAAATAATGTTTTTGAATTCTTCATTACAGAAAAAGTTGACCTAGAGATGGGTCCTGTGGGTACACGCATCCTGATGTTTATAGCAACATTGTCAACAATAGCCAAACAATGGAAAGAGCCCAAATGTCCATTGACTGATGAATAGATAATGAGGATGTGGTACATATATACAACGGAATATTCCTCTTTCATCAAAAAGAAGGAAATCTTGCCATTTGCAATGATGTGGATGGAGTTAGAGTGTACAATGCCATGCGAAATAAGTCAGAGAAAGGCATATTATTTCACTCATACGTGGAATTTAGGACAAAAAACAGATGTATATGGGGGGGGGGGGGGGGGGGGGCGGAGAGAGGGAAACAAACCATAGGAGACTCTTAACGATAGAGAACAAACTGAGGGTTGATGGACAGAGGTGGGTGGGGAGATGGGCTAGATGGGTAATGATAGTTATTAAGAAGGGCACTTGTTAGGATGAGCACTGGGTGTTGATGTAAGTGATGAACCACTGAATTCTATTCCTGAAGTCAATATTGTACTGTATATTAGTTACCTAGAATATAAATAATTTTTTTAAAAAAAACTGAGATGGACCTTGAATAACTAGTAAAATCTGGACAGTCATAGAAAAGGAGCAAACATACTGATTTTATTAAGCAACGTCAGACAGCATGTGGAAAAAGTACAAAATCGGAGAGACTACCGAGATTAGTTTGCTGGTATTAGAAGCATAGTGAAGATTAGAGGAAAACTTGAACAAGCAAAATGGTGCTAGCTATGAGTGCTCTAGCTCCATGCCCTTCTAGTAGAGAGTGCTTATGCACCATCTTGTTACACCGTGGATTGGGATTTAGCAAGCTTGGGTTGGGCCCAAGATACTGCGTTTCCAACAAGCTCGGAGGTGACACCAGTGCGTCAGGTGTGCGGGTGCACTTTGAGTAGCAAAGGCCTAGAATGCATAAAAAGATTTCAGACTTGATATGATGGAATAACAAAACTCGGGGACCAGAGAGGGGAAAATGCAGGTAGATTATGGTACTAAGGAAAACAACAACAACAACAACAATAATAACCACTCTTCGAATTTTTACATAAATTATCTCCAGTTCATTTACTAGTCATTTACAGAAGCAACCACAAAGGAGTCAGGAATATCAATGTGAAAAACAGGGATGAAGAGGGAGACGAGGAGTTCATTAAGGCAAGATAAGTCAGAGAAGACCAAGAAAGTAATGAAGACGCAACACACGGTGGCATGCTCTGGGGTTTGCTTTGGAATCCCATATCAATATTAAAGTGTGGATGGCACGGGGCTGCCTTGATGGTCCGGAGTGGCTTTCAAGCAATCAAACAGATCTCTACCTGAGTTTGCAATGTCTTCCTTTATATTCATGTTTTTTTTTTTTAAAAAAAGCAAAAACATGTTGGCTTCATAAAGAAAAGTGCTGAGGCCATGTTCTTCTCTTTTGGTTGTTTGCCTGCCTTAACCTCCCTTCCCTAGTAACTCGTTGGCTGCTGGTTTGTAATTACCTGGTGTAACAGTCTGAGTTCACATAGGGACCAGAGACTGTAAAGAATATCATGAGATGTACATTAGTTACCTGCGGATTGAGCACTGGAATTTCAGGCTCTCGCTTTACAAGGCAGAATACTTTGGGGTTTGTAGATAGTATAAGAAATGTATAGAAACTTGAATAGTAAAAATAAGGCAAACCTCTCCTAGGTCTGGTTTTGATGAGTAACTTGGCAGCTCCTTAGAAGATTAAGAGGGTAGAGCTGGCCACCCTACTCTTTCACGAAGTCAAAGGAAATGCGGGTAGTAGGGCCATCTTAGGATAGATGGATGACCTCCCCTGTCAACACTATTCAGAGGTCAGTATCCTTGGGGAAGAGGTCTAGGGCCAGATGCCTGTAGAATACACTCTCTGCCTCTGCTCAGCTTTCTATTGCCAAAGTATGAATTTTCAATAGTGTTCACACAGCTGCTCAAATCAAGCTTAGTGCTAGAAAATAGAAACTCTAAGTAGGAAAACTCCCCTTTCAAAATTAGGAAAAATATTCAGAAGTTAGCTAAGCATATATGTTCTGCTCATCTTAAAACGCTGTCCATGTCAAATGCGTAAAACTTTCCAATAAAGAGGTATGAAGGACAGTGAAAAACGTATTTATTTTTTTATTTGTGCTTTAACGCCTAGAAATAATTTTTGCTCATTTTTATCACAAAGCGATATTATCACCTTAGAAACTGTAAAATACCAATAAGTAGATGAGCAAGTTATCACCCATAGTACTACAACTTAGTTGACAGCTGGTGTGTGTTTTTCCAATCTCTTTTCTATGCATATTTTATCTGCCGTTTGACAAAGTTGTCAGTGTCCATAGTACTTTGAATCCTGTTTGAAAGTTAACATTATACCAATTCTTCACATAACAGATGAAGCCTTCTAATGGTTTTTCTTACATTGAAATTATCAAGGATTTTGTCCTTGGAAGGTTAAGGGGATTAAAATAAATGGATAGTTCTATTAACTAGAATGCATATCTAGAAGACAGTTTTTTCTTTATTGTTAAGAGTTTGTCAATGTGGTATTAAAAATGTATAGTATTAATCTTGACTACTATCAGACCTTTAAAAAGAGGGTTTTTTTCTTACTGCATATCTGAATTTGTTTAGGAATTCATCTATAAAATTCCACTTAATAAAATAACGCCCAGGGTTTGGTGCAGATAAAAGGACCTGGGGTGATTTCTTTCCCCTCACTACCAACACGACCTTAAATTTTCTTTTTTAACTTGAAATATGCATTATTAAAGTGAACTTTACATAAAGTACAATCATATTATACATACAGTCTGATGCATTTTGACAAATTTCTACACTCACATAACCGCTACCACAATCAAGATTTAGAATAGCACCATCACTCCAAAAAGATCTCTTGTGCTGCTTTCCAGCCCTTCTCTTCCCACCCCCAGCCCTAGGCAACCACCAGTCTATTTGCTAATCTGTAGATTACATTTGCCTGTTCCAGACTTGTACCTAAATGGAATCATATAGTAAATGTTCCATTGCATTTCATTTCTTTTGCTCAGTAAAATATTTTCGAGATTCATTTGTGTTCCTGCATGTATCCATTTATTCTCTTCTGTTTCTAAGTAGTGTTTCCTTGTTTATGGGTGTTTCGCTGTTTGTTACCCATTCACAAGTTTTGGGACATTAGATTGTTTCCAGAAACATTCACGTATAGCTTTTTGTGAGAACGCAAGCTCCCATTTCTCTTGGATTTCTCTTAGGAACAGAACCGCTGTGTCTTATGATAAGTATGTTTAGCTTTGTAGGAAACTGCCAAACTGTTTTCCAAAGTAGCTGTATTATTTTGCATTTCCAGCAACAACGTATCAGAGTTCCAGTTGTTCTGAAACTTCATCACCACTCAGTGCTGTCTGACACTTCACGGGAGTGAAGTGACATCTCAATGTAGTTTTAGCTTGCATTTCCCTAATGATTGATGATGTCGAGCATCTTCTCATCTTTTGTTTGACCATTTATACATTTTCACTAGGGATGTGTCTGTTCAAATATTTTGCTCATTTTTAAAAAATAGGCTGTTTCCTTGCCAGAGTATCTTAAAAATAGTTTTACTGAGGTATAATTAATATAAATAACTGTCCATATTTAAGGGGATAATTGTTTTGAAATATGTACACAAATGAAACTATAACTACCTTCAAAATAGTGAACATAACCATCACTCTATTACTTAGTGCTTTTTTTGCCTCACTCCATGCCCCTGCCTCTGCCCCTTAACCACTGGCACCCCCAACCAACCACTGATATGCTCTTTCAATTTCAGGAAACCTTCATTTTGTTATTTTAGTGGTTGCTTTTGTTTATCACACATATCTTTAACTAATCACAGCCTATATTCAACTGGTATCATACTATATAGAGTAGATGAGCTTTTTAACAGTGTGCTTCTATTTCTTTTCTCCCTTGACATTATGCTATTACTCCATGTTTTACATGTATGACAGGTTATAAACTCCACAGTATAATGGTATGTTTTTTGTTTAAAAATCAATTATATTTTATTTATACCCCTTTGAATTCTTAGTGGATTTTAAATATTCATCTTTAATTAATTGCCTACCTTCAAATATTATATTACTTCCTGTGTAGTATAAGAAACTTACAAATGTATACTCCGTATTCGTCTTTCCTATCTTCTGTTCTAATTTTTTAGCTCTCATATTTTTGATTTGATGTGTTTTATCATTGTTGGAAAATTCTGGGCCATTGTGTGTTCAAATATATCATCTAATTCTTTCTTCTCTAGGATTCAACAATACAAACTTCAGATTGGTAATTCTTGGATACTCTTTCTGTTCTGTTTTGATTTCATTCCTTTTTGTTTTTGTGCTTTGATTTATGAAATTTCTATTTTCCTATTTTATTTTTTTAAATATTTATTTAGAGAGGGAGAGGGAGAGTGAATGCATCAGAGGGAGAGGGATAGACAGCGAGGGAGAGAGAATCTCAAGCAGATTCCACACTGCCAGCCCAGAGCCCAGTGCAGGGCTCCATCTCACAAACCATGAGATGATGGATATAAATAACTGCACACATTTAAGGATATAATTGGTAAGTTTTGAAATAATTGGTAAG
This sequence comes from Crocuta crocuta, assembly GCF_008692635.1. Taxonomy (NCBI): domain Eukaryota; kingdom Metazoa; phylum Chordata; class Mammalia; order Carnivora; family Hyaenidae; genus Crocuta; species Crocuta crocuta. Next base: position 1,381,449 of record NW_027529436.1, read on the forward strand.
CAGTGAACATATCCATCACTCTATTACTTCATAATTTTTTGCCTGAACTCCATGCCCTGAGCCGAAATCAAGAGTTGGATGCTTAACCAACTGAGCCACCCAGGCACCCCTCTATTAATCTTCTTTTCAGTTTACTGATTCTTTCCTTAGTTGTGTTGAGTCTACTTATGATCATGTCAAAGATATTTATCTTGTTGTTACCATGGGTTTTATTTCTAGTATTTCCATTACATTTTTTCCTTCTATTAGCTAAAATTCTCCTCTCTTAATACATTTTGTCCATCTTTTAAACTAGACCCATTGACATATTAAGAGCATTTATTTTTAATTCTCTTTCTGATAGTTTTGATATCTGGATTATCTTGGGTCTGGTTATGCTTATTAGTCTCTTTACAAGAGATTTTTTTTCTTCTAAATGTTCATGTGTATGTAGAACAGTAAAGACCAAAGTAAACAGAATTTATGTCCAGAAACGGGCAAGGTTTTTCTCCTAGGTCATAAATGTTGGAGTTTGTATCCAAGTATTCAGGAGTAAGCTGTTTTGAATTTGTGTGTTGTTGCTATGATTACCTTCTGTGCACAGCCAATTGCAAATCTTTCTAGCATTACCTTATGTATATGGTATGGGCTGGGTTCCTGGAGAGTTTTCATAACATCTCTTCTCGGTCTTCTGCTCTTGTCCTTCTGTGTGCCGAGTCGGTTTTTATGTCCATCTTCTCGACTTTCTTATAATGGAAAACTGAGTGCTTGCTACTCAGTGTTTCCTGGCTTAGAGGTCAGAGCAAAGGTCATTTGGTGTATCCTAGCCCAGCTTTAGTTTTAGGCATGCCATCTGTGTTTAGGTCTCAGTGGGGGAGCTTTCTCAGTGACCCTGCTTCTTCTTCATGTGACAGTCAAATTTTGCCATTGTGGGTCTTATGTGTGAGAATTTCCAGCACCTCCTCCAGCAATAGGGGATCACTCATGGTCTGGGTTTTCCGTCCCTTCTCCAGGGGTATAGGAGCTTTTTCTATGCATCTGTGCCCTGAAAGCAAGAGGGTTTTTTTCTTTCTTTCTTTCTTTCTTTTTTTAAAGGGGCTCATGCCCAGTGCATGGCCCAACAGGAAACTTGAACTCATGACCCTGAGAACAAGACCTGAGCTAAGTTCAAGAGTCAGATGCTTAACCAACTGAGCCACCCAGGTGCCCCTAGAAGCAACAGGCTTTCTGCCCTTTGGCCATTGGACTAAGAGTTTTACTCCACAGGGGAGAAGGATTTCGGGTGGCTTTGGGATTTTTCCTCAGTCTGTACTACTGAGGAAGGATTTCTCTGGTCTCTTTGTCCTGCCCACAGCCTTTTTCCTCGATGAGTAGTGAATTTTGGTAGAAAAGAACCTTCAAGAGGACCTCCCTTGAGTCAACAGTTCTCAGGGATTTTATATGCTCTTGCCAGCTCACACTAAGCCCTTAGAAATTTGTTACAATTTTTAGATGAAATCTTACTTATATGGTGCTCAGCATCTCTTCCCCACATATTCTGTTACAACTGAGGCAGAGCTCACTTCCTTTCTCTTTGGAGCAGCCTGTATTTTCTTAGATTTCAGGTTACTCGGTTGCTTTGTGATGTTAATTCTCTGATGGATACAAGAAGAGTGATGGTTTTTTGGTTTATATGGCCTTTTTTATTATTACTGGGTGTGAACGACACTTTCAAAACCTTCTTAATACACTCCCGTAGATACATGCCTTTAAAATATTAAAACGTATTTTGTGTTTGGGATATACTTGATACATTTTTCCTTTTCCTCTAGAAATAAAATATTTGCTATGCATAGATAGTCCCCTGGTTCTATTCTCTGAAGCTTCTTTTTGAAAAGAAAACAAAAGTCTATGACATTCTATAATATTTACTGTATGCATGATTTGGAAATGAGGAGACTTTTACTAGCCTATACTCAACTAGCTATGGCAAGCTAGAAACATCTGGGAAATTACTAGAAGAGTAATTTATAGGCACAGAAACAATAGACTTTTGGGCATACTAGTATTTTTTGCTTGCAAAAGTCTTAGTATAGAAATCCTGCTTCAAAATATAATATAAACTGTGTCATTGGGAATGCAGTGGTAATGTTACACACACACACACACACACACACAAACACACACATCTTAAGCTTACCTTGAAAACAAAGATGTTTACCATTGACTTCAATGAGGGAGATCCTGCGTAAATAGTTCGAGAAAAAAATTACTATGATGAATGATTTACTCTCAAGAAGTAGCCATGGTAGATACACCACATATTAACTCTTTAGTGAGTGAGATTGCTCTGAACAGTTTAAATTTGTTAGTCCTCTGATGGTGATGTGCTTGGAAAAATGATTTTCTCTAATAACAATTTCTTCTGTTACCTTATATAAGAAATATTTTTATTATTTTTAACTACAGCAGATCAACAGGATATTATATAAATTATTTATCAAGACTATCTAGCAGATCTTTAGTGTAATATGACCAGTGTACATTTATCCTACCTTTGCAGAAAAATAATGGGTTGATTAGTTTTGACAGTTTGACTTCTCATGTGAAGTTTTGAAGATGAAGCATTACATACATTATTTTAATCCTTTTCCAGAAGTTTATCATTGATGTAGAATAATAAAAGATGATGCAAATCACAGAGGAAATAAGATATGAGTTAATATAAATACATGTGTGATAGAAATATTAACTTCCAGGAATTGAAAGGGAATTCTTATTGGCATGAGAACACTTCATTTCTCCATTTTGTAGCTTTTAAACGGTGAGGAACTCATTGTAAGGGAATTACTCTCTTAACAGTGCACTCTGTCCCTTTGCGGAATAACCACTGCATTCTCATAGTGTTATATTTTTAATTTTTTTGAAAAAAATGAACTATTCCCCTCTTCCTTCCCTTTCTCAGTTCTTGAATATACTAGTGGGGACTCATGTTTTAGAGCTGGTTAAACAAAGTAAGACAATAAATTGAAGTTTTAAAAACTGGTTTGTAGATTTTATTAATCTTGCTCTTTTTGAGGCTACCATTAATTATTGTTAAATATTTGAATAAATTGTATTTATCATAAATTAGACTCAAGGCCTAATTATGCATCCTCATGAAGGATGCAATTAAAAAATGTGAAAGGAAGCAAAAACAGCAGCTTAATAAAATCAGTAGAACTAATTTGCATTTCTGAGTGGATAAATAGACATTAGAAAAGGGAAAATTTTCTTTGTGATCAGATCCAAGCAGAAAAAATGAAAATTCCCTTTAAAATGTAAAACGAAAAAAAAATAATTTCCACTTAGGCCGTTTCTGCAGAATTCAGAGTCTATATATCACAAATGTGTCTATAGCCACAATTCTTTTTTAAATCTTTTTTTCATTTATTTATTTTTGAGATACAGAGTGAGACAGAGTGTGAGCAGGGGAGGGGCAGAGAGAGAAGGAGACACAGAATCTGAAGCAGGCTCCAGGCTCTGAACAAGCATTCAGCACAGAGCCGGACGCAGGGCTTGAACCCACAAACTGTGAGATCATGACCTGAACCAAAGTCGAACACTTAACTGACTGAGCTACCCAGGTGACCCTATAGCCACAATTCTTATCTGGGAGTGGATTATGATATGATTCAATGAGCAAAATAGCTATAGAATGACAAAAATTAAGTTGTCTCCTGGGTATCAAAAGTCAGCAGTATCCCTCAATCATTGCAATAACCAAAAACAAGCAAGCAAACAAAAAATCATTCCACAAATTTCCAGTGTACCGCTCGGAAGCAATGCTGCTTGCTGAGATCCACAGGCTTGCCATCACCGGGCCCAAGAACTGGCAAGGGCCAATATCTTCACAATTTTGAACTTGAAAAGTAGATATACTAGTAGTGACTGACTTAGCAGAACTTGGAAGGCTGACCTGAAGCTGGCAGGCAGGAAAACTGATAAATCATTAAATAAACAATAAATAGAAAGACTCAAGAATTTGTGACCATATGTCAATGTAAAGCTGAAAGCAAGATGGTATGGGCTTCTGTTTTAAGTCTGGACGCACTGACTGAAAAACCATAAGCCAATATCTCCACCTGAATGAGACCTCTCATTTCTAACTCTTGGTTCCATTTGGTTTCCAAAATTCTAGCAGTTCGTACCGTACCTTCTGATCAGTGACTTATAGGATTCTTCTCAGTGACTCTCAATAGCCTACAAAAAGCTAAAGTTAATGACACCAGAATTACCTGATAAAACAAGTCAGTCAGATAACCATTCAGTAAAACTCTGCTTCAGTTTTACAAGCAAGCCCTGTTCTAGAGCTCCTACGTTCAAATCAATTTATACAGCCCCATGCTTAGGGATGAGTGTGAAATCAAGCATCATAGGTCCTCAAGACCTTTGAGGAAAGCCTTTCATGCCAAAGTTGGAAACTCAAATAAACAAACTAAAAAAAGCAACCTGGGGGAAAGAGAACTAAGCTGGGGTAAGACGACTCTAAAAAATAATCACGTGTATCCCTATAAAGGTAAAATACTGCATCCCTCAAGTACATAACAGGTTGCTCTAAAAGGGAAGACCAGAGACAAATGGTTAATGAAAAATAATAAAATAAGAAGAGAAGTTAAAAAATTAGAAGATATGGTGAAGAAATCACCAAAAAATAGACCTAAAATGCAAAGGGAAAAACAATATGCCTGAAAAGAGGGGAAAGTTCCATCTTTTCAGTGGTTCCAGAAAGTGAGGAAGAAATGGAGAAGGGAAAACAATCCAGTAAACCATTCAAGAGGTCTAGCCTGGGGCACCTGGGTGGTTCAGTCAGTAAGTGTTCAACTCTTGGGTTTGGCTCAGGTCATGATCTCGCAGTTCGTGAGTTCAAACCCTGCACTGGGCTCTGTACTGACAGTGTAGAGCCTGCTTTGGATTCTCTCCCTGTCCCTCTCTCTCTACCCCTTCCACTCTCCTTCTTTCTCTCTCTGTCTCTCTCTCAAAATGAATAAATAAACTAAAAAACAAAACAAAACAAAACAAAAAACAAACACGAGACTAGCCTGAAAAGCCTTTCCTGGATTATTCTGGTACTCTCCAGGGGAGAGTTGAGTCTCCACGGGTACCTTAGGGCGTCTTTATTCCAGTGATACTGCCAAGCACAAGTTAGAGGAAGTCAGTGCAACATCCTTTCCCCATTTTACTGGAGAGTTTGAGACAAAAAGAATTGTCCTTTTGAAGCCTGAAAGACCAACCCAGAAGGCTTGCAGCCTTTCTGATCTGCTCAGAATCAAGCATGGTGTGTAACAACCTGCAGGAAACAGTAAATGGTTACTGACTTGAACCATTCCATGCTAACCCTCCACTGGGCCTGACTCAGAGTGAGTCTCAAGGGGTTGTTGTCTCTGGATATTCCTTTCTGAGACTATATCTTAAACAGAAAGAGATTTAGATTTAACAAACATTTTAGGCATGGTAATGGCATTTTTCTAAATAAAAAAAGAAAATTCTTCTACTTGCAGATACTTTTGTTTTCTGAATTGTAAGTTTATTGTGTGAAAAGTTTTCCAAAGGTATACAAATTAAGTGACATTTAACTAGTTAAAAAGAATAAAATTATATTGAATTATATTGAATTGGATATGCTCCAGAAATTGTAGGGTACCTGCAGTAGCCTTGGGTTACAAATGCAAATATATTTCATTACAATTTTGTTCTACAATCAGTGCAGCATACATAAACGAACTGAGTAAAGCTAGATTGTGCGATAAACACTTGCAATCAGTGGCACCTGAGGTCCTGTATCGTCTTGGAATCTTTTAAATGGTTGAACTTTTTTTTTTTAATAGTTTATTTATTTTTGAGACAGAGAGAGACAGACATGAGTGGGGGAGGGACAGAGAGAGAGGGAGACACAGAATCTGAAACAGCCTCCAGGCTCTGAGCTGTCAGCACAGAGCCCCATGCGAGGCTTGAACCCACAAACCGTGAGATCTGACCTGAGCTGAAGTCAGATGCTTAACCGACTGAGCCACCCAGGCACCCCTGGTTGAACGTTTTAGAGATGGCTTCATTGTCTGGAATATGCCTGTGAAGACTGAGGTCTTAAGTATAAACTTCGATAACGCTGAACAAGGACAGGCTATAAAATCTCTTTTGGATACACAGAGAAAGGACAATTTGTAATAGTGAATAATGGGGAAAATGATTTCTTTTAGGGGAAATCTGAAAATTGAATACTTGCAAGACTACTGTTCAGAATAAAAGGTTTTAATTTTGTAATCAAATCATAAAAATGTGAATACATTGGATAACCACGAGGCCATGATATGTCAATTTAGACCACTGTGACAGGACTGTATCCCAACTTGGTTTCTGTCTTTCCTTTTTCTCTTTGAACGTATACATCACTATGTATCAGTCTGGCTCTTTCCCCATATTTATTTTACGTGTCAATGATTATTTGTGTACTTGGGTATAGACTAGACTTGGAAAATTGAATTCAGTTTGGGCCATGNGAGATTGTAGCTTTTGCCATTTTAGGTAAGTCTGTAGCTCAGAACACTCAGCAACTTTTCATTCGTATGGCATCTTGGAGCTTTGGAAAGGAATCACATGTTAGTATTTTCCCAATGAAATAGGATTTACCCCGTTCTTCCTGTTCTACTTGTAGGTATAGGTATAGCTATAGTTGGTCAGCCACGCCAATGCTGTTGTGAATGCAGAATTAGGTACACATTTTTTTTCGGCAAAAATTTGAGTATTTGACTGCCATCCAGGTAGATTTAAGTTTCTTAAAGTCACCCAGACTTCTGGCCTGTCATCCTTTTCAGATCTCTCTACTTCCGCTTCCTGATTTACCCTTTCATTTTAGATTCATTTTCTAATTCCCTGGTGCTTGGAGAGTCCTACAATGGTAGCACCAACTACTGAAGAGTGAAAAGTTCAGTTTAACTTTTTTATTTTATTTTGTTTAATACCAAATTACTTACTGAAGATGGTGCGGTAAATGACATGTAGGAAGGGTGGAAGAAACTACTCCTATCTTTACTAATAAACACAACTCATATTTAAAATTACTTCTAAAACACATCCTTCTTCTGCAATCTTAATACTGGCTGGCATTCTCTGAAGAGAATCTAATCATCTAACATGATATATTTCCCCGATTTCTGTGTTAAGTAAATACATGTTATTTAAAGTACTACCTCATGTTTCTTACCCACTTAAAATGCCATGTTTTTTCCTTTATTTCTCCTCCTGAATTAGTTTAAGACCTTACTATATGCAAACAACTAACTGGCACAATATTTATCCTTGAGGAACTTAGAAAGGAGTGTGGGAAACAGAGGAATGAAAATGACTCTACAACAATACAAACTGCTAACATTTATGGAGTCTTACTATGTCCTGGGTATTGTATGAGGATCAGAGCGAATCTCATTTAATCCTCTGAATAACATTGCAGGCTAGGTTAATGGTGCTTTCACTGTAACATATGAAGAAATAGGTCCAGAGATTTTGGATTTTTGGCCTAGGTTGAAGAAACTAAGTTTTCTGACTTCAAAGCAGAGGGATTTTTACACGATGATTCAAAATCTCTTCAAAGACAGAAATGTGGACCAAAGATAATATGTATCCTATAAATGATGCAGATCACATGCACTGGGAAGGCAGAGGGAGAAGGGATGTGGCGGGTGGGGAATGTGGGATCAGAATGGATTTGTGGAGTACTTGGTAATTAAACTGAGTCTTGAATGACATCAGGGTGTTGAGAGAGGGTGTATGGGGGGGGTGTATGTGTGTCTGTGTGTGTGTCTTCATCTATAATTAATCTTCCTTAAAAATGGAAGCACATAGTCAATGTGTGACTAACATTTCCAAAAAAAGTATTAACCACCAAATATTTCAGTCTAGAAAATAATTCAGTATATTTTACAAAAAATTTTTTAAAAGACTTGGAAAAGTGGTCCTTTGAGGTAATAATGAAAGATTTGAAGAGGGAGTCTTTACCTTGGTGAATAAAAGGTTAAGATTTGTTAACATGCCCAGTATAAATTGTCATTGTAATGGGAAAAGACAGTCTATCTCTACTTTTACCTCTGTACACATTCAGTAATAAATTTAAAAATGTACACCGGAGCTCAGAAGTTGATGTTAGCAAAAATCAATTTCATTCACTTTATGCATTTGAAAAATCAAAACATTTTAGAAAAAAGATTCAGTTTATCAAACTCCATAAAGCTTTATAGAGGTTGAGTTTACTGTTTTGCTTTTGGGGAAAGAAAAGGGACAGTACGTGGGTATAAGATACATATATAGAATATAACATATAAATATACAGTGTTAATTACAATAACATTAAATATATATGAAAATTCACTTAATGATGTACTAGAGAAAATAATAAAAAGAGGTTAATTTATTAACTAGGATATTAGTGTTGTTTAATGACTTAAAAAGATCAGTACAACACAAAAGCCTAAAAACAGTGAAGGATTTTTATGTAATTTGGAACCTTATGAATAATAAGAACTTGAGTGATAACCAGCCATATCTTTTACCAGAAGAGTAACCTGTGGCTCACCTAAAATCTTTAGTGTTATATATTACCAGTATACACAAAATAAAAAATAAAATAGTGTAATGAATTGTATGTCCCCATCACCCAGAGTAATTGTTAATCTTGTTGCCAACCTTGTTTCATTTATCCCCACCTTTTACATTTTTGATAGAATCTTTTAAAATAAATGTCAGACATTGTGTTACTTCTCTCTAAACACTTAACTATATATTGCCAACAACTGAGAGCATTTATGTAGTCACAATACCATTATATATTTACCAAAGTTAGTATCTTTTTATCACTGAATACCTAGTCCATATGCAAATTTTTCAACTGTTTTAGAAATGTGTGTTTTGTTTTGTTTTTTTTAACAGTTGGTTCATTATGAGAGATCCAAACAAGGCCCAGGTAGCACACTTTACTTGGTTGTCTCTTTTATTCTATAACAGATCCTCCTCCCTTTTTGATGATATTTCTCTAGAAGAAATAAGGTCATTTGTCCTTTGGAATATTCCATATTTTGGATGTGGCTGTTTATTTCCTTGTCATATCAAAAAACTTGTTTTTTTTTTAAATCTTTAATGTTTATTTATTTTTGAGAGAGAGAGTGAAAGAGAGAGAGAGACAGAGACAGAGAGAGAAGACAGATCTAGTTGGGGAGAGGCACAGAAAGGGAGACAGAATTCAAAGTAGGCTCCACATTGCATTATAAGTACAAAGCCTGATGTGGGGCTTTAACTCATGAAGTGTGAGATCATGACCTAGCTGAAGTCAGATGCTCAACCAACTGAGCCACCCAGGACTCCCTCAAATAACTTGTTTCTTTACCTTCTACTTTGCATAAATGTAGAAATATGTAGAAGTTTAGTTATTTTCAGGATAAGATGACTCATTTTAAAATGTTTTAGAAATGACTTGCAATTGTCAGCATGTTATAGAATTATTTAGTGTCTCAGGTAAGTGAGTATATAATTTTTTACATACAGTAAAAATGAGATATGTTTTACATACAATAAAGTGGAAAGATCTCAAATATTCAATTTGAAGAGTTTTGACAATTCTATACCCCCATCTACCCATTATCCAAAACAAGACAGAGCACATTTTTGCCACCCCAGAAAGTTCCTTTACGCCCTTATCCAGACAATCTTCCCTGCCAGAGACAACCGTTCTCTGATTTTATCCAGCACACATTAATTTTACCTGTTCTTGGATTTATATAAATGGCTTCTTTTTCTCAAGAAAACATTTCTAGGGTTTATCCATATTTTCACATGAATCAGTAATTCTTACCTTATTGTTGTTGTTTTTGCTGAGTAGCATTCTGTTCTACAACTGTTCCTCAATTTGTTTATCAGCTCTGCTGAGGAACACCTGGATTATTCCAGTTTTGGGCTACTATGAATATAGCTTCTCTAAAAATTCTTTTCTTACAGCCTCATTGAAGGATAATTAACAAATGAAATTGTAGTATGTTTAAAGTGTACAAATGTGATGATTTGATGTATATTTACATTGTGAAAGAAAACCCACTGAGTTAATTAGCACATTAATCACCTTATTCATTCATTCATTCATTCACTGAGAACACTTAAATTCTACTCTCTTAGCTAATTTTCATTATAAAATATAGTAAACATTTTTTTTTGTGGGTATATACTTTTATCTCTCTTGGGTTGAAACCAATGTATGATCTCTAAGATATCCTTCTGGAACTTAAGAAAAATTTGCCTATTCTAAGATTGCAAAGATATTCTTCTGGAAGGTTTAAAGTAGCTAGGTTTTATGTTTAGGTCGATAATCCATTTTGAATTAATTTTTTGGGTATGATGTGAAGTAAGAGTCCAAGGTCTTTTTTCTTCCAGATACTTGTACAGTCTTTCCAATACCACTTGTTTAAAAACTACTGCTTTCCCCAAAGAATCTTGTGCCTTTATTGAAAAATCAATTGCTTCTTTTCATACAGATGTATTTACATCTCCTTATTCTAATAATAAACTGTCCTGATTAGTTTAGCTTCAGAGCAAGTCTTGAATTCAGAAGGTGGAAATTCTTCAACTATGTCTTTTCAAAGTTGTTTTAACTGTAGTTTGCATTCCCAAATAAGTTTTAGAATCACTGTGTCAATTCCTTCAAAAAATGGTTGCTGGTACTTTTTACTCTTGTGGGATCTATAGATCAATTTGGGAATAATGAATATTTAATAATATAAAGTCTCTCAATGCAGAATATAGTATTTCTTTCCACCTATTAAGATCCTTAAATTTCTTAGAATGCTTTACAGTTTTTAAGACAGAAATAATACATATCTTTTGATAAATTTATTCCAAGAAATTTGATTTTAATTCCTTCATAATTGTTATATATATATATTAATTTTGATTTTCATTTTTTTTGGCTAGTATAGAGAAATTAAACTGATTTTTATATTTCAACCTATGTCTTGCAATTTAGTTCTAATAGTTTTTTTTTTTCCCCTTTGTGAATTGCTTAGGGTTTTCTTTGTATTTAATTCTATCATCTTGGGAAAAAAGGAATTGTTTTCTTTTTATTATCTTTCTAATATCTATGCCTTTTGTTTATTTTTCTTGCTTTATTGCACTGATTTGAGCTTCCAGTAAGTACAATGTTAAAGTAGTGAGAACAGACATTCTTACACCTCTTGGGGAGAAAGGGAAAATCTGTTGATGATAACTATGTTTGTAATAAAAGTCCTTTATTAGACTGAGAAAATTATCTTATTTTTAGTTTGCCGAGAATTTTATCATAAATAAGCATTAAATTTTGTTAAATGCTATTTATGCACTTATTATATGATTTCCTGTCTTATGTTAATGTGATAAATTCTATTGATTTTTGAGTTTTAAATCAATTTTGCATTCCTGGTATATATGCCATTACTTATGGCATTTTATGTATTATTAGGTTTGGTTTATTAATGTTTTGTTGAGGATTTTTATGTGTATTCATAAATAGTTGTTATCTGTAATTTTCTTTCCTTTAAATTTTTTTTTTTTTATAATTTCCTTGTCAAATTTTTAATTTGAGCTACTGTGGCCCCATAAAATGAGTTCAGAAATGTTTCCTTCCTTCTTTTCTATTTTGTAAGAAGTTTTTTTGTAAGTTTGATATTATTTCTTCTGAAATGTTTAGTAGAATTTGCCAGTAAAACCATATAGACCTCAAATGTGTGTGTGTGTGTGTGTGTGTGTGTCTGTAAACTTTTAATTCAGATTATTTCTCCTGTTTTATATAGGGCTTTTCAGATTTTCTATTTTTGTGCGTGTCAGTTTTGGTAAGTTGTATTTCTCAAGGTATTTCCATTTTATCAATATTGAAAATATTGGCATATAACTGTCTAAGCTTCCTCTTATTTTTATTTTAATGACTATAGGCCTTGTAGCACTATTGGCTCCTTCATTCTGGACACTAGCAATTTGTGTTTTCCCTCTCTCTTTTTTTCTTGGCCCATCTTATTAGGATTTTATAAAATGTATTAATCTCTTCAAAGAACTAACATTTAACTTGTTGGTGTGTTGTTTTATGTTTTCTATTTCATTAATTTATGCTGTCTAGGTTTTTTTTTTAAATAGAGGGAAGAAAATAAAAGCATAAATTAATGAAATACAAATCATAAAACAACACATCAACTAAACAACTTAAATGTTAGCTCAAATTAATTTGCCCTACTTTGCCTACCTTTCTGAAATGAACACTGAGATTTATTTTAAACATTTTTTTTCTTTTTAACATTTCTTCTTTAATTAGGAGTTCAAATCAATAAATTTCTCCTAAGCACTGCCTTAGTTGCATCTTACAAATTTTTATCTATTGTATTTTCACCATTACTCAGTTGGAAATATTTTAATTTTTTTTCTAGTGGTTTATTCTTTATCTCATGGGTTATTTAGATTTGCATATATTAGTTTCCAAATAATTTAAGGTATTCTACATATGATTTCTAATTTAATACTGTTGTAGTCAGAGAAATATTCTGTGTGATTTCATTTTCCTGACAGACAGTTTTTAGACTTCTTTTATGACCCAGCATATGATCTATTATGGTTACTTCATGTGCATTTTAAAAGAATTTGTATCTCAGAGTTGTTGGATGGAAAGTTCTATAAATGTTAATTTGTTCAGTTTGACTGGTTGTATTGTTCGGAGTTTCTATATTTTTACTTATCTTTTAATGCAGTTGGTTCTATTGTTCTAGCAATCATTGGTAGACAGGTGTTAAAATCCCCAATTATCATTGTGGATTTTGTCTACTTATATTTTTGGTTCTGTTCAATTTTTGGTTGATGTATTTTGAAACTCTGTCATTAGTGCATATATACTTAAAATTCTTATAACTTTATGAATTGGCCCTTTTACCATTTGAAAATATTTCTATCCTTCTTGTCAATGTCTACTTTTTATGAGAGCTACAACAGCTTTTTCCACTCTTATTTCAGTGTGTATCTGTGCCTTTGTTTATTTCCTCATTATACTTAAATCGTGTATCTTAATGATACAATATAGTTGGGTCATACTTTTTTTATATAAAGTTTATTCTCTTTCTTTTGTTTTTGTTTTTTGAGTTTTTAAAGTAATTTTGAGAGAGAGACAAAGAGAGCACGCCTGTGTGTGGATGAGAGCAGAGGAAGGACAGAGAGAGAGAGGGAGAGAGATAATCCCAAGCAGCAGAATTCTACTTAACCTCCCTCCTATTCTCTGTGATTTTATATATATTTTACTTTCTTATGTCTTATCTGAAATATATGGTTATTATTTTTGCTTTACATTCTCAATAGTCTTAAGTTAAATATAAATATATGTATATGTACACGTTATACTTAAGTATACTGCATATTGTAAATATAAAAGAATTTTAAATATAAATATATTTAAATATATAATATATAAAATATAATATGTATTATGTATTTAATATATTCATATGAAATAATATATGGTGATGGATATAATTAATTACAGATAATAGATCAATAGATATATGATTTGTTTATNATTTATATATAATAATATAATACATAATACATATTTACACATACATGTAAAAATCTCTTGTATTTATCCACATAGTTACCCTTTTCGGTAATTTTTATTTTTTTCCTTGTAGGTATAGGCTTCTATTTTGTATTATTTTCTTTAACACTAAAAGTTTTCCTTTAGCATTTTACACATATTGCATTTATCAATAGAAACCCTCTTGACTTTGTCTGTTTGAAATGTCTATTTTGCTTTTATTTCTGAGGAATATATTTGCTATATACAGCATTCTATATTTACTTTCAGTACTTTAAAAATATTATTCCATTGCGTTCTGCCTTTTTTCCTGATGAGAAGTCAGCCATTATTCTTCTTATCCATTCTCTTGCATGTAAGTTGTCTTTTCTTTCCTGGCTGTTCTTAAGATTTTCTCCTTATCTTTTGTTTTGAGTAGTTTGACTATGTTATGCAGAGAATGTATGCGTTGATATAGTTTAATAATTTCAAAAAAAAATTGCAACCATTATTTCTTTGAAATGATTACCTGCCATATTTCCTCTCTCTCTCTTTCTCTTTCTCTCTTTGTTCTCTTTCTGGAACTTAAATGATACATATATTAGATGATTTGAAATCATTCAATAAATCTTGGATTCCCTGTTCAGTTTAGATATTTTTTTCTTTTTCTATTTCTGTTTTATTTCTATTGCTGTTTTCCAATTCAGTGATCTTTTCTTCTGCTGTGTCCAGTATGCTCTTATGTCCAATAAGTGGATTTTAAACTTTTTCTATTGTTCTAGCATTTCTAATTGGGGTTTTTTTTTTTAAATGTTTATTTATTTCTTGGAGACAGTGTGAGAGACAGCATGAGCAGGGGAGGGTCAGAGACAGAGGGAGTCACAGACTGAAACAGGCTCCAGGCTCTGAGCTGGCAGTCAGCACAGAGCCCGAAGCGGGGCTTGAACCCACGAACCGTGAGATCATGACCCAAGCGAAAGTCGGACGCTTAACCGACTAAGCCACCCAGGCGCCCCCCAATAAGTGGATTTTAAACTTTTTCTATTGTTCTAGCATTTCTAATTGGGGTTTTTTTTTTTAAATGTTTATTTATTTCTTGGAGACAGAGAGAGAGACAGCATGAGCAGGGGAGGGTCAGAGAGAGAGGGAGTCACAGACTGAAACAGGCTCCAGGCTCTGAGCTGGCAGTCAGCACAGAGCCCGACGCGGGGCTCGAACCCACGAACCGTGAGATCATGACCTAAGTGAAAGTCGGACGCTTAACCGACTAAGCCACCCAGGCACCCCTCTACTTGGGTTATAAAAATAGTTTTATATGGGCATCTGGGTGGCTCAGTCAGTTAAGCGTCCAACTTCAGCTCAGGTCATGATCTCATGGTTTGTGGGTTCGAGCCCTGCATCAGGCTCTGTGCTGACAGCTAGCTCAGAGCCTGGAGCCTGTTTCAGATTCTGTATCTCCCTCTCTCTCTGACCCTCCCCTGCTCACACTCTCCCTCTCTCTCTCTCTCTCAGAAATAAATAAAATTTAAAAATTAGTTTTATATATCTTCTAAAATTTTCACTCTCTTCCTTCATCAGCTTTCACTAGATACTGTAACACATTTACCAGAGTTAGTTTAAGGTTTAGGATAGCTAAGTTCAATATCTGGGTTATCTGTCAGCTTGTTTCTGTCTTTTTCTTACTGGTCTCATTTTTCACATGTTTTATCATTTTTATCCTATCTTATTCTATGGTAGTCTTTTGTGTTAATGACATTAGAAACTACCAGCAAAGCGCTCTCTCCTTCTTCTGTCAGGTTGCTAGGATTGGTGCTGAGTTGAGTCTAATCTGCAGTTGAGCTGAACACAGGATTTGTGATAGATTCAGTTAGATCTAATTTGCCACTGGCTTCAAATACTTAGAAGTCAGGATCAGCACTTATTTTCAGTAAGGCTGAGATTGAGCAGCAGTAATTGTCTGGAGATACTTCCGTGTTTAAAAACTGAATTCCTAACTTTTTGAGTTACTGGAAGTTGTTTTTGCTCTCCAGACTTGTCCTGACTTTCTGTACCTGAGGACATCTGTGTCTATGCAGTTTCCCTAACCCCCTGGTGCACCTGAGGAGGTTGCTCAGATACCTACCCTACTCCTAGGCTTCAGGGGTCTGCTGCCTGGAAATCAGTGCAAGACCAAGTGAATATCCTGTGCGACATCTCTCCCTCCCCACAGCCTGCAGCCTTTGATGTCTTCTGTCCCGTGCTTAAGTGAAGGCTTTGTGTGCCTGGGGTAGACATCTCTCAGTTCTCTTTCGTTGCTCCCAGTCTGTAGCATGTTGTCCCCATGCACTTAGTGATGGCTTTCTGGAAGGAAGTTGGTGAATGGGTACAGGTTCACTCTGTGACTAGTGCTCTTTGGGACTGCAATCCATCATACTAACCCATGAAGCTATTCATAGTTGGTTAAAAATTGAGCTGGCTTCTCCTTACCTTCATCTGTGGAAGAATAGTTTCTCCTTCGATTTCTACTACTGTTCTCTCAGCAATGAAAGCAGCCATATACTCTCTCTTAGGAAAGACTTGTCCATTTGAAACTTTAATTCCCTTCGGTTTTTCTTTCCATCATATGTTTTAATTCTAATTTTGTGCTTTTACCTGTTTTGTTTTGATTTTTAGGGTGGGAGTGATGGTTGTACTAGTTTCCTATTGCTATAAAAAATAACCAGAAGTTTAGTGTCTTATACAATGCAAATGTATTGCAGGCATACTTCAGAGATCTTGCAGGCTTGGTTCTAGACAATTGCAACAAGGTGAAATCGTAAAAAAATGAGTCAAATGAAGTTTTGGGTTGTTCAGCACATATAAAAGTTATGTTTATACTATACTGGAATCTATTGAGGGGGCAGTAGCATTATGTCTGCCATAACATACATACTTTAATTTAAATAGTACTTTATTGCTAAAAAATGCTAACCATCTTCTGAACGTTTGGTGAATTGTAACATTTATGTGGGTAGAGCATCTTGCCTTGATGTTGATGGCTGCTCACTGATCAGGGACGTGGTGGTTGGTGAGGGTTGGGGTGGCTGTGGCAATTTCTTAAAGTAAGTCAACAATTAATTTACTGCACCAATAGACTCTTCCTTTCATGAATGATTTTCCTGTGATGCTGTTTGATAGCATTTTACACACAGAACTTTCAAAATTAAACTCGATCCTTTCAAAACTTGTCAGTGCTTCATAAACTAAGTTTATGTAATATGCTAGGCCTTTTGCTGTCATTTCTATAATCTTCACAGCATCTCCACCAGAAGAAACCTCTATCTCAAGAATCCACTTTCTTGGCTCATCTGTAAGAAGCAAGTCGTCATCCATTACAGTTTTATCATGAAATTACAGACATTCAGCCACGGCTTCAGGCTCTACTTCTGATTTTCGTTCTTTTGCTTTTTCCAACATATCTGAAGTTATTTCCTCCACTGAAGTCTTGAACTACCCAAAGTCATCCATGAGAGTTGGGAATCAACTTTTAAACTCTTGCTCACATTGATATTTTGTCCTCTTCTCATGAATCACAAACGTTCTTAATGGCATCTAGAATGGGGAATACTTTCCAGAAGGTTTTCAATTTGCATTGCCCAGATCCATCAGGGGGATCACTATCTATGACAGATAGATATATGTATACAGATAAATATGTTTCTTAAATTACAAAACTTGAAGATAAAAACTGCTCCTTGATCCACGGGCTGCAGGATGGCTACTGTGTTAGCAGGCATGAAAACAGCATTCATCTCGGTGCACATCTCCATCAGACCTCTTGAATGATAAGATACAGTGCCACTGAACAGTCATATTTTGAAAGTATTTTTTTCTTCTGAGCAATTATGCTCAACAGTGGGCTTAAAATATTCATTAAACCATGTTGCAAATTGATGTGCTGTATTCCAATGCAATGCTTTGTTGTTGCATTTCTAGAGCACAGGCAGAATAGATATAACATAATTCTTAAGGATTATGAGTTCTGGGATAGTAAATGAACATTGACTTCAACTTAAAGTCACTAGCTGCACTACTCCCTAAAGAGTCAGCCTGTCCCTTGAAGCTATGAGGCCAATATAAGGCTGTTTTATGTCTATTGAAAATCTGTTGGGGCGCCTGGGTGGCTCAGTTGGTTAAGCGTCTGACTTTGGCTCAGGTCACGATCTCACGGTTTGTAGGTTCGAGTCCTGTGTTGGGCTCTGTGCTGACAGCTAGCTCAGAGCCTGGAGCCTGCTTCAGATTCTGTGTCTCCCTCTTTCTCTGACTCTCCCCTGCTCACGCTGTCTGTCACTCTCTCTCAGAAATAAATAAAACATTAAAAAATTAAAAAAAAAAAAGAAAATCTGTTGTTTAAAAAGTGTAGAAGGTCAGCAAGATGGCAGAGAAGTAGGGAGCTCCGTACATTTCACTCGCCCCATCTCTCAAACAGAGAAGCCCTGAAGCCATAGGAACCCTTACAGAACCACAGGAGTTTGGGAGGAAAAGGAGACAGAGTCTGTTGAGAAAACAACCTTATAGGTGCATGGGTGCTTGAATTTGGGAAGATAAAAATGGGCCGGGACCAGTGATAGGGAGGGAGGAGAGGGAGCCCCGTTTGCAGGGAGCTGCAATGAGTTGAGGGGAAAAGAAAGAGCGGATGAAACTGCTCGAAGAACTGTTTCTGTCCCTGGAGAAAAGAAAGTCCCTGGCTCAGGGCAGAGAGTGATCTGGTTTCCAGCAGTGGAGCTAACTTTGAGCTGGATGCCCCGGTCCCAGGCAGTGCCAGGAGAAACTGCTCCTCTGCTCTCCAGCTCCATCCGAAGGGGAAGCGGCAGCCTGAAACCACTCCACCGCTCTTCCGGCTCCATCCCCAGTGGGGAAGCGGCCGGCTTGAAACTGCTCCGAAGCTTGCGGCTTTGTATTTCAGGCTGTATCAATAAAGTGCGCGGCCTAAGATCTGGAAATGAGGCGTGGCTTGGGACATAGAACCAGGCCCACCTTGGCTATGACCCAAGGCACAGCGAGATCGGACCCAAAAGAGTGATTTGCAACGCTTGGTTCGAGAAAGGACTGGGGTGATGCCATTTTTCTCCCCACAACCACCAAGGCGGGAGCTCAGGGAGTGGCCTACAGGACATAGTGGAGGCTAAGACCCGCCTACACCAAACCACGCCCATCCCCACTAGAGAGCTGCTTTATTTTACCGGAGCCCAGGGCAAGACCAACGTGGATGCACTGCCATGATTAATTCGAGATCAATTCTTTCTATTCAAATATATTCTCCCTTGTCTCATTTGTATCTCTCCCCTCTGCTGGACTGGACACTCTGGTCATTGGTTTGCTTAAACAGTCACATTTAATCCATTCTCTAGATGTCTATTCTACACCTCCATCGCTACCTTTCTCTCTCTCGGGAGTAATCAGACTATATAGTTTTTCTGAGTAACATTATCTTTGTTTCTTTCTCCTCTCCTCCTATCCTATTCTCTTTCTCTCTCTGAATTAAGTCTCTTAGTCTCTCTGCCTGGTAATTGTCCAATTTCACTTTCTCCCTGCCCTGTCACCTCTCTCTTTCTATATGCTCTTCCATCAGCACTGCATACACCCTGCTCTCTATTTGTAGCTGGGAATTCTGGTTTTATGCTTTTAGACTGTCCTTTCACTTTGAGGTTTTTTCTTTTTTCTTTTGATCATTTGTTTTTCCTACTTTCTCTTTATTTTCCTTCTTTTTTAATTTTTTTCTTTTTCTTTTTCCCTTTTGGTTTGCTTGTTTCTTGGATTTGTCTGTGTGTTTGTGTGCCTTTGTTCCCTGTGTGGTTGTCTGTCTGTTTTCTTTTCCAGGGCTACCTCCAGAAACAAGCCAAAGTACACATGGTGGAGAGTCCCAAATAACACTATGAGTAGGGAAATAAAATAATCAAAGTCTCAATAAGAGAGACCAAGAAACACCATTCAAAGAACACTTCCTGAACAGACAGGCCCTGGACAGTCAAAGAGCCTCTTTAGTACAGCAGTACTCGCAGGTGCAGAGCGCATAACAAGCTTTTAAAACTAACAAGAGACAGAAAGCTAGCCAAAATGATGAAACAGAAGAACTCCCCTCTAAAGAAATTCCAGGAAGAAATGACAGCTAAAGAACTGCTCAAAAACAGATATAGGCAACATAACTGAGCAAGAATGTAGAACAATAGTCATAAAATTAATCTCTAGGCTTGAAAAAGGCACGGAAGACATCAGAGAAGTTACTGCTACATAGACTATGGAGCTTAAAAATAGTTGTGATGAATTAAAAAATGCTATAAATGAGATGAATAATAAAATGGAGGCGTCCAATGCACGGATTGAAGAGGCAGAGAGGAGAATAGGTGAATTAGAAGGCACAAGTATAGAAAATGAGGAGGCCGAAAAAAAGAGAGATAAACTGATCCAGGAACACGAAAGGAGAGTTCGAGAGCTGAGTGATACAATCAAACAGAACAATATCTGTATCATAGGAATTCCAGAAGAGGAAGAAAGAGGGAAAGGCGCTGAAGTAGTCCTTGAAAAATTATAGCAGAGAACTTCCCCAATCTGGGGAAGGAAACAGACACTGAGATCCAAGAGGCACAGAGAACTCTTCTCAGACACAACTTGAATTGATCTTTTGCATGACGTATCATAGTGAAACTGGCAAAATATAAAGACAAAGAGAGAATTCTGAAAGCAGCTAGAGATAAAAGGGCCCTAACATACAAAGGAAAACCTATCAGAGTAGTTACAGACCTACCTACTGACACTTGGCAGGCCAGAAAGGAATGGCAGGAGATCTTCAATGTGATGAACAGAAAAAAATATGCAGCCAAGCATCCTCTATCCAGCAAGCCTGTCATTCAGAATAGAAGGAGAGATAAACGTCTTCCAAAATAAACAAAAATTGAAAGAATTTGTCACCACTAAGCCAGCCCTACAAGAAATCCTGAGGGGGACTCTATGAGGGAAATGTTGAAAGGAATGCAAGGTACCAGAGACACCACCACAAGCATGAATCCTACAAAGAACACAGTGACTCTAAACACATATTTTTCAACAACAACACTGAATGCAAATGGACTAAATGCTCCAATCAAATGATATAAGGTAGCAGAATGGATAAAAAAACAAAATCCATCTATTTGCTGTCTATAAGAAATTCATTTTCGACCTGAGGACACTTTCAGATTGAAAGTAAGGGGTTGAAGAAATATCTATCATGCTACTGGAAGTCAAAAGAAAGCTGGAGTAGCCATTCTCATATCAGACAAACTGGACTTTAAAGTAAAGGCAGTAACAAGGGATGAAGAAGGGCTTTATATAATAATTACAGGGTCTATCCCTCAGGAAGAGCTAACAATTATAAATGTCTATGCACCGAATACTGAAACACCCAAATACATAAAACAATTAATTACAAACAGAAACAATCTTATGGAGAAGAATGTGCTAATAGCAGGGGACTTTAACACTCCACTTGCAGCAATGGATAGATTAACTAGACAGAAAATCACTAAAGAAACAATGGACCTGAATGACACATTGGACCAGATGGATCTGACAGATATATTTAGAACTCTACATCCTGAGGCCATGGAATTCGCTTTCTTCTCAAGTGTACATGGCAAATTCTCTAAGATAGATCACATACTGGGACATAAAGCAGTCCTCAATAAATATAAAAGAATCGAAATCATACCATGAACACTTTCAGATCACAATGCTATGAAACTTGAAATCAATCACAGGAAAAAGTCTGGAAAACCTCCAAAAACATGGAGGTGAAAGAACACCCCACTAAAGAATAAATGGGCCACTCAGGCAGTTAGAGAAAAAAAATAAAAAATATAAGGAAACAAATGAAAATGAAAACACAACAATTCAAACTCTATGGGATGCGGCAAAGGCAGTCCTAAGAGGCAAGTACATTGCACTCCATGCCTATTTAAAGAAATTAGAAAAAGTGCAAGTAAAAAGTCTAACAGTGCACGGAAAGGAACTAGAAGGAGACAACAAGAACACCCCAAACCCAGTAGGGGAAGGGAAATAGTAAAAATCACAGCAAAAATAAACAATATAGAATTAAAAAAAAAACAGTTGAACAGATCAATGAAACCAAGAGTTGGTTTTTTGAAAAAATAAACAAAATTGACAAACTTCTAGCTAGGCTTCTCAAAAGGAAAAGAGAGACCACCCAAATAGACAAATTCATGAATGAAAATGAATTTATTACAACCAATCCTTCAGAAATACAGGCAATCATCAAGGAATACTATGAAAAATTATATGCCAACAAACTGGACAGCTTAGTAGAAATGGACAAATTCCTAAACACACATGCACTACCAAAATTCACATGGGAAGAGATAGATAATCTGAATAGACCCATAACTAGTGAACAAAATGAGTCAGTTATCAAAAATCTCCCAACAAATAAGAGCCCTGGGCCAGGTGGCTTCCCTGGGGAATTCTACCAGACATTTAAATCAGAGTTAATTCCCATTCTTCTGAAGCTATTCAAAAAAAAAAAAAAAAAAAAAAAAAAAAGANGACCCTCGAGAAAGTCGGGATAGAAGGAACTTACTTAAACATCATAAAAGACATTTATGAGAAGCCCTCAGCTAATATCACCCTCAATGGGGAAAGACTGAGGGTTTTCCCCCTGAGATCAGGAACACGACAGCAATGTCCACTCTCACCACTGTTGTTTAACATAGTGCTGGAAGTCCTAGCATCAGCAACAGACAACAGAAGGAAACAAAAGGCCTCAGAAATGGTAAAGAAGAAGCCAAACTTTCACTTTTGCAGACAACATGATACTCTACATAGAAAACCCGACAGAATCCACCAGAAGCCTACTAGAACTGATGCAAGAATTCAGCCAAGTTGCAGGGTACAAAATCAACGTACAGAAATCGGTTGCATTTTTATACACCAATAATGAAGCAACAGAAAGAGAAATCAAGAAACTGATCCCATTCACAATTGCACAAAAAACCATAAAATACCTAGGAATAAACCTAACCAAGGATATAAGAGATCTGTATGATGAAAACTATAGAAAACTTATGAAGGAAATTGAAGAAGACACAAAGAAATGGAAAAACATTCCATGCTCATGGATCAGAAGAATAAATGCTGTTAAAATGTCATTACTACCCTAAAGCAATCTACACATTCAATGCAATCTCAATCATAATTGCACCAGTCTTCTTCTCAAAACTAGAACAAACTATCCTAAAACTTTTGTGGAACCACAAAAGACCCTGAATAGCCAAAGTAATATTGAAGAAGAAAACCAAAACGGGAGGTATCATCACCCCAGACTTTAGCCTCTACTACAAAGGTGTAATCATCAAGAAAGTATGGTATTGGCACAAAAACAGACACAAAGACCAATGGAATAGAATACAGAACTCAGACTTGGGCCCACAAATGTATGGCCAACTAATCTTTGACAAGATGGGAAAAAGTATCCAATGGAAAACAGACAGCCTCTTTAACAGATGGTGCTGGGAGAACTGGGCATCAACATGCAGAAGAATGAAACTGGATCAGTGTCTCACACAATACACAAAAATAAACTCAAAATGGATAAAGGACCTGAATGTGAGACAGGAAACCATTAAAACGCTAAAGGAGAAAGCAGGAAACAACCTCCTTGACCTTAACTGCAGCAATTTCTTATTTGACACATCCCAAAGGCAAGGGAATCAAGAGCAAAAATGAACTATTGGGACCTCATCAAGATTAAAAGCTTCTGCACGGCAAAGGAAACAATCAATAAAACTAATAGGCAACTGATGGAATGGGAAAAGATAGTTGCAAATGACCTATCAGATAAAGAGCTAGTATCCAAAATCTATAAGGAACTCACCAAACTCCACACCTGAAAAACAAATAATCCAGTGAAGAAATGGGCAGAAGACATGAACAGATACTTCTTCAAAGAGGACATCCAGTTGGCCAACAGATACATGAATCAATGCTCAGCATGATCCCTCCTCATCAGGGAAATACAAATCAAAACCACACTGAGATACCACCTCTCGCTGGTCAGAACAGCTAAAATGAACAAATCAGGAGACTCCAGATGCTGGCGAGGATGTGGAGAAACGGGCACCCTCCTACACTGTTGGTGGGAATGTAAACTGGTACAGCCCCTCTGGAAAACAGTGTGGAGGTTCCTCAAAAAATTA
>NW_027529436.1:1409409-1436909 GCF_008692635.1 Crocuta crocuta
CAAATGAAGGCCAACTAATCTTTGACAAAGTGGGAAAAAGTATCCAATGGAAAACAGACAGCCTCTTTAACAGATGGTGCTGGGAGAACTGGGCATCAACATGCAGAAGAATGAAACTGGATCAGTGTCTCACACAATACACAAAAATAAACTCAAAATGGATAAAGGACCTGAATGTGAGACAGGAAACCATTAAAACGCTAAAGGAGAAAGCAGGAAACAACCTCCTTGACCTTAACTGCAGCAATTTCTTATTTGACACATCCCAAAGGCAAGGGAATCAAGAGCAAAAATGAACTATTGGGACCTCATCAAGATTAAAAGCTTCTGCACGGCAAAGGAAACAATCAATAAAACTAATAGGCAACTGATGGAATGGGAAAAGATAGTTGCAAATGACCTATCAGATAAAGAGCTAGTATCCAAAATCTATAAGGAACTCACCAAACTCCACACCTGAAAAACAAATAATCCAGTGAAGAAATGGGCAGAAGACATGAACAGATACTTCTTCAAAGAGGACATCCAGTTGGCCAACAGATACATGAATCAATGCTCAGCATGATCCCTCCTCATCAGGGAAATACAAATCAAAACCACACTGAGATACCACCTCTCGCTGGTCAGAACAGCTAAAATGAACAAATCAGGAGACTCCAGATGCTGGCGAGGATGTGGAGAAACGGGCACCCTCCTACACTGTTGGTGGGAATGTAAACTGGTACAGCCCCTCTGGAAAACAGTGTGGAGGTTCCTCAAAAAATTATAAGTAGAACTCCCTTATAAGCCAGCAATAGTACTGCTAGGAAATTACCCAGGGGAAACAGGGGTGTTGATGCAGAGGGGCACATGGACCCCAATGTTCATAGCAGCACTCTCAGCAATAGCCAAAACATGGAAAGAGCCTAAGTGTCCATCAACGGACGAATGGATCAAGAAGATGTGGTTTATCTATACAATGGAATACTACATGGCAATGAGAAAGAATGAAATCTGGCCATGTGTAGCAACATGGATGGATCTCAAGGGTGTTATGCTGAGCGAAATAAGTCAGGCTGAGAAGGACAGCTACCATATGTTTGCACATATAGGTGGATTAGGAGGAACTTATTGGAGGACCATAGGGGAGAAGAAGGGGAAAAATAGTTGGGGAGAGGGAGAGGAGGCAAATCATGAGAGACTCTTGAATGCTGAGAACAAACTGAGGACTGATGGCATTGGGGGAGAGGGAAGGGAGGTGATGGGCAGGGAGGAGGGCACTTGTGGGGATGAGCACTGGGTGTTGTATGGAAACCAACTTGACAATAAACTAAGAAAAAAAATCTGTTTTTTAGTATAGCTACTAGTATTACTGATCTTAGGTAGCTCTTCTGGATAACTTGCTGCAGTTTCTACATCAGCAGTTGCTGCTCTACCTCACACTTTATGTTACAGAGATAGTTAACTCAACCTTGTGAGCCAAACTTTGCTTCCAGCCTTTCTTCTGCAACTTCCTTACCTCTCCCATCCTTCAGAGACCTGAAGAGAGTTAGGACTTTCCTCTCAATTAGGCTTTGGCTTAAGGAAACAGCCTGATCTTCTATCTAGACCACTAACACTCAAGTGAAGATCTAACCATTTGGAGTACTCAGGTCCACTACAAGCCTGTATTGTTAACTTATCTTCTTTGACTATATGATGGCTCTGCTCTAGTGGAGATTGTTATCTTTCACCGATTTATTGTGATTATTGTGTTCAATGGCATAGAAAAGTCTTGATTAAGAATAAGATGGTAGCGGGGCACATGGGTGGCTCACTAGGTTAAGTGACCAATTTCAGCTCAGGTCATGATTTCACAGTTCATGGGTTTGAGTCTTGCATTGGGCTCTCTGCTGACAGCTTGGAGCCTGGAGCCTGCTTCTGAATCTGTGTCTCCCTCTCTGTCCCTCCCCTACTCATGTTCTGTCTCTCTCTCAAAATTAAATAAACATTAAGAACTTTAAAAAGCAAAAAGAATAACATGGTAGGAACTCAATAAATAAATTGTTCATTCAACTTCATTTTTTGTTCACTGCATCAAATTAGAAGAATGAGAACAGAAAATTAAAACTGCAAACGTACAGTGGCAACCGTGTCAAAGTTGAGAGTTTCCTTTTGAAGTACTTGCCAACTATTGTTTGTGGCTTTTACCTTGATGGAGCTGAGGTTTATCTTATGGATACACAACCACGTAAAAGTTCACAGAGCTATATGCGTTATGATTAGCATCCTGTTGTTTTATCTACTCTCCTGAAGATTCTCGCATCCCAGTCCAGACCCAACATCTCTACATGGTGGAACTATGTCTAAGGCTACATTTCTCTAACCTTTATGTAGTTCCATGATAATTGGCCCCAGAAGAAACAAGATCTTGTGTTATCATCAGAGTAACTTTGCAATGGCTCACAGAGTGGTATCAGAACTCCATAGCCAAATCTTCCCTTTGTGGGCAGTTTTACCCTTAATGAGTATCTACTCAGTACAATTAGTCATTTCAGTACCCTGTATTTTAGAACTATTCATATGTTGGTTTATAAATAGCTGGCATAGAAAAGTGGTTTTGGTTTAATAATGGCCTCTATTTTAGATGACACTAAGTACCCTGTTATTCCTAGGAAAATAAATAATAATATATCTCTTACAAAATGCTAATACCAGTCCATTATTATTAGTTCATTCTAGGGGATAGGGTTGAGACAATGTGACACTTAAGTAAAAGCACGGATGGTAATTATACTTTAAGATGTCACATAATTAAAATAAAACCTTTATAAATGAGAACATTTTCCATAGTTTATAACATTTCTTGCAAGTTTTTCCCTATGTCCATTTTTGCATCTCAAGTAATAAAAGCTATGGGCCAATATTGTGTATCATCAATGTCTAACCACAATTGCAATTGACATGTTGCTTTTACTTTCCTCCTTCCCAAAACAAAGTCACGTACAGGCACACAGCACTTCCAGCTACTGATACACGGTGATGGGCGGGCCATAAAACACAGATACGGCAATCTGCTGGGCTGACTTTTGCTACACACTGGGAATCATGGACTAGGTCTCAGCAGGTTGAGAGCTGTGCACCCACGCACCGCAGAGCTCTCTGATTACAGCAGGTAGGTGGCTTGAGTAACGGAGAACTTCAGAGAGGTGGGAGTCCAACATAATGTGATGTGTGATTTACTGGAGTTTGTGGGGACACATGCTATAATTGTATGGTTGGTATAATGTCTGATGGTTGTGTCTTTCATACCCTCAGGAGGTCAGTACCCCACGTAAGTGATAACCCACTGGAGCTTTTGTTGTGAGTGCAATTGAAACATCTGAAATGAATAGCAACTGATTAATTGAAGCCGGTTACATTTTTGGAAAACAAATCAGAGTGATTTGCATGAATCACAATTTGTTACATAATACATTCTTAGGGCACAAATTACCTTTTTAAAGCCTAAGACACATATATACCCAGTGGCACGAACAGAAATATAATAAACTGGGTTATAACCACATAATTCACATTGAATACTGGATGCCAAACCTGATGTGAAACAAATGATTTTCCAATAAACTACTCAGGCAGAGCCATATCTGTTCTAAAATTTCAATTGACTATTATTTATACTACCAATAATTCTTCACAATTGTTAACCATGGGACAATGGAACAATTTGTTTTGCATATTAGTTTGGGGGGTTTGTGTATTCCCAAGTTGGGAACTGATTTGTAGTCATGTCCCAGGAGATATGGTAAATAAATAGGAAGTCAGAGAGAAGTACTTGGGTGGAGGAAAACTTCTAGAGTGAAATCATTATTTCTTTTTCTAGTTTTGAATAAAAACTGTAGTAAAAATAGTGTTGTCAGCTTTAAAGGCAAATATCATAATGTGTTTCCCTGAATTTAATATTTGCAGTAGATCTTAAGAATAGTTTTCTTTAATATTTTTCTTAAACTTATCTTTGTCATTCAGATTATTAAAAGCTAGAGTATGCAAATATTAATACAAATAAAAGCTGAGTTTCAACCCTTATCAATAACCATTTTTATTTAGTATATATGTGTATGTGTGTATATATGTAAACATAGTACATACATATATACACACATACACATATATATGAAATATTCTTTGGAAAATATATAAAATACACAAAAACATATACAAAATGGGACTGTACCATATATGTCACTTTATAATTTGCTTTTTAAGAAGTTTTTTAAAAAAATATTTTTATTTATTTCTGGGAGAGAGAGAGAGAGAGAGATAGCGTGAGCACAGGAGGGTCAGAGAGAGAGGGAAACACAGACTCCGAAATAGGCTCCAGGCTCTGAGCTGGCAGTCAGCACAGAACACGACACGGGGCTCGAACCCACGAACCGTGAGATCATGACCTAAGCGAAAGTCGGACGCTTAACCGACTAAGCCACCCAGGCGCCCCGCGTTTTAAGAAGTTTTTATTTTAGAGAGAGAGAGCACATGGAAGGAGGAGAAGGCAGAGGAAGAGAGAGTCTTAAGTAGGCTCCACACTCAGCACAGAGCTCAGCATAAGGCTGGATCCCATGACTCTGGGATCATGACCTGAGACAAAATCAAGAGTTAGAGACACTCAACTGACTGAGTCCCCAGGCACCCCAATCTGTGTTTTTTATATAATAAAGACACCAAACGTTTTTCTGCCAATAAATCTATATCTGTATCATCATGGAATATCATTTATTTAACGGAACACTTAGCATCATAAATTTGTTTCAGAACAATAAACAGAATATCCAGGTATATAAATCTAAATGCACTCGTTTGATGATTTTGTTGACATCAATTCCTAGATATGGAATTATTGAATTAGAATGTTATATAGATTTTGAATGCTTTGGCTCATATTGTAAAATCACCTCTCAATAAGCTTGTATTAGAAGTTGTGATATATATATATATACACCCACATAATGGAATAGTATTCAGCCATTAAAAAAAACAATAAAGTCTTGCCATTTGCAACAATGTGGATGGAACTAGAGAGTCTAATGCTAAGTAAAATGAATCAGAGAAAGACCTACACCATATGATTTCACTCATATGCAGAATTTAAGAAACAAAACAGATGAACATAGCGGATAAAAAGAGAGAGGCCAACCAAGGCACAGGCTCTTAATTACAGAGAATAAACTGAGGGTTGCTGCAGGGGAATTGAACAAGGGGATGAGTTAAATGGGCAATAGGTATTAAGGAGGGCACTTGTTGTGATAAGCAGTGGGTGTTGTATGTAAGTGATTAATCACTAAATCCTACAGCTGAAGCTAATATTATACTGTATATTAAGTACTTTAATTTGAAACAAAAACTGGGAGAAAAAAAGAAATGACTCCAGTTTTCTTGCCTAATGATTCCTAACTACAAATGTAAATATCCTTTAATAGTGTGTTAGGTCCCTTTCTTACTTTCCTCCCCTCACCTCTTTTTTTCCCTCATGTCTCCATTTCTTTAGACAAATGAGGAGCAAAGCATTTTTTTATTTTTAAGTGCAAAAGCTTCCTTCATTTAACAGACATTTACTAAATTTAATGACAAATTGAAGTGATTCCTAAACATCACATTAAATCACCCGAGAAGAAAGGACTGCTTACCTTTAGAATTTTGGGATTCCATGTGGTCATTTCTATGCCTGTCATCTTGCTCCTGTTAGTATCCATTAAGAACATTTTCCTAGGGAAAGCCCATGGTTAGACTGTAAATAAGATTTTATTTCTTTCAGAAGGAAATGCATTTACTGTAACCCTCCCAAATCTAGTTTTTGATTGCTAAATGTTCGTGGAGGCCACCAATTACTAGTAAGTTGAGAACAGAATGATCCACAGTCTCATTCTGGATTCACTAGTTCTTGTTAACTGACAGGTGCATCACCGGATGAACAGCATGTATTTCAACAGATATTTGTTTGACCATCACTGAAGCTTTTAATCTCTATTTTTTAATGCATTTTATCCCTTTTTGACAAAGATCTATTTTTTAAAGTTTACTGAATTAAGAGATTTGAAAGAAAACCAAAATATTCAGACAAAAATACATTTCTTAAGGAAAAGTTAGAATTTGGGGAATTTCTGACCAATAAAAATATTAGAAAGTGAGAGATTTTTTCCCCCTCAAAAGTAATATGAGTTAGTAAAAGCATATTGATAAATTCCTGTCTTTTTCTTTCTTTCTTGATTTCTTATTTTAATTTCTGTTAGTTTCCATACATTAATATGGTTTCAGGCTTACAACATAGTGATTCAAAACTTCCATACAACACTCAGTACTCATCACAAGTGCACTCCTTAATTCCTATCACCTATTTCATCCATCCCTCCCACCCACTCTCCTCTGGTAATCATTACTTTGTCCTGTATAATTAAGAGTCTGTTTCTTGGTTTCTCTTTTTTTCCTCCCTTTGCTCATTTGTTTTGTTTCTTAAATTCCACATACGAGTGAAATCATCTGGTATTTGTAAGGCATCTTTCTCCATTTCACTTAGTGTTATACTCTCTGGATACTCTCTGGCTCTATTCATGTTGTAGCCAATGGCAAGATTTCATTCTTTTTTTGTGGCTTAATACTATTCCAGTATATATATATATATTCCAGAGATACATGCACCCTTATATTTATAGCAGCATTATTTACAAGCCAGGATATGAAAGTAGCCCAAGTGCCCATAGACTGGTGAATGGATAAAGTAGATGTAGTGTATATATATATATATATATATATATATGTATATATATATATATNATAAATAAATAAAAAAAAACATTAAAAAAAAAAAGAAAAACTGTTAACCATACATAACATTCTAATCATTGTGATAGGAGTAAAAGAATAAGGTAGTTTCTCTAATCTTGAACAGTTCTCAGTGAGCCAGGAAATGAGAAGGAAAAGTGGCCTGGGTTATAGAGAATTCTGTACGGACAGACCTTGTGCAGAGAGAGAATGCATGAAGAGCATGAATTGCAAGGATTCATT
This sequence comes from Crocuta crocuta, assembly GCF_008692635.1. Classification (NCBI taxonomy): domain Eukaryota; kingdom Metazoa; phylum Chordata; class Mammalia; order Carnivora; family Hyaenidae; genus Crocuta; species Crocuta crocuta. The sequence goes on from NW_027529436.1 coordinate 1,416,424, forward strand.
TGGAATTCTTTATTCTTTTCACTCAGTCTACTAACTTCAGGGACACAAGCCCATGTGGGCTCCCCTCTCATTGTGGGCGAGGATCAGGACCATTGTGTTTTCTTCTCCCTCTTCACAAGAATTCTTTCCATTGTGGAAGGACACTAACAACTATTGTGACATTGACTTAGAAGATACTGTACACATCATCTTTCCTCTTCCCAAAGAGAGGCAGTGCCCAACAGGACAAGTCTTTGATGGCAGAATCTCAGGCAACGGCAGCAACAACTTGTTCTGGAGATGTTTTGGGATCTTTCAAACTGTTCAGCATAGACAGCTATGTATTCTGGCCATGAATAAGCCTCACTCTAATTTCTAAATGAAATCTTCTTACCAGAAAGCTTTTCTGAAGGGAAAAATAATATCCAATTATGAGTGATAACTATGTCATGTGCAACAATTTATTGTAATATTATTTGGAAATCTCAGTACAACTATTGCCCTCCACTAGCTGTTTACCTTACTAAGTACAGATAAAAACCACTGACTTTGGTGATTCTCTGAGTAATACATATCCTGAGACACACTGGTGACAGGACAATAGACTAATGGCTGGAGTGGTTTAAGGCTGAAGTCCCTGACCCATGAAAACACTGTGGGCTGGCTGGCATGTGTCTTTCTGGTAACACACCTATAAGTTAAGATGCTTCCTGTTGTAGGTCATAGGGTCTGGTGCCAACAGATCTCCTGGTCTGGCTTAGGCTTGTTTTACACATTATTGGGAATTAGACCTGTTGGTACCAGTTCCATCTTTTCCATTAGACGCTCATTAATAAAACTCTAGATGCTCATTACTCATAACATCATAACATACCGGATGTCAGTTAATTCACCTAAAGTTTTCACATTTGATAACTTCTTCATTCATGCTAATTGGGTTCCTTGGAATTTTCCATCAATCATGGCATCTCAGGTTTTGGCTCTTCTGAAAGAACCCATTTGTGAGACGTAGATTATATACTAGACATACACAAGCAAAATTAAGTGTAGGATCTAATTTCCACTATGATTCACGTCTGCTTTGATTGAGTGGAGGGCACAACTTAGCCCCTTGACAGATTCTTTCTCAAAAGAGGAAAATAAGACTAGAGACATTGCCTTCACCTCAGCTCACTTTACTCAAAACTCCACTGATTCATAGTGGCATGGGAAAAGATTTGCATTTAAGGAGACTTTGAAGGAACATTTACTGCAGGGAGCAGTGTGGGGCACACGCCTAGAGGGTTCGAGCCTGTGGGGAACTGAGCTCTCCTATGTTGCTTTAGGTAGCATTATGATTTTGTTCCTTGCATTCCTCCTCTATAAGCCCCAACAGGTACAACTGATATTCTCTTTGGATCATTCCAGCTCTTTAATGTGATCAAAGTCTGTGGGTGGGAATTCTTGAGGTCTGAGGAAGTATGATGTGGATTTTCTCTACCTTGCTACAAATATTTCCCCTTTCCATTCACCCACACTCTCCCTTTCAGTGAAACACTTTGGTTTTTTATTCAAAGCAACTGATTTCTCATTCTAACTTTCATCTGAAATTCATGCTCTGTGTCTTGTGACGTAATTGAAAAAAAAACACACGAGGCTTGAAAAAAGTAAGAATGTTGATGATGAACATTTTACTTTGCTTCTATTGCTATTATCAGCAATGCTTACAACTTTGATACCACATATTCCAATAAAAGAGAAACTCAGCAGAGGACACATGGTGAGTCATCTTAGCATGATGTGATTGGCTTATAACTACAGCAGTGTCTGCTCACTGGGCCGAATCAGCAGTCATCCGACTGGTTCGGGTATCTTCAAGGTCAAGTAAATAAGCCATTCCTACAGCTCCAAATACCTCCTTATGCCAATATGCTGCCAGGAAACTAAGTAGGTCACAATCGGACCAGATAATAATTCATTTCAGGTTTCCAGGTTGCTAAGAGCCCCAGCGGTTTTCCTATGTATGGCCCATATTCTCTTCAATCTTGCTCAGCTATTTCCTTTCTGAGGTCTTGCTCTCAGATCTGCATATATTTACATGTTTTAGCCTGTAAGCTTTTTAGCTACAAATTATATAAAATAGAGGTCAGCCCTCTGCCAATATAATTTCTTTTTCCCCCCATTTGCTTACTCTAAAAAATAAATAAAAACATGAATGGGAAGAATAAAAAAGTGAAGTCTTTCCATAGAGGTCTTTTAGCGTTGATAGTCAGGACCACTGTTATTTTAATAAATACTACTATCCAGAGTGCTTCATTTATCTCCGACTTCCAAGGGGCTTTGCTCCGAGCTGGTGTTTTCCCTACTGTAAATAGAGGGGAAATGGTACTTCCCAAAGGTTAAAAGACTTATGATCTCTCCCAGTGAGGTTGGATCTCAAGACAATTTATACACTTGGAAAATTTCTCCAGACACCTTTAATTGAACCACCAGTAGTATGCTCTGGAATTTTGGCCATTCTCGGCTTAGTTTTGTTAGTACAGTTGTGATTAGTAAAAAAAAAAATCATTGGGCCAGGCCTTTCCACTTTCAAGGTCATTATGGTTTGTAACCTTGTAATCATATTTCTAGAAGATTTTTTTTCTTTTGAACTTATTTAGTTTCATATTTTAATCTGTTTCTTAAGTGTTATTGCTATTTAATTTTCAGTTTCAATCTCCTTCAACATTTCTCAAACTTTCCAAGCACTTTTGGTTTTGTTTCCTTTTTAAAGCATACTATCGAAATATTGTTCATGGGCTTGGGAATAAAGAAGAAATGCTACTACTTTCTCAATGTGGCAATATTCCATCTCTTACACCTATGTGCTGCTGGCCTAAATGACACATTCGTGTACATTAGAAGAAGCTCTTCTTTCCTTAAGACATTTTCCTATCTATCAGAACATTAGCTCTCATAAAAAAGAAATCTACAGCGCTTATGAATGGTTTTCCCTGGAGTTGGTCAGTGCACAATCTGTACCACTGTATGCAGGAGATGTGAGGTTTTTTGTTTTTGTTTTTGTTTTCTTTTGTCTTTATTTTATTTTGAGAGACAGAGACAGACAGAAAGTGGGGGAGGGACAGAGAGAGAGGGAGACACAGAATCTGAAGCAGGTTCCAGGTTCTGAGCTGTCAGCACAGAGCCCAATGTGGGGCTCGAACCCACAGACTGTGAGATCATGACTTGAGCCGAAGTCAGACAGTTAACAGACTGAGCCACCCAGGTGCCCTAAGAGACATGAGTTTTTAATCTTACCTAAACATTGAGCCCTAATCATAGTTGTATACTTTCACTGCCGGAATACCATCTTTATAGAAAGTCTCTGACTGCTGAAACTTGAAACTGAACTTGAAGTTCAATGGAGATAGTGTTGCACCAATGACTAAAATGGTTGTTGGCTGGAGTAAGAATAATGGCCCCTTCTCTTAGGATTGTAATTCAAAGCTCCTTTATCCACAGAACAACAGCAGAGGCATGAAGCCAACGTTTTCTGAAGAGATTGCCTCCAGAAAAAACAAAATTCTGATGTTAAATAGAGAAGTCTGTAACATAAATCATGCACTGTAGTGCATGATTATCGGGCACATTATAATCTGCGTATGTACAGTATTTTAAAATACATCTGATGATTAATAAACCATCTACACATAATGACATATGGATATCAGAAAAATGGTTCTCTGAGTACTTTTAAAAACTGCAGAGTAGAATACTGGCATGTTTCCAAGACTTGATTCACATGCTCTTTCCAAAATCTAAACAACAATGGATCACATGTTTACCTGGATTGATGGCTTAAGGTAATTATTCTATTAATTCTCAGAAGACCATAATGCAAGTTAAAGGTTATGATCTACTTTTAATGCCATTTTAGTTATAGCCTATTAAATGTTCATCTTTTACTTTCTGAGCAAAGTATACAAATGGAACCCCGTTGCCTAGACTAGAGGATAAAGTCCAAACTCTTTAGCAAGGGATGCAACAAAACCTCCTTGGCCAAATTTACTGTCTAGGCTTTTGTTGGTGTAAGCGGATGGGTGGAGGCTTGGACTCTCTCCTGAGTAGGGACCTCCAGCATCTGTCCCATGATCATGAGTAAAAGGACAAAAGGGAGCTAACATTTGTGTCTCATAGAAAGGTGTGCTTGGGGATAGATGTAGTACTTCAGAACTGGATCTGAGAAAAACTTCTGCCACAGACATGAGGTTAAATGAAGAGTGTGGTGCTGGAGGCAGCACCTGAAGAAATTTCTGGAGAATGAACCAGTCTGTGGGTACAGTGCATTTATGTTTCTGGACACTAAGCTCTCTTCAGCTCTTTCTTCAATAATTCAAGCATTCACTATACTCCAGTTTATGTTTCCCTCTTCTTTGAAACTTTTCCCCATATCTTCCACCGTTTGAATATGTTCTTTAAGAACCAACTCAAGCCTCTACCTCTTTCTCTTTTGGACCTCTCTCTTTCTGGACCTTATGAAACCTTGGATAGTAGTATGTATCCTAAGACATCATAATTTTTTATTTGAAGCCTATTTCTTCTTCTAGACTATTAACTCACTGAGGTCAGGGCAATATTTTCTTTAATTGTCCTATCCACAGATGGAAACTAAGGTACTTTCAGTAGAGTTTGTGGAATAAAGAAATAAAAATTGTTACTGAGATCTATATCCTGCCCTTGCACATACAAAATAGTCCCTTTCACATCATCAAGCCCCAGGTACTTTCCAGATGCCAAAGATATTTGTAGGTATTTTGGAGGAAATTCATGGCTGTGTATGAGACAAAGGCTTTATTACTGATGAATTTACAGTTCAACTTGAGAATCAAGATATGATTTTTTAATGAAATCAGTAGGAAAAATACAGGGTAGAGTGTAACATAGTCTGGCTTCTTTGTTATAGACCAAGCTAATTGTGAGTAAATACCTCAAGTGAGGAATATATAGCTTGAAATAACTCCTTCTAGGAACTCCCTTACTATTAAAGGCTTCTCATGGAGTAGACAAAGAAAGGAAAGATCCTCGGCAGAAAGAACTCTGTAATATTAACCCTGGAATGAGAGTTTGAGAACTTGACAAGATGAAAGTTGAAGTCCCTTACAACCCTGAGGTTTCTCATCACTATGCGGCAATAACCACATTGGGATGAATGGAGATGTTGCTCCAGGAAGAAGGAGAATATGATCATGTCCTCTGTCCAGGAATATGTTTCAGTCACCAGGATCTGGGGCTCCTGAAGACCAAGCTGGCGTACAGTGGCACTGACCTCTGATTTCCGTTTCTTTCATTTTGTTTGGGACAGTAGTGTTAGAAAAATTTCAAACTAAGATGAAGTTTTCCAAACACACTCTTTTTTCCTTAATGTTCTTGGTAGCCTTGGGGCTAATTTCATTCTTCTTCTTCTCAAATGGATTGAGTAAACAAACACTCCACCAGTTCTTACCAGGAAGGCTAAACTGCTAACCAGAAATCCCACAGCCATCAGTGAGCCATTGCTAAGCGGCATCACTAGGAGGAAGCGCTATAGTCAGTATTTTGTAGCTAATGTAAACCCATGTGAAAATCAATTTGTTTCTATAACCACCTAGAGATATGCTAACTTAACCAAATAGTGGGTTTTTGTTTGGTTTTGTTTTGCTCATGGATAATTACTTTCCAACAAGGTTGGCCTAAAAAGGAAAAAAAAAAAAAAAAAGAGCATTATGCAGTCAGCATTGGGACACCTATCATTTTCTTTTGACTTCTATTTCACAGAAAGAAAGGCTGAGAAAGCCAGCACATGACGAAAGAGCACTTTCTAAGAAAAACATTTTAGTTCAGCATCATATGGCATCACTCAGATCCAATGCCATTTGCTGAAATGGTGTGTGTACTTACAGTTCTTCCTAAGTGTGGTAATTAAAGAGGGGAAGAGCCATTTATTTCTTTCCTTTGATTTCTAAAGTTGAATTTTTATTGTGTGAGTAGAAAAATGAGAAAATATATGAGTAAAATTGTTTTTCCCCCCTCTTCTTTCCTTTTGTACTCCCTCCAGTATTTAGCCCAGCCATTTACTTCATTTCCAGATTATCAGCATATATAAGCCCATTAAGGAAATGTGCCTGAAGCAAATAGATACCATATAGACTTATACAAAGATGCAAATGCAGTTTAGAGGCTTTGTCAGCTAATAAATTACAACCTGTTTTGACAAAGAAATTTATGGTTTTGTTAAAATACCCTTACATATATCCTTATATACACTCCGCCTCTTGTTGATGGATATTTCTCCAGAATGTCATTTTCTTTCAAAGCTCTCTTTAGCCAGTAATTATTGCTGACAACAATCTAGGCCCTGGCACTGTTTGCGGTCACCTCTGGCTGCTAAGAGGAGCAATCTAGACCCCAGCGCACTACAGTTAAATTAAATTATCATAGAGATGCAATATACGCTGCCACACTACCCTAGCCGTGCACCCAGAATTGAAAAAAGATTGATAGACTACAGGAATGAATCAACAAATAACTATGTGGGTGGGACTGTAAGATACTTACTTCTACAAATATTGATATAGATAAATGGAATGTGGCTTAAAAACTGTGTTTTCCAGAAAAAGAAAGGTTAGTTAGTTTGTTTTCCACAATAACTATCAGCTATCACGTGATAATGACAATGCGTTCATGTTTCCCATAAATGGGTCCATAGATATTTGGTGTAAGACTTGCCTCCATGTAACTAACATTAAATCCGATGTAACGCTGTATATGCCAACTATCCTTCAATAATACTAAAAAATCCTCATAGGATAAGGTCATAGGTTCTGTGTGTTTGAGACTATCTCACTTTGGGAAAATGCTGCAGAAATGACCTCCTGGAAGGTGACCAAATAACACAAGTCTTTGCTTAACCCTGGAATATGGATCTGCATCTATGCAAAAGAAAGGACATAGCTGTAAAATACACAGGGATGTGCCTATAATTATAGCCATCATTTAATGTAATGAATTGTAAGAAGTAGTTCCATGATGGCACTGATACTTTTGTGTTGGGTAGATAAAATATAAAAATAACTTTAGTTTGGAAGACCAAATGAAAGTGTTTTAATAAAACCAAATTAAAGAAGCTGCTTAGCTATTTAACATTTAACTCTTCACAGGCAAGACTCAAAAGCAAAGGGGTGTATAAGAAACAATCATTTATTTTTAGAAGATCCAAAAGGTGAGCCTGGAAAATGAAGCAATCAGAGAAAAATATAAAATGGGAAATTTGGATTAGAATAGAATAGAATAGAATAGAACAGAAGAATAGAAAGCTGGGATTAGATGAGTTAAATCACATCATCCTGAAATAGGTGTGTGTCTTGGAGAGGCAGTAAAAGAAGTATAGATGTAAAGAGAATAAAGTGTGACATGAATAGATTTTTATTGTGTATTAATCTTAATAATGTAAGTATTTCTAGGGGCGTCTGAGTGGCTCAGTTGGTTAAGCATCCGACTTTGGCTCAAGTCATGATCTCGTGGTTCGTGAGTTCAAGTCCCGCATTGGGTTCTGTGCTGACAGCTCAAAGCCTGGAGCCTGCTTTGGATTCTGTGTCTCCCTTTCTGCCCATTCCCTGTTCACGTTCTCTCTCTCACTCTCAAAAATAAATAAACATTAATTTTTAAGAAAATAATGTGTTTCTCTAACTTTCTGTTAAAAAATATAAGATCTGAAAAAAATATAAGATCTGATATAATGATAAATTATAAAATGCTATGGATCACCTCATCCCTCTTTACATCCCTATTGGCATACAAATTTTTTTGCTATGGCCAAATAAATCAAACTTTAACAGCAGATGCGTATCAAAGCAGCTTTGAAGAAAGGGTGCTGGTACTTGTGGCTAATAAAAATAGCCACAATTAACATTATCTCCAAAAGATATGGCATCATCATGCTCCGCAATATCAGTTATTATTCACTTTTATTATTGGGAAAGAGAATCTTTTCAAGTGGAAAAATATATTGGAATAGAGTGGATTCGATATGAATGCCCAAATTACTGGTAACCAACTTATCTACCTCATATGATTGGACTAAAACAGGCTTCACCATTATCTAATCTAATTCCTTCATTTTACAGTTAAGAAAAATGAAGCTCATTCATTCATTCAACAAATATTTATTTAGTGCCCACCAAGTGCTAGTCATGTTCTCAGTGTTGGGGGATGGATCTAAGAACAAAGTGCATGAGGGCCTTTCTGGATGGAGTATGCAGGGCTGACTGAAAAGTCTTCTTTGAGGAGATGGTATTTAAGTGGATAGATGAATGATAAGAAGGAGCCAGTTTGCAAAGATGGGAAGAAGAGCATTCTAGGCAGAGGCACCAATTAATGAAAAGCTGTAAGGCATTAATAGACCATGAATGAATGATAAGGAGGGGAGGGAAAAAGCTCATTGTGGCTTGTGCATAATGGAATGAGGACCATGAAAGATAAGAAGGACAGGAAATCATGTTAGCTTTACAAGCCAGGGTAGAAAAATTTAGATTAAAAAAAATTTTTTTTAATGTTTATTTATTTTTGAAAGAGCGAGAGAAACAGAGCATGATTGGGGGAAGGGAAAAGAGAGAAAGAGACAGAGAACCTCAAGCAGGCTCCAGGCTCCAAGCTGTTAGCACAGAGCCTGAGGTGGGGCTTGAACCCACAGGCTGTGAGATCATGACCTGAGCCTATGTCGGTCGCCCAACTGACTGAGCCACCCAGGTGCCCCTTGGATTTTTGTTTTTCTAATCCGAAGTATTGAAAGGTTTTAAGCAGGAGGGTGATGTGATATGATTATACAGTGAACGGATATAATGACTGCAGTGTGGAGAATGCATCAAAGAAGAGAAGAAATGAAGAAAAGTGACTGGAGAGAATGCCACTGCCTGAGTCCAAGGCAGGCATGGTGGTTTAGACCATGCTGATAATAGTGGAGAAAGAACTGTTTGCATGTGAAATTTGTTTTGGGGCAGAACCATCAAGGCTTGATGAAAAATTGGATGCTGAGGATGAACAAAATGTAGAAATCAAAGATGACACCCAGAAGTTTAGCTTGAGTAGCTGAGGAGATGGTGGTGCGACTTATTGAACTGGCAAGGGCAGAAGGAAGAGAGTCTTAGGGTTACTTTTGGTTTGGGGGGCATGAGTTTGATATGGCTCACAGATGCTCACGTGGCAATGTCAGATAGGCAGTCAGATGTTCAAAGTCTAGCTTATGGATGGTATTTAAATCCATGTGGCTGAGTGAATTCAAAGAGCAGAAAGCATGTGTATATACAGAAGAGGCGAGGGCCTAGGTATGGCAGAGGATGAAGAGAAAAGTAAAGCAGTCTGAAAACGAGAATTACTGTCCCGCTGGGAAAAGTAGGAGATCATGATGTTATGGAAGCCAGAAAAAAAATGCTTCAAGAAGATGGAAATTATTACTATGATAAATACTGCAGATAATTAGGTAGCATATGACCAGAAAGGTAACCATTGTCTTTGGCTACAAAGACAAATGTCGGTTTGTCCAAGAGCAACCAGACAGTAAGTGCACATAATTGTCTGCGATTTTCTGTTTCCCTCCACAAAAAGCAGAAGGTCTTGACATTTGAGGACTTCTACATGGTAGCTGTATATTACGACTGCCCCCATATCAGTGGGATACTGAATGAATAAGGTTTTATATTAGCTTAACTTTGATACTTTTATCAATTGGAGTTTTACTTGCATGCTCTCACAATTCAATATATGTTTCCTTCAAAGCACGAAAAGAACCCAAATGACCATATTTGCTTTAAAGACGGGAAAAAACTGAGGCAAAAGTAATGGTGGTAAGAATCTTCCATAGGTAGTTGTTATATATTAAGTAACTAATGAGATCCCAAAATATAAATTATGATTCAGGGATTCTATTACCATCTTTGGACTCAGACAGAACAATTCTCTCAAAAACATGTACTTCTGAAACTCTCAGAGATAAGTTGGGTATCTTTCAGGCAAAGAGGAAGGGCACATGGACTCGTTATTTCCTGGAAGACTACCAGAATCACTGAAGACTAGAGAAGAGAGAATTCTACCTGCAATTTTCCTGTTCTATGGTAGTCAAAAACGGTGAAAAATTGTCAGTGCTAAAAACATCAAAATGATTCAGAAAATCTCCATGTTAATTCTTTTTTTTTTTTTTAATATTTTATTTAGTTTTGAGAGAGAGAGAGACAGAGAAAGAGAGAGAGAGAGACAGAGAGACAGAGGCAGCGTGACCAGGGGAGGGTTAGAGAAAGAGGCAGACACAGAATCCAAAGACAGGCTCCAGGCTCTGAGCTGTCAGCACAGAGCCCAACACGGGGCTCGAACCCACAAACCGTGAGATCATGACCTGAGCCGAAGCCGGTCACTCAACCAACTGAGCCACCCAGGCACCCCATATCCATGTTAATTCTTATACTAAGGACGAGAGTAAAGTGAATATACTGTAGTTACTTCATCAAAAATGCAGCTCCATCCAGAGATCTGAAAACATACCCAATTCTGGTGATACCTAGGAGAACTATACAGTTTAGGCTCAAAGACCTGAATATTAGTAATCTGATTTATGATAAATTCAATTTTCTTGCAAACACTTTTAAATTATTTACTTCTTTTAAAACATTGCATTCGTTGCAGGTGTACTACATTGTGATTCAACAATCACCTACATTAACAAATGCTCACCGTGAGAAGTGTTTTTAGTTTCAGATAGAACCAAGCAGCTCTGGGCCCCTGTGGAAGTTTCTTAAACTCTGTCTTCATTACTTTATCCTTAAAATGGTTTACAATCCCTCAAATGGATTTAGATGAGGGTATGTATGTAAAGGTTTCCCCCCAACATCTGGTATACAGTAAGTGTGAAATAAATGGTAACTATTATTTTTAAATGTTTTATATTCTTATGGGAAGGCAGTCTCACTCAAAGTAAATTTCACATCACTAGAGAACAGGCATAAACACAGATGGTCATTACCTCTGATCCTGCACAGGGAATTCATGCACAGGGTGGATGGTGTCTAAATCCCCTCCATTCAAATGTACAGCGATGTTAGGACTTTGTCCTCTACTCAGCATCGTCCCTATTGTCCTGTGAACTTGAGGAGAAGACAGAAAATTGAAGGCATGATTTTAAAACAATTCCTCAAAATCACTTATTCAATAAAGTGTGGGTTTGAAAACAGGTACAAAGTAACGGGTCCCATGTTCAGTGTCCTTATCTCCATACTCATAGAAGTCCCTCGCTAGTTATTTTCTCTTACGTGTTTTCAAACTTTTCTTCCTGGGCAACTCTCTGTGATCATGATCCAGATGCCAGACGTTTAAATCGGTGTTTCCTGTCTCCACTTTACATCTGGAGAGACAGAGAGATGAGTCCATGGGCTGACACAGAGGAAGAAGGGCAGATGAAGGAAAGGGAGAGTTGTAGTGAGAGCTGGAAGAGAATAAATGAAAGTGAGGTCAAGCTCACGAAATAAGCTACTTCCAGAATTAGAATTAGCATGCACAGAGCTCTAGTTCCTCAGCTCCAAGTTACCCTGGCTACTTTCTACATTTCAAAACACTAATTTATATTTCTCAAATTTAATCTACATTTGTATGACATTTAATGGTTGATGTGACCAAAACATCATTTGACTGTAGGAGCCCATATGACTCATTCGTATGTATACTGAGGTACAATTTCTAAGTTTCGAATAACACAAAGGTGATTTTTCTCACCTATGGAGGTGAGAATAACAGACAGGATCCAGCTTGTCCCTGGCAGAAAAGCAGCAATTCTAACCCAGTTGGTAAATGGCAAAATTGTAGCCTTCTGGAGGAGACTTGTTACAATATTCAGGTCCTCATCACCCTCATTTAGAAGCCTCTTTGGTGCTGATGAATCAATAGGTACATGACAGAGAACGAGGATCAGTGATGGGGAAAAAGGGTGATAATTTTTTCATATTTGTTTTGCAAGAGATAAAATGAAAGCCCAGAAAATGAGGGATTTGTGATCACTGAAGGCTAAAGTTGTTTGTTATCCTGAGATTAGACAGACATTTAAATATTAGCTTTCATACTCAGTATACCCAGATCCTTGAACTGGAAACCCTGGTTATATTTAGAGAGGAAGGGGTAATTTTCTCAGCATCTTTCACTGAATTGTCTGGAACAATAACAGAACGAGCCCCACTTTTGCAAGGTAGATGACTATATACTTGGCCTTGTATGCTGATAAAACAAACTCATGTGATTTATAGAATACCAGCAGCCTTCTGATCAGAACAATGTGGACCATGCGCCAACCAGATTCTTTCTGGAAGGAATCTGGCACAAATCGAATAAAATATCTATAATTCAGGATCAAAAGCCCTTTTTGGGTTTTTCCTCTTCCCTTTCATCTTCGAGAAAAGAATGACGTACAAGCTGTATGATAGGTACAAAGAGATAACAACGCAGGATGTTGTGATTGAAACGATAAACTATATTACAATAACTTGCAATAATGCATTATGCAGAGTTGAAAAAAATATATAATTTAAACCAAACATGTGTGGCCAAAAATTGTATTGCTTGATAAAAACAGACTTTTCCCTTAAGTAATGAGTCTAGAGGATGTATTTACAGGGCTATCAAAACAATCAGCAACATCATAAGGCATAACATTTGTTTGCCTTCTCAGGAAAGTAACTGTGCAGGCTTATGGATCATCTAAATTAGACTTTACTATTTTGATGTCCTTGCCATTTGTTCTTTTAAATTTCCAGCCTAAGGGGTATATTCTCCTATCAATGTGCATGTGTAAGTCCCATTAAGGCTAATAGGAATTTGGTGCCTGAATCCAAAGAAAAATCTACCTCTAGGAGGGCACTTTGCACATGTAACACACACACAAAAAAATAACTGGAAAAAAATCCATTTCTCCTTATCCAAAGTGCATTAAACAATGATATTAATTATAAGTACAAGATAAAGTACTTGCTTGTGGAATTTTAGATCCATTTAATAAATTTGCAATTTTATGCAATTCTCTCGCTCAAAATTGCTTTCCTCAGATATGCTTTACGTTGTCTCGGGCTCTGAAGAACCTCGTGACGGATAGAAACCAAGAGATATAGGAGAGGTGGGAGTACATTTCTCAACACGGTCTTCATTTATTTATATTCTGCGGCACACGCACTCATGATGTTTCAAACTTATTTCCACCAGATTCAAAATAAAACCTGGAACACAAAACAGCTTGCCCATATTTTCTTGTTTAAGGCTCTATCTCCTGAGCTTTCTTTTGTATCTCACTTTCTAACCACATAAGGAATTTTCAGGCAAGAGTACGTATTCAAATGAGATGTTAATTTAAAAAATGGTTACATCCTTCTGTTTATTTTGGTGGAAAGGAAATATTGGTTCTTGGAGTTGCATTAAAACTCAGACAAAAACCAGTTTTTATCTTTATACATCTTTCGGGAAAGAAAATTCTACCTCAAGAAATTTCTTTAACAAAGAGAACATTATTTCAGACTCTAACATTTCTGTCTGCCGATTATCATTAGTCATAAGCTAAGCCCTGCACTAAATGTCTAGTGAGCACAGATAATGTTCATTTTGTCTGGAAGACAGGTTGCCGCCTGTCAAGGAGCGATGGAATAAATGACAGGTTTTGACTCTGTGCCTTGCAGGCATATTAGGCTAAGAAATCGCCAACATGATGAAAAATTATTTTGTCAAAAATTTGTAGGTCACCCATCATTGTCTAATGTATTCTGTGATTAATTGCTAGCATAGATCAGCATTATGTCTTTCCAGTGAATCGCTTAATTGTTGCCTGCTTCATGCTCTTAATGTAATGATGAGGCATCTGCTCCTTTCGCATGTGCTTTTAAATGCCAGCTTTTGCATCCAGGTTACGGGGTTGGTAATACTCAACTTAAAGAACTAGTTCAAATTAAAACTTCGGGACCGCCATCTCTTCTTGCTTTTTACGGGAGCGTGTACGAAAGGCTGAGTGTTAGTGTTAATGTATGTAGATTTTATTTCTGATGAGTGATTATTTGACTGCTCATTTTACGAAGATTTATGGTGTGCTTTCTATCTCCTGACTGCAGTGCTACTCTTATCTTTAATAAAGGAGATGAGGACATTAATCAGCCATTGTCAGGGCTCCTGACTAAGACATTAAATGTACTGTATGGGATAGGTAAACACGCTCCAGATCCTTCTCTACTCCACTAGATCAGGCAAAAAAACACTCATTATATTTATCATAATTTCACATCTGCTGTTTTTGAAGCAATGTACCATGAGGCCATAAACTGTATTACAACTGTGCATAAATTCAACTGATTTGTGGCTGGAGTAACTAATTCCTAAAGTACATTTTAGAAAAACAAGCAGTGAGCCCTGAAATTGCAATTCCATAAAGGCACTAAATTACTGACTGCAGAATCAAAAATTTGCTTGATGTGATTCTGCAGTGACCATTTTATAAAAAGTGACAGTACGCCTGTGATTGAGTCAATAAAATAAGGACGAGTGAGCTGTACACTCAAACAAGATTAAAGAGAAAGGGAATGACAGAGGACAGACTCATGGTGTACAAATAGGGAAAGCAGAATGCTTCCCCCAAAATGGCTTGAGGATGCAACTATTAATAGTAGCAGTATTGATTTGTCAGTAATCTTTTCATTATTTTGGAAGTGCAAGAAAAACTTTAACATCTCTCTTTTATTCATTTCACAGCATAATTGGGAGCATACATGATATTTAATGAAATGGATTTAGGAATAATTTTTTAATTGTGACATTACTTATTGACTTAAGCTTACCAAAATATTTTCCAAAATTACAATGGATAATTATTTATGGGTTATTTATTTGTCTTCTTGTTTTCTAGATTGTGTATCTAAGCGATGTCTTTGTTAGGGCTTCCAGCCATGTTTAGACAGCGTGTGTGTGTGTGTGTGTGTGTGTGTGTGTCTATGGGAGGAGGAATAGCATTGTATTTCTATGTGTGTTTTTACCTTTATGGGTATGTTCAACTTTGTTTTTTCACAAACTTGCTCTGTACCTGAACTTGCTATAATGTCTTCTCCAAAAGAGAAAGGAGAATAAGGACTGATCTTTCATACAGGACAAGTAAAACCAGAAACACCATTGTTTTGGAAGACAGAATGCGCTTGACATTTGCTAACATGCAAACCAAAGGCAGGCCTGACACTTGGAATTCTGAATACAAGTGTGAGCCCACACATGAAACCTGCTAAGGGCGGCGACCATGTATATTCTCCCGGAAGTAGGATGTGATTATGTGATTATTTATTGACTGGAAAAAGCAATTTAAGAGAAAAATAAATGGAACTGGGCTTTCATTGCTTGGGTTTCTCAAGATTTGCATCGCCTTCCACCAATTATCTCATGCATTTCTGCTGCTGAGGCTAGAAGTGCCACAGAGGTGCTTTTGTTTCATTTGACTATGATACATATGCATTCTTTGTTTAATGTTATGTGTTTGAAAGCTCTTTCTCATCGATTGTGGGCAATTACTTGCTACCTAGGGCAAACTGTGTAGGGCATTTACACAGGACATACTTTAGGGTAATATAATCCCAATTGATTTTATTTACAGCAGAATATATATTCCATATTTTGTCCCTTTCTCTGGCCACTCTTCAGGTCAACTTTTATAACCGCAAATCTGAGGCTGGCACATTGAATATTGCTCTATTCTTTACTCATAATATCAAGTCAAAAATGGTTGTGTTCATAAAGCATTGCATAGTTTCTATCTAATGGTATCAATCTGTGCATCACAGAGCGTTTCTTTTCCTGACATTATTACTTTACTGAAATTAAGCTTGAAACAATCTGATGTCAGATACTGTATATCTACTTTTATTGCCAGCCTTTCTGAGCCCACCATATTGCCAGGACTGCATCTCATTTTAGATGGGTTTAACCAGATATATATTCTCAAGTTTATTGAGAGTTGGATAGATTACATTTCCCATTCTCAAAGAGCAGACTGGTCCTTTCAGTGCATTTTATAGAACAAATGTAAATTCCCATGCTGCAGTTGACAAAAATTCATGGTTCTTTTCTTAGTGTCAAAAATAAATCCAGCATAGCATTGGAGATGAGTAAGTGTGGTATGGTGGGGCAGGCTTCAGTTCACCCTTTCTGATTTAGCAGCAGTTCCGATGTACTTGAGAAATCTGTAAAAGTTCAATTATTATGGTCTAGGCAAAGAGATTTGCTCACACAACAGAGCTACTGTACTTGAGAATGAATTGTAAGGACTCAATGAAATGCAAAGCACTTTCTGAGCACAGCAAATCCCTTTACTTCCCATCTCCTCTCCCTGCCTTCCTTTCCCTATCTACTTGTATCTTTTGCACGAAGCTTTTCTCAAGGCTTTCACTGTAGTTAAAATAAAACACAAGCATAAAAGATTGCCAAATCTCTCCATTAAAATGCAATAAAATTAGTCTTTTATTACTATTGGGAATTTAGATATTTAGGAGGTTCGGGATAAGCAAGGAATAGCTATCAAATAAATTTATTAGCAGCTTGACTTGATCAGTTTGTCAAGATGGCTTACATATGTATGTCTTAGAAGGAAAAGCAGATTTGTATGAAAAGGTGTTTTATAGCTAAGAGTAAACCAAACATACTGAATCATGGAAAAAAAATGCTCTCTCAAATTCCATGTACTTTATCAACACAACACGCAGCTCAGATGGCGGACTGTCTGCTTAAATGCCAAGAGCATGTCCTTCTAAACAAACAGCATCTTTTTCTGTGTTTACATTCATTGATTTGATTCTTTTCTGGTCAAAGCTGGGAGTTGCCCCTAACTACCCATCAAAAATTGGTGTTGCTTTTAGGAAAAAGAAAGGAAGAAAAAAAATGAAGAGCTTTCTGTGGAAAGAATGTAGCCTGACTACTAGTCAGTCCAGGTATGTCTGCTCTTAACATTTTTCTTTTGTCATGTCCTTTTGCTCCAAGGCTTGAGCAATTAGGGGACTGGCGCAACTGGGAGGAGTTAAGACTTACGTAATTCCCAGCAGGGGGTATGTGACCAGTCTTTCTTAGGGAGGAAGGTCTGGTTCCTTACAGTCCCATTTACTCTCATGTTTTTCCTAATTAGCAGATCATAAATAAGGTGGGATCTTGTGGGATCACCGGGTGTCAGTGAGGTGAGGACAGCCTTTGGTTATCAGGGGAAGATACATCTGGACACACACACACACACGCGCACACACACACACACCACATAAAAGATATTACACAGATGTAGTGCATTGCTATTACTTTATAATCTTCCACCTATCATATTCACAGTGTGGTTGTAAAATGAATTAAAAATATAAAAGAAAAAAATTATCTCAAGTTCATAAATTTGAATGAGTGGTAACCTTCAGAGGAGTGCAAAATAAAATTACAGAGCCTATTCACAAGACATTGTTGTGTCTTGTGAAAATTGATCATTAGTGAACATGTATTTCCCCTAATTGAGGACCATATCTTACATTCTCAAGGAAATTCAGATGATAAATATTTTTGGAGTATTCACTATATATCATGAACAATCCAAAGCACCATGAACTTGTCAAATCCTATCCATGACCACACTATCCAAGGTGAAAATAATTAAAATCCAGGGTAAAATTATTCTGTTTTAAAGCTATATATAAGAGAAGCCGTTATGACAGCACAATCAGTGTAACTCTAAATTCTACAAGTGTGGAAAGAAGCTATGAAATTGGTAGCAATACTTAAATATGCGGTGGCTACATCCATTTGTTTATTCATTTACTCATTTAACAAATCTGTGTGAAACATTGATTATGTACATCACTGGATTAGGCTCTGAAGCAGCAACAATGACTCAGACTAACCCCATGCCTCTCCATTGCTCACAGGGAGGCTGGAATAAATATGCACTGGACGGTCACTTATGAGGGCTACTAAAGTGGGTCTGATGGGTCAGAGAAGGCCTCCTAGAGGAAACGACTCACATCAAGAACAAAGAGCAGTTGGCCAAGTGAAGAATAGGGCCGAGAGCAAAGTCCCTGAAAAGAGAGTTTCCAGTTGAGGGAATGGGGTATATGAAGCCCAGGAGGTGAGGTAGAGGATGGTCTACCTTAGGAAGTGGGAGTTCAGTCTCCCTGAAATGCAGGTCGAAGTGGGCAGGAGAAGGCAAACACGACGCTCAGGGTCTCAAGAGCCGCTAATCTGGATAGATTCTGTAGGGCAATCAGAAACTATCAAAGGGCTTTAAATAAGCAAGGAGATAATAAAATATGTATTTTAGAAAAATTACTTTATGGGGCACCTGGGTGGCTCAGTCAGTTAAGTATTTGACTTCTGCTCAGATCGTGATCTCACGGCTGGTGAGTTCGAGCCCCGCGTTGGGCTTTGTGCTGACAGCTTGGAGCCTGGAACCTGCTTCGGATTCTGTGTCTCCCTTTCTCCTCTCCCCTCCTCACGCTCTGTCTCTCTCTTTCTCAAAAATAAATAAACATTTTAAAAAGTGTAATAAAAAGAAAAATTGCTTTGGTTGTAGTTGAGAGGAGGAGTCCCCAAATTCCTTCATCCTATATACCCCATCAGTAAAGCTTTTTGGAGAATTCATTTCTAACATATGATACGGATATTTATTTCTTTATTTATAAATAATATATACAGTTTCCACTGTACTATTACATTTATTTTTAAGATATACGGAAACTGAAAGATTTAATGGAATGGCCTAATTTTGAAGTGCATTTTTAAGTTTTAAAATAGTATTTCCTTTTTTAATCACACCAGTGCCTCTGCTTTAAAACTGCAGGTGTTTGCTTTCATTCAGTGGGTGCTTAGTTTTGATATATGTCACTGGTCATCACTGCAAGATTTTATCATATATCATTATCCCAGTAAGACCCTTCCTCCTGAGATAATATTATTTAAAATTATAAACCTTTCCTTGGCATTCCCCATCTCTTTTCTGTGCTTCCTTTTTCTCATGTTACCTTTGAATACGTTATATAATTTGCTTATTTAGGTTATTATACACCTTCTCCTCTCTTCATGAGTGCAAGGATTTGTCTTTTTGTTCACTGCAATCTCTTGGGCCTAGAATAGTGCTCAGCCCACTGGAGGTGCTCAGGAAATATTTGTCACATGAACAGGGTAAAGGTCATTATTAGTCGTGAATGTAAATCTAGATCTCAAATAGTCTTCCTGAAATTAAAAAAAATTTTTACTTGAATTTTTGTTAGACCAACTTAGGCCATCATTATTTTTGTACCTTGTAGCATGAACGGTGAAGCACTCAATTAGGAGTAAGAGAAGCACTTGCATGAATTTGCATGACCAGCTCTTCTGCAGGAATCTTTCCAAGTCATATGGCCATCCTTTGAGGATCAGTTTAGTGAAAATGAGACAACATGGTCTGGAAGCCATCTAACTGGGTAGATACAAAGGATATGTACTGGGATAGACTGGACCAAGCGAATGCATGAAAGATTGTGCATTGTTACCTCACTCAGTCTATTCTCAGGCTACAACATATGTCCGAGTGAGGTTGTCAGGGTCAAACACTATATTGTTTCAATAATGATGAGTTTTCTTATTTTTAGATAAAAATAAATATAAATGGACATTTTCATGTGTTCTCTCAGCTCAGTGCCTCACCCCTGAACACTTTGAAGACATCTAGGAGAGGGAGTGAACTCCAGAGGGCCTGGCTGAGCACAGCAGAGTGGTTAGGAAGTGATCCTGGCTTCCTTCCATTCACCCAGCATCATCTGAGGAAGTCCATGTGGACAAGCTCCCAGGTTTTCAGCTTGGAAGGATTCAACTGTTATTGGGAAATATATTTTCTGCTATGCCTATTTTTATTTTTTAAATTTTTTGAATGTTTATTTACTTTTGAGAGAAAGAGAGACAGACTGTGAACAGGGGCAGGGCAGAGAAAGGAAGACACGGAATCCAAAGCAGGCTCCAGGCTCTGAGCTATCTGCACAGAGCCCCAAGGGGGGCTCAAACTCAGGAACTGCAAGATCATGAGCTAAGCTGAAGTTCGACGCTTAACTGACTGAGTCACCCAGGAGCCCCTGCTATGCCTTTTTTTTTAAAAAGTTGTCCAAACAGAGACCACCTCCTCCCCCTCTCATTTTATACCATGATTGTAAACGGGTGAAACACCAAGATATGAAATGATAGTGATATGATATGATAGATATGATTATGATCATTTTTAGGTTGACTGTTGTTAACTGTCTCTGCTTAACTGAAAACACAGCCCAAATAAGTAGACTGAACTATTGTTAAGGGCTCAGTTCTGTGTATGGGGTTTACTGACAGTAGTATCTTAAAGTTAGAATGTGTTTTTTTTTTTTAAGTTTATTTATTTTGAGAGAGAGAAAGAGAGAGAAAACTAGAGAGTTGGGGAGGAGCAGCGAGAGAAGGAGAAAAAGAATTCTAAGCAGGCTCTGTGCTGTCAGTGCAGA
>NW_027529436.1:1439409-1467444 GCF_008692635.1 Crocuta crocuta
TTTGAAATGTCAAACCTCAGAAAGACAGAGTCCAACTTGAGCTGGGTTGTAAATCAGACTGAGGGAAGGACCTTGAAAAAAAGATGGTTCTTTGGTATTTTAGAAATAATTACTAATACAAAAAGGGTAATGATGAAACTATAAATTACATTAAAAAGGGCCATTAGAGGAGGATTAGTTTATAAAGCTGAGAGATGGTTCTTAAAATTGTCCTGCTGGTTATTTCTACTTTTCATTTTACTCAGGGACCCTCTGCTCAATTATCTGATTATTAATAAACTAATTCATCACTACTTTGCAGTTCAAATACTAAAGTTAAGTTACCTTTCTCCTTTTCGGAGACTCCCATGGGACTTTCACATTACTTATATTTTAGGTAGGGGGAAAGCTGGAAATTTCTTAAGATATATAAACAGTAAACTGGAGGCTGACTTTAAGCTAAGCAACATTCCTATAACGTGTCTTAAAATTAAAAGTTCTTTCAGATCATTATATTCCACAGATGACTCTGATACTTGTGTATACTCTTTTCCTAATGATCTCCTTTTACCTACAGAACACTTCAGAAGCTTCATGTTCAAGCACCTCTTTCTTTCTTTCTCTTTCTTTCTTTCTTTCTTTCTTTCTTTTCCTTCCTTCTTTCCTTTCCTTTCCTTTCCTTTCCTTTCCTTTCCTTTCCTTTCCTTTCTCCTTTCCTTTCCTTTCCTTTCCTTTCCTTTCTTTTCTCTTTCCTTTCCTTTCCTTTCCTTCCTTCTTTCCTTTCCTTTCCTTTCCTTTCCTTTCCTTTCCTTTCCTTTCCTTTCTCCTTTCCTTTCCTTTCCTTTCCTTTCCTTTCCTTTCCTTTCCTTTTCTTTCTGCCCGCCTGCCTTCTTTAATTCTCAAGTTAGCTAACATACAGTGTAGTATTGGCTTCAGGACTAGATTCCCATGATTCATCACTTACATACAACATCCAGTGCTCATCCCAATAAGAGGCACATATATTTCTTTACTCACCACTCTTCTATGAGAGTCAAAGTTTAATATCATGTACGTTGTTTTATTAGGCTCAGTACATCTCTAAAGAAATAAGTATATTTTCTGTTTACAACCATATTCAAACAAGACTAATTATCTGCAATGACCATAACTACTCTTCTTTTTCTTCTCCAGCCATCTCTGTCCAAAATTTCCCTTGGTTAACTACATGCTATCCCTATAGTTTTTAGCCATCAATCTTACTGAAAGAGACAACTTATTTTCTTCTGAAGTGGACATAATTTTTTTCCCTGTGACCAGTCAAAAATTGTTATTTTGTGACATGTAGATACTGGACAATATTCTAGGGCCTGTGAACACAGAAATGCTTACACAAAAACATTCCTAGCTTCAAGGAATTTATGTTCTAGTGGGGAGAAAAGACAATAAGCACACACAAAAAATAAAATAGTTTCAAATCCTGGCAAATACTATAAGGAAGATAATATAGGTTAATGTGAGAGAGGGTAAGTGGTGTGTGTGTGTGTGTGTGTGTGTGTGTGTGTGTGTACATGAGCTTTAGCTCCTTCTCTGAGGAGGTGACATCTAGGTTAATACCGAATGATGATAAAGACTCAGCCTTTTAAACATTTAGTGGAACACTTTCCAGTCAAAGGAAAGACAGAAATGAGCCTGATTTCAGAGTATATAAATAATAGCAGTATGGCAGCCCTGCAGTAACCAAGGGAAAGATTAAGAGAAAATCAGAGAGGCAGGCAGGCACCTGGTCATATAGATCATGTAGAGTCTTTTTTTTTTTTTTAATGTTTTTATTTATTTCTAGGAGAGAGAGAGAGACAGTATGAGCAGGAGTGGGTCAGAGAGAGAGGGAGTGACAGACTCTGAAACAGGCTCCAGGCTCTGCGCTGGCAGTCAGCACAGAGCCCGACGCGGGGCTCGAACCCACGAACTGCGAGATCATGACTTAAGTGAAAGTCGGACGCTTAACCGACTAAGCCACCCAGGTGCCCCTAGATCATGTAGAGTCTTGAAGACCATAGTGATAAGCTTTTATTTTTACCTATATATAATGGAAAGGTGTGGGAAGGATTTAAGAAGAGGCAAGCAGGTAGTGATGGAGTATATATACGTCTGTGTGGGTGGTGGCATTGAGTGACATAAAATGAATTATGTTTTGAATAGCCCACTCACTGCTTTGTGGAGGCTGGATCATAGAGTTAACAGTGGTGGTAAAATCATAGGCTATTGTAGCATCCAGGCAAGGTAGCATGGATCAGTTGTCATGTTGAAAATTGGTCAAGTTTTAAGTGAATTTTAGAAGGTAGGACAAAGGACTCACCGACATATTGAGCATAAGTGTGCTGAGGGTAAGAAAAAAATCAAGACTGACATCTAGGTATTGAGCCCGAGCAATTGTGCAAATGGCTGAGTACTGACATAGAAAAGACCCAGGAGAGGGTTTCTTTTTGGGAAAACCCAATAGTTCTGTTTTGCCTTTGTTAACTTTGAGATGCCTATTGGAGAGCTGAGTGAGATATCAAATAGGCAGCTGGATCAGAAGAGTTCAAGGAGAAGTCTTGACATGAGACATAAGCTAAGTTTTATTAACATATAGATGGTATTTGAACTGGATGAATCATCTGAGAGACTGTAGTTAGAGAAGAGAGAGCCAAAGAACTTTGATACCCTATCATGACAGATTTGGCAGAATAAGGGAAGCCAGCAAAGCAGACTGGGAAGGAGTGATCAGTGAAGGTGGAGGAGAATTAGCCATGTGTCATATCACTAAATCCTCGATAAGGTTATATTTAAAATTGTTTACTCCTAATCACTGAAGATAAGGTTCCATTAGTGGAGTGACAGAAAAGATTGTATCTTCAAGAGAGATTGGGAGGTTAAAAATTGGAGTCAGGGAATACAGACAATTAAAAAAATATATTTATTGTAATAGGGAGCAGAGAAATGGAGCGAAGTCTGGAGAAATAAACAGGTTCAAGAAAAATCTTCATTTTTTGTAAAAAGAAAGTTAATATTAAGAAGTATCTGTATGTCTGTGGGAGTGATAAGTTAGAGAAGGAAAAATAAATGGTGTGGGGGAGAAGAGTTATGGATATCAAGTGAAAGGAAAGGAGCTCAGCGGCAGAGCACAGATAGAACAGTTGGTCTCAGAGAAGAGTGTAGACATTGCTTACATGTGTGCAGAAGGGAGGGTAGACTATGTGATTATAGATGCAAGCAGGTTACTGGAATTAGTGAAAATATGCAGTAATTTTGATTGCATTTATTTTGTCCATAAAACATAGAGCAAAAGCATCATCTAAGAGTGAAGGAATAGAGGAGTATCAGGCGAGTATTTGAGGAGAGTGAAAGGATGAAATAGATATTTTGAAGAGGAAAAAGTTAAATTTACTAGGCAAACAAACTAGCATTCTGTGTTTTTGAGAGCCAAGTTGAGATTTGTACCCAATAATTTGAATGGAATCCAGCAAAAATGCACACATGATTTTCCGCAGTAATGCCTAGCTGCTTGCTAGGTTACTTACTCCCCTTTCTTATCTACTTTCTTCAGTCACCCAGGAAAAACATATGACAAAACACAAAGCAATTCAAGTTTAGCAATGGATTGCCACCTGATTCATAACTTTGTGGTAGCCATTAAGACACAGACCAATAAAAGTGAGTAAGAGACATGATCCCAATTGTAAGAAGTGCTGGAAGCCACAGTCTTTCTGCTCACTTTCTAGGAAGCATCTTGACTTCTCCAATTTAAATTTAAAGCTCTTCATAAATTTTGCCTCTAAAATTGGTATTTTTTCTTGAGACTGTAATCTGGGGCCCTCCCATATTATAGTTCTTGATTATTGATCTGTTGTTTTTACAAGAATTAAAAACAAATACAAAAGATATACTAGTATTAAAAGTAAAGAAAGCTAGAAGTATGAAGAAACTTCTTCTGATTATACTACAGAAAAATAGTCACCACTGTTATTGATGCCTTTACCATTTCATTGTTTTGGGGTGTGTGTGTGTGTGTGTATGTGTGTGTGTGTGTGTGTGTGTGTGTGTGTGCTTACTCATGGACACCTTGGTAATTATTTCCTTTGTTTAAATTGTACTCTGACTTCCATATTCATTGCTGTGTCCCTGTAAATCTGTTCATCATGTGGCGAAATGATGCAACGGCTAAGAAGGCTCACGCTGGAGTAAGACTGCCCTTTTCAACCCTGGCTTCTCAACTCGCTTGGTGTGTTTCATCTTGCACAAGATATTCAGCCATTCTGTGGCTCCGTTTTCTCATTTGTAAAATGGGGATAATACTTTCCACCTCACTGAATGATTCAAATTAAATAAGTTATTGCATATAAAATACATAGAACATGCCTGGCACATAGAAAATGCACAATGAGTTTTAGCCGTTATTAGTTAGAAGTGTTAATGTATATTTGAAAGGATATTTTCCTGGAAGTTTACATACTTAAATTTTTATTGCAAAAGTCACATAGGTTTTTTTGAATGTAGAAATAAAGAGGAGAAATAAAATAAAGAAATGGGGGCATCTGGGTGGCTCATTCAGGTAAGTGTCCGACTTTGGCTCAGGTCATGATCTCACAGTTCATGAGTTCAAGCCCCAATCGGGCTCTGTGCCGACAGCTCAGAGCCTGGAGCCTGCTTTGGATTCTGTGTCTCCCCCTCTCTCTGCCCCTCCTCTGCTGCTCATGCTCTATCTCTCTCTCTCGAAAATACCTAAACATTAAAAAAATTTTTAAAAAACAGAAATGAAGGAAACCAACAATTGTGACTAGCAGTAGAAATACCCCAGGATAACTACTATTAATAGTTTCATATATATCCTTCTAAAGTATACTTCATACATGTATCAGGATAGTTCGTGGAACCCTGGACCTGCCCCAGCTAATGAATATAATTATCCTGGGTCTACAATTAATATGCTTCATTCTGCTGGTGATGGGAGGTGACTCAGGTTACAAGTCACTTGGGCATTCTCAATTCTAGTTAGGAACTGTAACATGTTAGTGATAATTTTAGGGTCAAGTTAAAATTTTTTGATGAATACCAGCAGCCAGTTATTTACAGAGCCTAATCATAGATGGTAAACATCTTACTAATGCCGTTTGGTGTGTTTTCTTTAAAATATTATATACTCAACATGGTATTCATTGAGTGTAGATTGTGTGCTATGAATTCTGGGGCTGGGGACATAGTTCTCTGATCTCACAGTGGTAAAATAATAATGTATTTTATAATTTTGGCATTCAGTGAATATCCCTCTTGCGGCGTTAAGTTGTGGTGTAAGTCACATTTTGGAAATACATTAATAAATACAAACATTTGTTTAGTTTTGGAAGATTCTGGCCTGCATCTGGGCAACAACAGCCCAACGAATTGTAACAATAAACTTCCTTACTTTTTTTGAAGTGTATGGTAGGTGGAATTTACATTCTGGGACATTACTTCAACTTTTCCCCAGGAGGTGTACATGGTGTAGCAAAACACAGAGGCACCATTTCAGGTAGAGAAGGACGTGTTTCAGATTTTATAGACGTGGATTTAAAACCAACCTCCACCAATTAGTGTGTGGACTGGGGCACATCGTTTAGTTCTTTGTGCCTTAGTTTTTTCATGTATGTGATGATGATAATACCTGCCTTGTCAGGTTTTTCATGACAATAAAATGAGACATTGTATATGATGAATCCTGCACTTATATTGTGATCCTTGCTGCTCGTTTTCGCGAAGCAGGAGATCTCTGTGAGCCCTTGACCGGATGATAAAGCAGGCGAGGAGCTTTGTTACCATCACGGCTCTGAGGACACCACCAGCTTCTTCAGTTTGCAGTGAGGGGCAGGTTGGCTTGAGGCCACCTGGCCACAGGCTGCTAAGAGGTGGGAGAGAGGCGGGGTAGGAAATACTCCAATGTGAACAATAGGAGGCATGAATACATTTAAAATGATTGGTTTTAGCATCAGCATGATTTAAGCCTGAATTTTCATTTTGATAACTGCTAGCAAAGAATGAAAAGCTTCAAATATTTTCAACTCCTTCTTTCCATCATGAGACAATAATGTACTCTTTCTTGTCTATCACTTTATTCATGGAATTAGTCCATTTTCTTATCCATCTCTACTGATGCCCTCTTCCTCAGAAGCTGCAGACTGATACCATCTCTGAAGCCCCAAAGCAGCTCCTCTTTTTTATAGATTTGGTCAGAGAGAAGTCTCCAGCCTTTTCTTGGGGCCTGAAAAACTTAAATCACTCAATTCTAAATTTAGGAAGGGACAATGGGGACTAGCGAATTAGGGTAAGCAGTGGAAAATCCTTCTCCTGCCATTTCTGCTGATTTGATTTAAGACTAAGCCTTAGTTTCCCCATCTGTAAGACAAAGATGTTTTTCCACCTTGTTATCCCTGAGGAATGTGAAGAATCTGAATGGTGAATGGTTTGATCTTAGTAGCGAGAAAAGAATAAATTGCTCACTTAATAAATTGCCAGGCCACTTGGGTACTATTTAGTAGATTACCTTTTCCAGAGTGCTAAATGATAGTAAATGGCAAATGGCAGTAACTGGAAGAGTTAATGCAGCTTTGATCTCTTGAACTAAAAGACTCTGTAGTTTCCTTAGAATGAGGTGGAATTACTTCTTCCCTTTTATCTGTGGCCCAGTAAACCTTCGAAAAAGGAAGACATTATTACTTTTTCCCATCTTGCATGACCGTTAAATAAAAGGGACATCATAGCTCTACACTCAGATACACACACACTCAAAGTGGCCATTATGATCTTGAAAAGAATTCTTTAGAAGTATCATTTATCATTCAATGAATTAAAAATACTTACCGAGTACTGACTGTGTGCAAGTGCTTGTGCTAGATGCCAGGAGGAACACATGTGAATGAGGGAGTCTCTGCCTTTCAGGTGCCCAACATGAGGAGAAAATATTTTCTCCAGGCTTTTAATCTCACATTCCTTTTAAAAGGGCTGACACTTAATATACCAGTTTGCATCCTAATACCCACAGCTGGTAACATAGAGTGTGGCACATATGAGCCACAGGAGAGGGCCAGAACCTAGGGCAAATATATTTTAAATTGTGCCTTTTCCAACTTCTCTAGTCAGGGACTGATAATGATCAGAAGCAACATAAAAGATATCAGTTTTACTTGGTGGAATCTTCCAGAATGGTTCCTAGGAACAAGTACAAGGCACAGGGCAACCCGTCCTCTGTGTATTACTGCAAGGTGTAGTCACTGTGTCTGACAGTTACACTATAAATGCTATGCTGGATGTCCTTGCCATGGCCAACGGGAAGATTTAGTCTGGAAGGAAAGGGTGTACTTCCTGGGACAAGACTATGGTTCTATTTCCTAAAAGGACTATTTCCACAGATTTTGTGAGAGATTCTCAAGTCATAGTTAAAGAGAACCACATTTCAAGAACTAGCAAGGCAGATGGGCTAACACGAGAGGGAATGCCCTGATTTCATCTTAATTCTGGTAGTTTTATTGATTCTGAGCTACTTCCACACTGTATGGGTAGTCTGAGTGGCAAACGTGGTCTTTTTAGTTTGAAAAGTAGTATATGCACATGGTAGAACAAATGGAAACCCCAACGTATACCCACAAATATACACAGTTAAAAAAAAATCTAAAACTCAGTTCTACTACACAGAGATAACTGCTCTTAACATTTGGTATATTTTTCCTTTGTATTTTCTAAATTAGAATCGTTTTGTATATTCAGTTTTGCAGCCTGCTTTTATTCATTTAGGAACATATTGAACACATTTTCCCATGTAATTAAATATTCTTTGAAAACGTTATTTTAAATTACTGCCCAATTCCCCTCTTATTGGGCATTAAGATTGTTTCCTAGTTTCCCCTCTACATAAATAAGACTTCAGTGACTATTCTTATTTGTAATATCCGTTGCCTACTACTTTTTTAGATTCCTAGAAATGACATTACTGGCTCAAAGGGCATAATTTTTCAAGGCTTTTGATATATGTTGTCAAATTGTTTTCTGGAAAGATTGTACCATTTTACACTTCCATCTCTCTGCAGGCCTTTTTGGGTGCTTTTTGATGACTGGTGCTGGGTTCAAGAACTCTTAGCGCAGAAAAAATTCACACAATTCACTATGCCCTTGGGTTGTTTTGGTTTTTAGTACACACAGAGCTCTTTCCCTTTTCAGGAAGAATTGGACTTTACAATGTTGTGTAGAAGAGAGTTTTGACTCCCTATGGTCCAAATTATATGGATAGTTGTATATTTTGTACTTCTACTACTAGTTAAAAGTGATAGAAATGTAAAATTTCACATATACATGTGCATATTTATAAGCAGAACACTTTTATATCTAAAGAAATATTCTTTGTATATTTTTCTTAGTCTGAGTAGGCTAAAAATACCTTCTATACATCCACACTCACCACTTCTGTATGTATTTGATGATATATATTAAAAATTGGTATAAAGGTCATCCATATATTATAGACAACACACCATACTAATATTTTGTACCTGGTTTCAACTCAACAGATTCAGAATGTTATTCTAATTTTGACAAGTTTTTTTTTAACTAATTTTTAATGACTGTATAGTATGTTGCTTGAGATTAGGCCAAAATCTCTTCAAATAACCAACAAGATTGGACAATTAGTCTATTATCAATTGTAGGCCATTATTGAAGATTTCATCTATTCTCAATTTTAGGATATTATAAACACACATGTAAATAATCATTCCATATGGCTTTAATTATTTTGTTAAATTCCCAGCAGTGCAATTTCTAGGTCAAAGATCATTTATGATTTCAAGTTTTTGAGAACTATTAAAAGACAACCAAAAACAAACAGAAAGCTTATACTAAACTATCTTTCTGTGGGCAATGATAAGAGTACGAAAATGTGTAATATAGAATTTTAAATTTTATTTCTTGTTTTATCTTTTTACAGCTTGTCTCTATTAGTTTTCTATTGCTACTCTAACAAATTATTATAAATTTAAGGGCTTAGTACATATTTATTATCTTAGGACAGAAGGCTCACGTGGGTCTCACTGGGCTAAAATCAAGGTGTTCGCAAATAATATTCTTTTCTGTAGGCTCTCCATTTCCTTGCCCTTTTCAGCTTGTGGAGGTCACCTGCATTCCTTAGCTCGTGGCCCCTTTCCTCTATCCTTAAAGCTTGCAAAGGCAAGTCACATTCTTACATTGCATCACTCTGGCCTCTTCTGTTTGTCTTTCTTTTTACTTTTCCTCCGTTTTTACTTACATGGTGCCATGTAAGGTAACAAATCCCCAGTTAGGGGGATTAGGGTGTGGACATTTTTGGGAACCATTATTTTGTTAACCACGTTGTCCTTGTTCCTTTCATTGCCCCCACCCCTGATGGAACTTCTATTTCTTTTTCCTTACAGCTTCTAATGTGGATCCAAATATAGACATCCTGCTTCAGATATTAGTATTTATTAATTTAGGTATCGACCCTTAATGTGGTTCTCCCTTGAGCATTTGCTAAGCAGTGTGGTATTTTAAGATGGACAAAGACTATTACTTTGTTTGTTCCTTAACTTTCAAGCTTCTTACCTCCAAGGGCACATTTTTCATTCCAAAGCCACAGGAACTGGTGTCACTTTCTCTCTGTACTGATAATGCAGGATTAAAATTGTTGCACCAAATAGCCTTTTATTTTTCCCTCTTCTTCTAATTTATCACAAGCAGATATTCTACCAGAAGTTGGGAAAAAAGATTTCCAGCTGATGGGCAGCACCTCTACCTTGTGGAAGATTCATTGCTCTGCACATTTTGAATCTGCTGACAAGAAACTTGGAGCAGAAGTAATCAGAGCCCTTGCAAGATTGATTTTTGTCCCCTGCTGGCATATGGCATAGAGGGTGGAAAGGCGCTCATCTCTCAAACTAATCTTAACTATTTAGAAGCCATTATTGCAGGATTACAAATCATCAGAATACTCCCTTTTTTTCTAACAATGTTATTTATTAGCAAGACCTTCAAATTAGTCTTGTGTCTCGCCTTTACACTACTCTTAAAATCCACCCTGATGTAAGTTTTGTCTAAAAAGCATTGTACTTAGCACTACCACTTTAATTGCACACATATTAAACCAAATTCCATTTCCAGTTCACATTTTAAAAATAATTCAAACCAAAATGCAAATTGATTCTTGTCTTCAGTTTGTAAGAAATGCTTAAAGTCAACTTGTCATGAAGGAGAAATTGAATCTATTACCTGTACTCTTCTAGGAAGGAGGATGTATGGAAAGGAGAATAGTGAGATTTATCTGATGTTTGGCTGATATATGGGTATATAAAATCTTAAGTAATACTGATAATGTCACACAATATTGCAACATATATTTTCAGTTGAACATTATAAGACAATAAGGCATAAATGGAAATTAAAGGGAAAAATCTGAATGGTTGTCAGGGAACACTTTTTCATTCAGAAAATCATAAACATATGGAATGGTGTGTCAGGCAAAGTTTCCAAGATGAGAATATTAGAGTAATTACAAAGTGGATTTATATTCTGAGGATTGAAGTGCATACAATGAGAAAGAGCTTTGAGTCAAATGATTTTTAACCACCACTCCCCCCAAAAGCACTTCATGAAAATGTATTTCACAAGTATTATTTAAAACTCCAAGGTATCAGAAAGACAGAAGTGTTTAATGCCTTAAGAAATACCTATTCCAAAAAACAAAAAGAAAAGAAAAGGAAAGAAAAAGAAGGTAAGAAAAAAGAAAGGAGAGATTAAACAAAGATTGGAAAGAGAAGAACCAAGTGGTGTAATGGGAGACTTAATGGAAAACTATTTAAATGAAATGGATGTGTTAGTTCAATTCACAAATCCTGATTAAAGGCTGAAAACCTGGACAAAGTCACCTTAAAGATTTTTTGAGACTTGGTTGGTGATATTGTTTAGCATAGTTACCTTGGGTATTCCACAAGCTGTGTACCAAGAATTATTATTCTTTATATCTGAATTCATTCATCCCCATCTCTGCCTCCTTATTAAAAACAAATATTCTTATGATCACCTCAAAACACTAGACTTTTATAAACGTAGCACAGACTGCTCCCCCTTCACCTTACTGATATGGACCCACTAGGCAGAGATTCTGTATTTAATGTTGCAGCCAGAGGCTCTAAGAGTTTGGCTGGTTGGATGAAACATAGGTGGCTTGGAGTGACTGAGCTGAAAATGCTGACATGCTTGGGTTTGCTGTGGATGAAAAAAAATTCATAAGACTTAGGGAGACTGAAATCTTATAGAGGATTTGTCACTTAAGACCAACATATCTGCCCTGGGAAGAATAGAAGACACATCTTTTACCACAACTGGGAGAAATAAATTTGCAAGGGGAGTATCAATATCCTTTTTTTTTTTTTAATGTTTATTTATTTTTGAGAGAGAGAGACAGCACAAGTGAGGGAAGGGCAGAGAGAGTAGGGAACAGAGGATCTGAAGCAGGCTCTGTGCTGACAGCAGTGAGCCCCATGCAGGACTCAAACTCATGAACCCAGAGATCATGACCTGAGCTGAATGCTTAACCGACTGAGCCACACAAACACTCCATATCCTTAAAGAGCTCTGTGATTACTCTTCTCCGTAGACCACACCTTACAGTGGGAGTGATGGTCACTGACAGGGTAACGTAAATGCAACAAGAGTAATTGCAGCTGCTGTTCCAAAATGGGATGTCACTGTTTGAGTAAATTAACATATCCTTTGATACCCAGTATGCAGCTGTTGATCTGGCCATTGTTCCACCTCCCACCCCACCCCCCATACTTGGTAGTAAAGATTGTCAAGAACTGTTTGCTTTCAGCTGGCAAGGCCAACAATACACCTTCACTGTCCTACCTCAAGCATAAAACCTTCATTGTTCTGTCACAATTAGGTCCATAGGCATTCTGATCACCTCTCCTTTCTGTGAGATGACACACTGGCCTCTTATATTGATGACATGATGCTGATTAGATGTAGTGAGCAAGAAGTAGCAACTACTCCAGACTTGTCAGGCATGTGTGTGTCAGAGGGTGAGAAATAATCCAACAAGAATTCAGGGGCCTTCTAGATTCCACATATAAAGGATTCTACCATGATGTGCCCTTTAGATATCTTATAATTTTACTTGTCAATTGTACCTCAATAAAGCTGAACAACAACAGTAACAAACCACAAGGGCCCTCTACCTGAATTTCTACAGTAACATTTCTAGAGGTCCAGTGGTGTGGGCTATGTTGAGATATCCCTTCTAAGGTGAAGGATAAATGGTTGCATCTGGCTCCTCCCACAACCAAAGAAGAGGCACAATGCCTAGTGGGCCTGTTTGGATTTGGGAGGCAACATCTCTATGGATGTGCTACTCTGACCATTTACTGAGTGACAGGAAAAACGGCTTGTGTTGAGTAGAGCCAAGAGCAAGAGAAGGCTCTGCAAGAGGCCTAGGCTGTTGTGCAAGGTGCTCTTCCACTTGTGTCTTACTGTCCAGCAGATCCAATGGTGCTTGAAGTGTCAGTGGCAGACAGGGGTAGGTAAATCTCTGTAAGTGCAGGCTCTTAGGCTTTTGAAGCAAAGCTCTGAGATCCTCTGTAGGTAACTACTTTTCTTTTGAGAAACAAAATGTTTAGCCACAGCCACCAAGTTATGCTGCTCATCATGACCTATTTATGCCACCAAGCCACCAAGTTGAGCATACACAGCAGCACTCCATCATCAAATGGAAGTGGCAGATAAACAGTAGGCCTGAGCAGATCCTAAATAATAAGCCATTTACATGATGGGGCATAAATGTCTATGGACCCCACTCCTGCCACCCTACCTTCTTTCTCCCAGTATGCACCTATGGCTTCATGGAGAGTTCCCTATGACTGTTGACAGAGGAAGAGAAGACTCAGGCCTGGTTTATAGATGGTTCTACATGAAATGCAGGCAACACTTGGAAGTAAACAGTTTGCAGCATTATAGCCACTTCCTGGGACACCTCTGAAGGACAGGGGTGGAGGGAAATATTCCCAGTAGGAGGCAGAACTTCAAGCAGTGCCTCTGGTTGTTCACCTCGTTTGGAAAGAGAAATGGCCAGATATGCAATTATATACTAATTCATAAGCTGTGACTGATGGTTTGGTTGGATGATCAGGCACTTAAAAGAAAAATGATTGCAAAATTAGTGACAAGGATGTGGATAAATTTCTCCGAATTGGAGAAAAAATATTGAAGACCTCTGTGTCCCATGTGAACTCTGAACAAAGAGTAAACACCTAAATAATGAAGTGGATGGAATGACCTATCATGTGGAGACTGTTAGGCTCTTTCCCCAGTCACCTATTATCATCTAGTGGGCACATAAACAAGGTGGCCATGGTGGCACAGATGGAGTCAGACATGTACTCAGCAACATAGTCTTCCACTGATCTGGGCTGACCTGGCTATTGCTATTGGGCAGAGTGCCCAATCTGCCAGCAGCACAAGACCAACACAAAGTCCCCAATATGGCACTATTTCCCCAGGTGATCAGCCAGCTACCTGTGACAGATTGATTACATTGTGCTACTTCTGTCGTGGAAGAGGCAGAATTTTGTTCTTACTGGGACAGACACTTTGGATATAGCTATATCTTCCCAGCATGCTATACCTCTGCCATATGTGGATTTACTAAATGCCTTACCCACCATCACAGTATTCCACACAGCATTGCTTCTGATCAAGAAATTCACTTCATAGCAAAAGAAGAACATGAATGGGCCTATGTTTGTGGAATTCACTTGTCTTTCCATGTTTCCCCACAAAGCTGAAGCAGTTGGTTTGATAGAGTGGTGGAATCGCCTTTTGAAGATTTAGTTACAGTTCCAGCGACAGTTCATGGCAGTAGGCTTGCAGGGCAGAGGTAAGATTCTCCAGAAGGCTGTATATGCCCTGAATCAGTATCAAATATATGGTGCTATTTCTCCAACAGCCAGGATTCATGGGTCTAGGACCCAAGGCATGGAGATCAGAGTGGCATTACTCACTATTACCTCTAGTGACCACCTAGCAGAATTTTTACTTCCTATATCTGCAACCTTATACTTTTTGGTTTTTAGGTCTTAGTTCCAAAGGGAGAAACATTTCCTCTGGAAGACACAGCAATGATTCCATTGAGCGGGAAGTTAAGATTGTTATCTGACTATTCTGGATTTCTCATGTCTCCAGATCAACAGGCAAAGAAGGAAGATACAGTGTTGGCTGACAGGGATGATTCCCGACTATTAATGAAAAATTGGACTGGAACTCCACAACGGAGGGAAGGAATAAAATGTCTAGAATATAGAGATCCCTTAAGGCATTTCTTAGGATGACCATGCTCTGTGATGGAAAGCCAATAGAAAACTACAACAACCCAAATTAGGCAGGAGAACTAATGAGACCCTTCAGGAATAAATATTTGGCTCACCCCAACAGATAAAACAAAAACAAAAACAAAAAACAGGACACATGACCATTGGAGGTTCTTTCTTCAGGCAAAAGTAATATGGAATAGGTAATGGAAGACAGTTATGAACACCAGCTATGACCCTATGACTAGTTACAGAAATGAGGACTGTAGTAGTCATTTTGTTATGAGTGTTTATCTCTGTGTCTGTATGTGTATATATCATTGCTTTCTTTCCTTTTTTATCCCTTAATCATGTAACATAAGATGTATTTTCTTTATTACAAAGTATTTAAGAATTGTTAACTCTACATCACGGTATTTAAGTTATGAGATATCAAGGAGAAGAGTAAACATCAATTCAAACCTTTGTATCCCATTTTGGGAAAAGGTTAGTGTGTTTTCAGTTGTTTCAGGTGTATACAGAACAGTTGTACCATTTCAGGCAGTTATTCTCTTTATTAGGAGATTAAGTGTGGTTCAAGAAGATCTGTATGGGTGCCAAATCGATAAAGGGTAATCTTGTGATAGTTTATTTTATGTGTCAATGGGGGAGGGGGGTGATATTTTTGGATGAGAGTAACATTTAAATCGGTAAGTAAAGTCGATTTTCTCCATAATGTGGGTGAACCTCACCCAATTAGATGAAATTCTGAATAGAATAAAAAGGCTGACCTTCCTGAGTAAGAGGTAGTACTCCAGCAGACTGCCTTCAGAGTTCATCTACACCACTAGGAGATGAATGGGTAGCAAAAGAGACTACCTAGCAAAAGAGACTTTTCATATGTGATTACAAAACTTGGGGATATTATCTTGAATTATCTACTGAATCTAATGTAATGGAAAGGGATTTTACAAAAAGGAGGAAAGTAAGTCAGTCTCCAGTCTGTTAGCCTTCAAGACTGCATCATATCATCAGCTTTCCTGGATCTCTACTGTGACAGCCCAGACTGAAGATTTTGGACTTGTCAGGTTCTTCTATAATCATATGGGTCGATTCCTTATAATAAAATTCTTTCTATATATGTACACGTCCATTGGTTTTGTTTCTCTGGAGAACCCTAATACATATTCTAGTATTGTACTTCATTTTTGGTTTGGGTACTTATAATAAAAATAATTGTCTTTTGACACAATGGTTTCATTTTGCATTCATTATATTTTTTAAAAAGAGAAGAAAATGCTTAAAGAATTCCTGAAGAATTAAAGCATTATCTTTAAGAAATTATTTCACCTTGTGATTGATCAAATGAAGGTATTTACATAATTTCTAGAATGGAGAGTTTCTACCAGGACTTCTTTTTTTTTTTTTCAATGTTTAAGGGAAATATNGAAATATGTAAGGATAAATACAAGTCTATTTAGGAGACTTATGTGATAGAAATGGTTTCAAGACCAAAGCAGAATCAGACCCATAAATACAGAGGACAAACTGATGGTTGCTAGAACGGAGATGATGGGAGAGTGGGAAAAATGGGTGAAGGGGAGTAGGGGACCCAGTTTTCCATTTATGGAACGAGTAAGTCATGGGAGTAAAAGCCACAGCATAAATTCAGAAGTTGTATAATAAAAAGTACTGTAATAGTGATGGATGGTGACAGATGGTGGCTACACTTGTGGTGAGCACAACATACTGTACAAACGTCAAATCACTATGCTGTACACCTAAAACTAAGGTAACATTGCATGTTAACTATACTGAAATTAAAAAAATAATTAATTAAAAATAGTTTTATGAACCAGGAAAACAGTTGCTCACTTTTTAAGTGAATATTTTATAGCTCTTTATATTTGGTATTGTGTTAGTCATATTTCACAAAAGCACTGCAGTCTTAGAGTTGTTCTTTAATAAAATAACTTTATGTGTGAGTTTAGCAGTTCTACCAAGAACATGGTAAGCTTCGGAGAAGTAGAGAAGTTGGCATATTTTTTCTGCCCTCATAGGAACTAAAATAGTGGAACAATATGGTAAAGATAGCCTAGCGTAGCACTGGCTATGTAGTGTAATACAGAAATATAGCAAGTGCTCAGTAAATACTCTACTTGTGGTTTTACTATTGACCACTATGTCCTGCCTTCCCAGATCAACTGATCACCTGCATAAACTGACTTGACTAAAGTAAAATCGGCCTACAGAAAGGGATTATTGCTATAGATAATACAGGTCAGTAACATGAATATAAATTGCATTCATTTTCTATAGTTGTTGCAACAAGTTACCACATACTTAATGGTTTAAAACAATATCAGTGATCTTATTCTGTAGATCAGAAGTCTGAAAATGGGTCTTACAGGGCTACAATCAAGGTATTGGGTAGGGTTGTGTTATTTCCAGAGCTTCTAGGAGAACATTCCTTCTTTGTCTTTCCCTGCTTCTGTAGGCTTGCCCTGCTGCTGGATTCCTTGGCTGGTGGCTCCTTTCCAATGGTGGCATTTCTCTCACTTTTGTTTTCACTGTCACATCTACATTTCTGATTCCCTGCCTCCCTCTTATAAGGACCCTTTTGTCTACCTTAGAGTCACCGAGATCATTCAGGACAATCTTCCCAGTTAAGATCCTTAACTTCCTCACATATGAAAGGTCTCTTTTGGGGTGCCTGGGTGGCTCAATGAGTTAAGCAACCAATTCTTGATTTTGGCTCAGGTCATGGTCTCACAGTTATGGGACTGAGCCCCGCATTGGATTTTGTACTGACTGCATGGAGCCTCCTTGAAATTCTGTCTCTCCTTCTCTCTTTGCCCCTGCTCTGCTCATGTTCACTCGTGGGCATTCTCTCTCTCTCTCCACTTCTCTCTCCTTCAAAATAATAAATAAACTTTATAAAAGAGAACATTTTCTTTTGCCATAGAAGGTAACATATTCACATTTTTAGAGATTAGAACATCGACACTGCCTACCACATAAGTCAATATTTACTAAGAGTTTGGCACTCTTTTTCTTAATAATAGGAAATATGTATGTTTTTTCATTTTGCCAAATAAACTTAAACTCTAAGAAATCTGGATTAAGTATGTGTAGAGGATTCTACAATGAAATGTGTTTTGATGTTTCCACAGCAGATGTATCACCCAGGGACACTCTCTTTAGGAAACAGCAGGAACCCCCCCCTGCCTACTCTCTCTTCTGTCTTGGAATTCATCTCTTCGCCAGCTGCCAACTTTAAACTGTAGCGAGCCTCTCAGTTTATGGTCCTTTCAAGCTAAAATCTGTTACACTGGTAGAGAAATTGTAATGCTTACATAAATCAACAATTGCAAAGTATGCAATACCATAAATTCATAGCCTACCCAGAGTGTTATTAGCAGCAACATTTGTGGCTAGCACATTTAGCTTATCAAACAACACATACAAGTGAACTCATTTACATACCTACTTAGGTACATCTTCAATGTTGTAATTCATTTTTTATAAAAATCCAACTTTAGATTCAGGAATTTTTTTAAATTAGGAGAATTCTAGAAATATTCAAAGAATCCAAATTGTATTATAAATACTCTGGGCGATTCTTTAGGTTTTCAACATGATAACATTGTTGAGTGAGGGTGGAAAGCTCTTACTAGAGCTTCGCCCCCCTCATCAACACAAATACGAATAAAGTTCTAATTAGAAAGTGGAAGTAGACTCAGTGCTGATGGCTTTAGGTGAACCTAGGTTCTAAATTTAGAAATTTTATTTTCTTTCCTAATTTTAGTGCCCATTTCTATGTTAGTTTTAAAAATTAACCATACTAGGGGCACCTGGGTGGCTTAGTCGGTTAAGCGTCCGACTTTCCCTTAGGTCATGATCTCACGGTTCGTGGGTTCGAGCCCCGCGTCAGGCTCTGTGCTGACTGCCGGCTCAGAGCCTGGAGCCTGTTTCAGAGTCTGTGACTCCCTCTCTCTCTGACCCTCCCCTGCTCACGCTGTCTCTCTCTCTCTCTCTCTCTCTCTCTCCTAGAAATAACAAATAGTTTAAAAAGAAAAATTAACCATACTAATGAATTCTCTATATACCATCTAAGGTTTGCATGAGAAGAGTCATTCAGTCAGTTATCAAGTAATTTTTCATCACCTGTTAGCTTGGGCCTGTGTGAAAAACTGGAGATTCATGGTGATCGAGAGATACGTGATACCTGTTCCTGAAAAACCTATACTCTGCAGGGGGAATAGCCATTAACAATCATACAAATCCATTAATATGAATACACTTACATGCTGCTGAGGGAAAGTACAGATAGAACACACAGTAGATTTAACCAAAGTTAGGGGATAAAAGAATGCCCTATGGAAGTACTAATTGGCTGAAGGGGGGCAAGCACATTCTATCTGAGGATACTCTCTTCAGTTGGGCATTTTTTTTCCTACTACAGCTCTATGATTAAACTTTTGACTTGGATCTTTTTTCCATTTTCTCTTTTTGCAGAAATATAATTTTCAATGGCTTTTTTTTTTTTTACAAATAGTTTATTGTTAATTTTCAATGGCTTTAATGACACAATGACCTGCTGCCACTCCCTGACTTCAAGAAAGTTCTGTAGTGTTCATTGTTTCTCCAGGGCCTTTGTTCATCGTGGCCTTGGAAGTGCAGTGAAAACTTGATGAGATATTTATACTTAGACAATTTATTGTTAGTTGACAATTTGCCTTCATTATCTTCATTTATTTTTCTTGAGTAAATTTAAGCTCAGCTCCATAGGCTTGATTTTCAAGTGAGGCTTCACTGCAGCTCTCTTTTTAGCCAAAGAACAGATTTTGTGGCAGTGCATCCTGACAGGGTGTATCTGCACTGTTCCATTGGAAGATGCAGTTCCAAGAGGCAGGTGGGGGGAAAGGACCCAATCTATTTTCATGCTTACAGGTGGCTTTGCTCCCTTTACTGAGCTTATCTCATTCAAGTGACTGATCGGAACTTGATAACTCTACTCCAAATGTTACTTATACATTTCTCAAGACTATTTCAAGTAACCAAATGCATTTCCTCATAATCAAAATTGGTAAGCATTTCACTAGAACCTGCTGTGATGTGTGCTGCTATTGGATAAAGATTTCAATGGACAGACTCATAGTCAATTCTGATATGTTTCATGTAAACCTCCAGAAAATGTTAGTTTTGCTATACGTGGGTATATTTGTGATATGATGGAAGAGAGAGCTTCAGCCTTCATTGGGAAAGGGCATTCCCCTTCCCTTAATATTGGGAGACACTGTTACTGCATTAACACACTAGAGCAGTATCTAGCTCAATTTTGCAGTCCTCTGGAGAAGCGTTATGCTTACTGCTTCAGAGATCTGGCTGGAAAGTTAGAGAGCCTGGACCCGAATCTGGGTCCTGCAGTTAACACTGGCAAAACTGAGCAACCACTTTAAGGCCCTCTCTGTTTTCTCATGTGAGAAAAATGACTTACCTATGGGTTTGTTGTGGAGATTAATTAGGTAATGTATTGAATAGTGTCTGGTACATGTAAAACACTCAATGCTGACCATTGTTTTTAGTACTAAACTTTATACCATATGCTAAATAGTGTTGCAGATGCTAGTTATCACAAATGGGGAGGTGATGGTGCTAGACAAGTGACATATAGTGCCAAGCAGTGGCACGCATTGTAAGGGGTAGGGGAGGGCTGGAAATGGCCAGATCTACCTGGGATGAGAAAGTGAACAGAAGCGGGTAGATTTAGAAATACTTCTCACATCGAGTGACTTCTGAGAAAATTCTCCAGAATAAAAAGAATAAAAAGTATTCTTCCTGTGAAACAGAATGGGAAGAGTTTGGATGCAGGAAGACAATAAAAAAGAAAAAAAAAAGGGTGGAAATCACCTAGGTAACCAGGGAATGGGACAGAGCATAATGGACTTTTGCAATGAAGACAGAGTAGGGAAGAAGATGCAAAGNATCTTGCACCATACACAAAAATGAACTCAAAATGGATTAAGAACTCAAATGTAAGGTCTGAAACCATAAATCTCTTAGAGGAAAACAGGTGGTAAGTTTCTCAACGTTGGCCTTAGCAATGGTTTTTAAAAGCTATTTTATTAATGATTATTATTTTTTGATCTGACTCTAAATGTAAGAATAACAAAAGCAAAAATAAACATATGACACTACATGAAACTAAAAAACTTGCACAGTGAAGGAAACCCCTAAATAACAAAAATGGAACCTACTGAATGGGAGAAGATATTTGTAAATAAGACATCTGATAAGGGGCTAATGTCTAAAATATATAGATAACTCATATAACTCAATAACAACAACAGCAACAATAACAACAGTCCCCAAACAATCTGAAAAATGGAGAGAGATTCTGAATGGACATTTCCCCAGAGACACACAGATGGCTAACAGGGACATGAAAAGATGTTCAACATCACTGATCATCAGGGAAATGCAAATCAAAATTACAGTGAGATATCACCTCACACCTGTTACAATGGCTGGTAACAAAAAGACAAGAAATAACAAGTGTTGGTGAGGATGTAGAGAAAAGAGAACCCTTGTACACTGTTGGTGGGAATGTAAGTTGGAGCAGCCGCTATGGAAAACAGCTTGGAGGTTCGTCAAAAAATTAAAAATAGAACTATCATAAGATCCAACAATTCTACTCCTGCATATCTATTCAAAGAAAGTGAAAGCACTAAATCAAAAAGATATATGAACCCCTATGTTCATTGCAGCATTATTTACACTAGCCAAGATATGGAAACAACCTAAGTGTCCATCAAGAGATGAGTGGATAAAGAAGATGTTACACACACAGACACACACACACACACACACACAGAGAGAGAGAGAGAGAGAGAGAGACTGGAATACTACTCAGCCATAAAAAAGAAGG
The DNA here is from genome assembly GCF_008692635.1 of Crocuta crocuta. Classification (NCBI taxonomy): domain Eukaryota; kingdom Metazoa; phylum Chordata; class Mammalia; order Carnivora; family Hyaenidae; genus Crocuta; species Crocuta crocuta. The sequence goes on from NW_027529436.1 coordinate 1,460,659, forward strand.
GATCTTGGAATTTATGATAACATGGATAGACCGTGAGGGTATAATGTTAAGTGAAATAAGTCAGAGAAAGACAAGTACTATATGAATTCACTTATAAGCAGAATCTAAAAAATTTAAAAAGTGAGCAAACAAAATAAAACAAAACTCAAAATCAGAGATACAGAGAACAAAGAGATAATTCCAGAGGACAATGTGGTTGGGGAGAGAGGGGAAATGGATGAAGGTGATCAAGGGATACAAACTTCCAGTTATAAAATAAATAAGTCATGAGAATGTAATGTAGAGCATGGAAAATACAGTAAATAATATTGTATTAATTACGTACAGTGAGAGATGACAACTGGACTCATTGGGGTAATCGGTTTCCAATATATACAAATGTTCAATCAGTATGCTATATACATGAAATTAATAGAATATTGTATGTGAATTATAATTCAATAAAAAATAAGGAAGGTCTTCAATCAGTGAACTAAAATATTCACTTTAAAAACTATAGAAAAGGGGGTGCCTGGGTGCCTCAGTTAAGCAGCTGACTTCAGCTCAGGTCATGATCTCATGGTTCCTGAGATTGAGCCCTGCATTGGGCTCTGTGTTGACAGCTCAGAGCCTGGATCCTGCTTTTGATTCTGTGTCTTCTCTCTCACACTCTGTCTCTCTCAAAAAACAAAAACAAAAACAAAAAAAAAAAAAGAGAGAGAGAGAGATTAAAAACATTTTTTAAACTAGAAAAAGAGTACAGGAAGAAGAAATAATATAGAAGCTAAAATCAATTAAACAGAAAAATAATAGAGATCATTGAAACAAAACCTATTTCTTTGGAAAGATCAATAGAACTGATAAATCTCTGGTGGATTGATCAGGATAAAAGAAAGACATAACNAAAAAAACAAAAAAAAAAGAGAGAGAGAGATTAAAAACATTTTAACTAGAAAAAGAGTACAGGAAGAAGAAATAATATAGAAGCTAAAATCAATTAAACAGAAAAATAATAGAGATCATTGAAACAAAACCTATTTCTTTGGAAAGATCAATAGAACTGATAAATCTCTGGTGGATTGATCAGGATAAAAGAAAGACATAACTTGTCAAGATCAGGAATAAGAAAAGGGATATTATTATGGATCCTTTAAACACAAGTATAATAAGAGTATATCATGAGTAATTTTATGTCAATAAATTAAACAACTTATGTGAAATGAGCAAATCCTCGAAAGATAGAAGCTACCAAAACTCACTCAAGAATTATCTGAACAATCTTAGATCTATTTAACCAGTTGTTTGTAGTTAAAATCTCCCCACAAAGAAAATTCCAAACCCAAGCAGTTTCATTGATAGATTCTGACTAACATTTAAAGATGGAATTGTACAAAAACTTCTCCATAAAACAAAAAAAGGAAAAAGACTCTTCAACTCTGAGTCTAGCATTACCTTGACAGCAAACCAGACAAAGACATTGTAAGGAAAGAAAACCAGAGATCAGAATTCAGCATGAACATAGACGAAAAAAGATTTAATAAAATGTTAGCAAACCAAATCCAGTAGGGATATAAAAAGGACAATTAATAATGCCCAAGTGGGGTTTATCCCAGGAATGCAGAGTTGGCTTAATATTAAAAAAATGAATAGGGGCTGGATGGCTCAGTCAATTAACTGTTCAACTCTGGCTTAGGTCATGATCTCACAGTTTGTGAGTTCAAGCCCGTATTGGGCTCTCTGCTATCAGTGCAGAGACTGCTTCAGATCCTCTGTCTCCTTCTCTCTCACTACCCCTTCCCCACTCATGCACCCACACTCTCTCTTCCCCTCTCTCTCAAAAATAAATAAACACTAAAAAACCAAATCAATGTAATTGACCATATTGACAGATGGAAAAAAGGAACCCACATGATCATCTCCACAGATGGAGAGCATTTAACAAGTACCAAAATTCATTTTTTGATGAGGACTCTGAAGCCTAGTAGAAAGTGGAGGGAGTATTCTCCAGCTGCTGAAAGGCATCCATGAGAAAAAAATCCGTGGCTATCTTTGTATTTAATGGTAAAATACTTAATTTCTTCCTCCTAACACAGAGAACAAAGCAAAGATGTCTTTTCTCAGCAATGTTATTCATTTTACTGGAATTCCTAGCCAATACTCTATGGAAGTGAAAATAAAATGCTTTTCAGATTGGAAAGGGAAAAAATACAATTGTTTTTATTTACAGACCATGTGATCATATATATAGAAAGTATGAAGAATCTACAGAAGTCTGAAGTTAACAGGGTCACATGACACAAGGTTAATGCACAAAAATCAACTTTATGTCTATACGTTAACAATTGAAAGTCAAAAGTAAAGTAACAGCACTATTCAAAATACTATCCTAATACTATTGAAAATATTAAATAATTGGGGATAAATTTAACAAAATTGACGTAAGCCATGTATCCTGAAGACTACACAATAAAAAGACTAAAACAAATGAAGAGAAATACCATGATTATAAACATTTACCATTCTATTACCATTAAAAGATGCAATATTAAGATGTCAGTTCCCCTTAACTTGATCAACAAGCTTAGCTTGATTCTGAATCACAGCAGAAATTTTTGTCGATGTTAAAAGCTGATTCTGAAGTTTCCCTGTATAATGAAAGAAACTAGAATGGCAAAAACCAATTTTGAAAAAGTAGACCAAAGTACAAGATTTACACTACCTGATTTCAAGTTCTAATATCAAGGCCCAGCATTGCAGACGGGTGGACTGGTATAAAGACAGAAATATAGATCAGTGGAACAGAATAGAAGTTCATAAATTGCTTTTTCAAGCTGGGTGCCAAGACAATTTAATGGGGAAACGATTATCCTAACAGCAGGTAGTATTGGAATAACTGGGTATCCATCTCCAGAGAGAGAGAGAGAGAGAGAGAAAGAAAATATCTCAGTCATTACCTCAAACTATATTCACAATTTAACCTGAAGTGGATCATAAATGTAACCAGAAGACCTAAATCTATAAAACAGTAAGTATAAGAATGTGGAACAATTGGAATTCTCATATATTGCTGGTGGAAATACAAAAGAGCACAGACACTTTCAAAAATAGTTTGGTAGTTTCTCATAAACATATTTTTACCTATGATCCAGTAATTCCATTCCTAGGTGATAACCCCAAAATAAATGACATTTATTTATATATAAATACTTGTGTTTGAATGTTCATAACAACTTCATTTATAATAGCCCCAAATTGGAAACAACTCAAATGTCCATCAAGTAGTACGTGAACAAACAATTCATAGTATATTCATAAAATGGAATGCCATCCACCATGAAAAGTAATAATCTAGTGATATGCCTAATAACATGGATGACTCTCAGAAATATTATGCCAAATTACAAAAAAAGCATAGCCCATAGAGAGCAGATGAGAGTTTGCCAGGGGCTTCAGGGATGGGTGGCTAAGGGGCACAGGGAAGTTTTTAGGTGTCATGTTCTACATCATGACTATGGTAGTGATCATATGAATATATATACTGGTTAAAATTCACTGAATTAAAACTGATCACTTAAAATTGACATATTTTTTAAATGTTTATTTTTGAGAGAGAGAGAGAGAGAGAGAGAGAATGAGAGAGAGCTCGAGTCAGGGAGGGGCAGAGGGAGAGGATCTGAAGCAGTCTCTGTGCTGATAGCAGTGAGCCCAATATGGGGCTCAAACTCATGAACCATGGGATCATGGCCTGAGCCAAAGTCAGAGGTTCTACCAACTGAGCCACCCAGGTGCCCCTTAAATTTGACATCTTTATCGCATGCAAATTATACTTGATAAAGCTGATGAAGAAAGAAAAAAAAAGTCAATACAAGGATATATTCAAGAAGCTCACTTAGACTTGAATAAAGAAACTAGCTTAGGGAGAGTAACCTGGGAGTCAATGGCTGTATCTCTATGTTACCATAACCATGTTTTTCTTTCTCCTCCCTCCCTCCCGCCCTCCCTTCCTTAGTTTATTTATTTATTTTGAGAGAGAGAGAGACTGAGAGCACAAGTGGGGTAGGAGCAGAGAGAGGTGGAGAGCAAGGATCCCAAGCAGCTCAACTCTGCCAGTTCAGGGCTCAATCTCATGAACCATGACATCATGACCTGAGCTGAAATCCAGGGTCAGACGCTTAATCGACTGAGGCACCCAGGCACCCCTACCATAAGCATGTTTGGAAATGCCCATTATGCTTTTCTTATTATCTTAGCGCTTAGGATACCATGGTGTTTCAACATTTCTTCAGTAAATGTTAGGTGATAGGTAGGAAGGTAAAGAACCACGGAACTATTAGAGAAAGTACTTTCACTCTTGAATGAAAATTGGCAAATTAAAGAGTGATTGTTGACATTTTGTTCTGTTCACTTTTAGCTCTCATTTACCTGGTGCTTTCTCTTTCTGTGTAAGCAAATAAACCAATCAAAATGATTCCTTCCTGCTACCAGATTAGTTTATATGAACAAACATTTAAATTAGTCAGTGTGGGCCAGCAAGACAAATAGGCGGGCTTCATCCTGATTCTGTCACAAGTTTTGTTAAATGCTCAGTCTTATCAGGATTTCCCAGAGCCATAACTTAAGCATAGCTGACTCTATTGTTTTTGACAGCATAGAATGTGTATAAATTGAGAGTTCATGAAGAAATATGGACTCTGGAACCTGTTTTGTTATTGAGACTTTTTTACTAGAAGTTGGGAAATATATTTTCTTTTTTTTTATGTGGTACAAATCAAATGAAGTATCAACAAAGGTGCTTTAAAAGATTGTAAAAACTTCTTCTTTATCTACTAAATTCATAAAGTTGCATTCTTATTATTTTTGGTATTCTGGAAAGTTTCTTTTCTAGACTAAGGCTTGCATTTTCAGAATGTCATATTACACTTTTAAGCTTAAGATTATTTTTGTCCATTGAAATTAAAGAAGAGAAGAAGGTTAAAGTATTTACTCATTATTAACTGGTGACTTTTTACACAGATAAGCATTTATTATACAATTTGAATAAAATTCATATGCTTTACCAGTAGGCATCTGTGGTAGACATTTGCTACTCCTATTTGCCCAGCAGTGATTCCCTATTCTTCTGCTAATAGCACCCTCAGTCACTTTGGGCAACTACATCTCTTCCCTGTGTACATTCTTAATATCACACATATCCCTGCCCTTTACTAGCTAAGATGCACATGATTGGAAGTCGGCTAGTTTGATTCTTCTTTTCAATGAATTTTGAGTTTTGAGGAAGGATAAAATGTGGGGCTGAGTTACTTCTAGAATGGACTTTTCTTCCAGACAAGACTATAAGTCCCAATTACCATTCTTCCAGAGGAAAATATCTTCAGCTTCTTCTGTAGACCTGTAATCTATTCTATGTATCCTTATATTACATTCCTCCTGTTTGCTTATGTTACCAGTGTCAGGTGAGTCAGTTAATTTACCAGGTTGTTGCCTGCAACTGAAGAACCCTAAGCATGAAAATCCCATGATTATCCTGAGTGACTTCTTGTCTAAATGGAAGGTGATTCGGTATATTGCTGGTCAGACTTGTGACTTCTACAACTCCAAGGACTTTTGTCTCTACTCCACCTCAGCAATCTATTTCCGTTGGTATACCTGGATCTTAACATTCTCAGTATTTCCTCTTACTCCAGAATTATTAGTTCAAGTGTGCTGTTTCTCTGATCATATTTTTTCTCTGCTTTCGGTTTACTTGTTCAACTACTTCTACAGTCTTCTCTTTTAGGATGTGGAGTTTCCCATAATTCTCTGTTTTAAGAATGACACCCCACTCAGCCAGGGGACATACCTATTATCACAAAGTCCAGATCAATTCTAGTTGTAGAATCTCTAGTCTTTCAATGGGGTCAACAGAGGGTCAGCAAGGGAATCAGGAGGACCTAGCTAGTCTCTACAATCTTCCATTTAGATTTTTATGTTTTAAGCCTCAGCATGTACTACCTTCAGAGGTATTTAGAGCCTCAAATTCCCAGCCCTTCTAAAAGCCTAAAATAAGAATTGACTGTTTTCTGGTTCTCCTCCTTTCAAATATCCTTGACTTGTAGATTTAGGCTTCTAAGCCAGTGAGGGCAGGTACCACTATCTAGTCTTCAATATTTTACCATCTCTAGTGTCATATTTTCTCCATTTTTCATTTTTAAATTCACATTTTAAAAATATTTTACTACAATTTTAATGGATTTCAAAAGAAGGGAGAGATAAATAAGTATATAACTTGCCATACTTAAGAAATCTGTTATCCCTTTATATATTTTCTAAGCTAGAAAACATCTTGGTGCTATCTAGTTAGCACCCTCAGTTCCCTTCTTTTGTGTTTCCATCTATAAAATGAATATACTATCTGCCTTGTTTACTACACAGGATTATTTAAACATTAAAAAGGTGAAGTACTTAAAGTATTGTGCAAAAATAAAATATTTTTATAAGCTTTATGCAAATAAAGTCTTATGAAATTATGAAATATTATTTTTAGTTATTATCATTTTATCCCTAAATTGTTACTGAGCATCTGATAGTGATATATACAGCAGTTTATAGATATTCAGCTCCTACCATTTGCTAGACACTTTGCTAAAATCTAGGAGTCTGAATATAAAGAATAAAAAATGACCTTTATGTTCAGATACATCACATTGAGGTAAAGAAATAAGCACCTAACATTCTTTGCATTTGCTAGATTTATTATATCTTAATAGTTTATGATATATATAATATATATATCTACACTATATTATCATTTAATATAGATAACAATAG
>NW_027529436.1:1467478-1532478 GCF_008692635.1 Crocuta crocuta
TATATATATATATATATATATATATATATATGTACATATATATGTATGTATGTATGTATGTATAAGTTTATTAGGGAAGATTGGCTTACATGATTATAGAGGCTTAGAAGTTCCATAATTTGCCATCTTCAAGCTGAAAGCCCAAGAAAGCTGATGGTGTAGTTAGAGTCCAAACCTAAAGATCTGAGAACCAGGGAAACCAAGTGTGTGAATCTGAGTCTGAAGGGCTGTGAACCAGGAATTTGGATGTTTGAAGGTGAAAGAAGATAGATACCCCATTTTCAAGCAGAGAGAGCAAATTAGTTCTTTCTCCACCTTTTTGCTCTATTTGAGCCCTCAATAGATTGGATGATGGTCATTACACTGGCAATCTTCAGTCTATTGATTCAAATGCTAACCTCTTCCAGAAAGAGCCTCACAGACACTCCCAGAAATAATGCTTTACCAGCTATCTGTACATCCCTTAGCCCAGTCAAGTTTATATATAAAAATAAACCATCCCAGCTACATTGTAGAGTATGTGAGAAAGGTGGAAGGGACTGAGGATCCAAAAAAATGAGTGTAACAGCCCACACTGTGACATGTCTATATGAAGTCTGTGACAGATAAGAGGCAATTTTCTTTTATAAAATCCTCTATGAATTTCAGATTTGTTTCACATTTAATGCCGTTAGAAATTTGTTTCTTAAATGTAACATGAGAATTATCTAAAGTTGTTCTAAGTTCAACATTTGTTCTATCTTTAGTGGATGGTTGATCCTTGGCCTTATTTAGCACAAAGAGCAAGAAGTAGAAGAAACCTCCACAATACCAGAATATAGTTTATAAATTATAACACAGAAAAAAAGTCAATATTCCCTTTGTTATTCTGTTGAAGGCTTTAATACTTAATCTGTTACCCTCAATGTGAATTATGATGGCCACTACCTTCTGATGCTTCCTGTTGTTCCACATTCCCATTGCTGGAGGAAATCTAGAGACTGACAAAGATCTACACAAGGACCTGATGGTTAGAACATGATTAGAACAACAAATACAGAATTAAATAGATACTTCCTACTCGTAATCAAAGTAATATGGAGAGTGTTATGAAATGCATTAGTCTTTGAACTGTAGGTTTTTCAAGATACACTAAATGAATTCTTAGGTATTTACCAGCTGTAACATGCTGGAATGTAATATGTACGATGTTATTTAAAATCTGCAGAGAGTTTATGAGATCAAGCCCCATGCAGGGTTCTGTGCTATGAGCATGGGCTCCATGCTGCTTAGGATTCTCTCTCTCACTCTCTCTTTCTCTGTCCCCACTCTCAAAATAAATAAATAAACATTAGAAAAAAATCCACAGATAATTACTGAATGGGGGAAGATATGTGCAAATAATATATTCAAAAAAGTATTAATATTCAAAATATATAAAAATTTATACAATTCAATAGCAACAATAAACATAAAAAATCTAATTAAAAATCTAATTAAAAAATAGGCAGAGAAACTAAATAGATATCTTCCCAAAGAGGACATACAGATGGCCAACTAACATATGAAAAGATGCTCAACTCCATCATCAGGGAAATGAAAATCAAAACCACAATGAGATATCACCTCATGCCCTCTCAGAAAGGCTAGTATGAAAAAGACAAGAAATATCAAGTGTTGGTGAGGAGGTAGAGAAAAAGGGACCCTCATGCACTGTTTGGAATGTAAATTGATGCAGCCATAGTATGGGGATTTCTCACAAAATTGAAAATAGAAATACCATATGATCCAGTAATTCTACTACAGGATATTTACCCAAAGAAAACAAAAACACTAATTTGGAAGGATATATGCACCCATATGTTTATTGCACTACTGTTTACAATAGCCAAGATATGGAAGCAAACAAGTATCCATTAACACATGAATGGATAAAGAAGATATGATATATATGGAATATGTATATATTATATATGTAATTCCATATTTATAATATGTATATAATTCCACATGTATCTCACATCTTCTTTGTGTGTATATATAAGCATATAATATATGCATATAATATATAATACTACATATTATATAATGGAATATATATTCTATTATAAAATTATATAATGGAATATTACTCAGCCATAAGAAAGGTTGAGATTTTTGTCATTTGTGACAATATGGATGGACCTAGAGGGTATTATGCTAAGTGAAATAAGTCAGAGAAAGACAAATAGCACATGATTTCATTTACACGTGGAATCTAAAAATAAAAACAAACAAGTAAACAAGAGCAGAAACAGATCTATAAATACAGAGAACAAACTGATGGTTGCCAGAGAAGAGAAGGATGGAGGGAGAGACAAAATGGGTGAAGGGGAGTGGGAGGTACAGGCTTCATTTATGGAATGAATAAGTCACAGGGTTAAAAGGTACACCATAGGGAATATACTTCATGGTATTATAATAGTGTTTTATGGTGACAGATGGTAGCTACACTTGTGAGCACAGCATAATGTACTGAGTTGTTGAATCACTGTATTGTACACCTGAAAATCATGTAACATTGTGTGTCGACTATAGTTCAATTTTTAAAAAAATCTGCAGATAACTAACAGGTGAATAATTTAATTCCACCAAAATTGAATTATGATGTCCAGAGACCAGTGTTTGTAACATGATACATTCATATTTTCATAAGGAGGGACTTAAGTAAAGAATAAAACATTTCACCAGTGTACCCTGAGAAGACATACATGGTACATAAAATGTTAATAACGAATATTTATCTACCATAAGTTTAACGGTTTATCCTGGAGGTTTTTAATTGGCTATAGTAGATCATAGGTTAGAATGCCATTTCTTCTAAGGTGCATTAAGACTTTGTGATTGTAATGACTTCCATCATATTAGGTCACTTCCTCTGAGGTCCTGTAAAGAGCCAGATGTTCTTCTTTTCACCAAGATGACTGCTTCTTGTATGTAAATTCTCTGGAACCGATATGCAGCCATCAACATAAAATGCTATTATCTGGATTTCCTCACTAGTCTATGACAAACATAAGCCATTTGGAAATGCTGTTACAACATCACATTTCAGGAGCATGTTATATGCCAAATTAAAAGGAAAACCTTTTGTTCCACCATAAAAGTAGACCACACTTGATTTCCCTAGAATTTGATAGCCATTGTTTACATGGCAATTTATTCTAAACCTATATATCAAGTGTTTTTCCTACTGGACAATATATGGTGATACTGACAAATACTATATTTGATATTCTATTTTGTAATGACAAAAAAGATGCACTTTGGAATATTTTGATGTATGGACTATGATTTGTACTCAAATTCAAAAAGCCAAATGAAATAATTAAATACATCCATTCTACTTAATTGATATTATACAGGACTTGATCATTTCCTATCAGAACTATATTTTAGTAAAAGTCTTAAGCAATTCATATATTACAGATATTCTTCCTCACATAGCATCTAAATTCTCATAATAACAACTCTGTTCTGGCTATTTCTATTACCAAAAGAATCAGGATGCTGGGGCATAAGGGAGTGGCCACTCTTTGCAATAAATGATAAATGATCTTGTGATATTTTTAATCCAAATATAAACATCTACTTTAAAAAAATTGGGAGCTTGAAATCAATGACCCCACAAATTTGTATTCCAAAGGACTGAGAGAGACAATGGATTACTTCTGTTTCCAGAACATGGAAGATAATCAACAGTGGTTGATGTGGAGACCTGAGTAATAATCTGATAGAGTAGTGAGTTGATTTGATATTAAAACCATGGAAGACTCAACTTTATTAAGATTTAATGTGATGCATAGCCAGCCTAAGGATTTTACCACAAAATCTTACATAAACTTATTCCCAGAGTGTTCTGAACACCAATAGCAACAACAAAAATTCCTAATTTAGAAGAAATATAATCTCAATCCACACACTTTGCCAAAAATGAAAATCTAAATAAAAAATCAGAAAGACAGTTTATAAATCAATGAGTCCATTTTTCCTCTCTTCCTTTAAGGCTTCCCCACCTACTTCAGTAAATTAGATGAGGAATTTATAGTTGAGCCTGCAGAGAGAATAAAATGACTTGCTTAAATAAGACAGAATGGTTTCTGGCAAAGAACATGGCTGGCTGGATTCAAATCCTAGCTTCATCACTGGCTAGCTATGCAATCTTGAATCAATCACTTTACCTTTTTGTACCTCAGGTGGCTCATCTGAAAAATGGGAATAATAGTAGCACCTATTCATAAAGCTGTTTTGTTGTTTAAGTTTGCTAATTTGTGTAATGCATTTAGCACAGTGCTTGGCATTTGGTAAATGCTCAATAGGTGTTAGTTGCTCTAAATTCTAGCTCTGCGATAAATTAGTTGTATGCCCTTAGATAACTAATTCTAGCTATTCTATGACATGTATCATGATTTGTACTGCACTGTTATTTATTGTTTGTAGTCTATTTTCTCCACTGGACATAAAAATCCAGGACTGTAGGAAATAGCTCTGTTTTAATAATGATGAGTAAATAATTGTTAATCAATTAATACATTACTAAATAATTAATATGTGGCATCTGGCCTATCCTAGGTGCTAAGAAGAATGTTTTTTCTTATAACAGAGTGTGGGAATTATTATAATTACAGTTCCTGATAGGGTTGTTAAGAGGATTAGATGAGAGAAGGCAAGTAAAGCACTTAGCATCATGTTGTGAACTGAAAACAGCAAGTACTTAAATGTTTGTGTTTGTTATTGTTGCTATCACCATAAGACTAAAACCTAGACAGTGACAGAATTGTAACTGAACTCAGGTTTCCTAGCTCCCCACTGAGTACCTCGTCAATGATACCAATTATTTATAAAGCAGAAAAACTCATTCTTAATATTAGAAAATCTATTTCACTAGGCTCTTCTGCAACTGAAGAACTGCATGGCAACAAAATGTGAGGAAGAGATTGTAAACTGAGGGATGGAGGGCTAATCAAATCTCTCCCAGGTGGGCTTTGCTTGATCTGGACAGCCTTATAATAACAACACAAACAAACAGACTAGGTGACCAACATTTTTAAAGTAAGGAGATTTTACAAAAGATATTTGAATGTTGTAAATAATGAGGAGATAGGCACTCAAGGCTGGAACCCCCACATGGTACCAATGCAATGGGAGCACAGAGGTAGCTCCCTCTTTCTATGGGACACTTGTCCTTCAAATTACATATGGCCCCTAGACGCACTGGAGTTTGGAATCCTGATTGGGAATTAATGTGATTTAGGGCATCTGGATGTCTTTGTAGTAATCATTTTGACCTACGTAAGCAGTACCTTCTTTTTTCTTGCAGAAAAGACTTATTTCTGTTACCTTTTTCATCATTCCTCACCTTGTTCATGTTTTATACAGCATCTGATAGCGAGTGTCAAGAGAAATTTAAAATTATAGTTCATTTACTCTGGTTAAACATAAGGAAGGAAAAGCAATTACCAGAGTAAAATGATGGAATTAAAGATTCTTCTTGCAACCTAGTTAGGTATTTAGTGTTTGATGAGTGCTGGAAAAGATAAATATATTTTTCGAGGAGGACTGTACCAATCTGCAATCATGAATGAAAGACTCTGAACATGATTTAGATATCAAACATATGGTTTGCAAACATAATCAATCTTTCTCTAGGTGGTAAGAGTTAGTTGACAATATACTGTACCTCTTTTTTGTTTTTAAATTGGAAAATGCTTTTTTAGTGGCGAATAAATTTCCTGTACCGACAGCAGACATTTTTTTTTTTTTGCACTAAGGAATATGCTACAAGGTAGATTGTGCTTTAGAAGACACCATGCAGATGGTCTATAGAAAATCTTACAAATATAATTCCATGCAAACAGAATAAATGCATTCTTCACATGAGGATAAGATGTTAATTAGTTTAGTTTAATTACAAATTTGCTACATGCTAGAAGTGTAAATTTAATGGATTGGTGATTCAATTTGATAGATCATAAAAAATAAGAGCATGTTACTGGCTGTTTTGCTGACTAACTTAACACGGATGTTCCATGCATCTTTAATTCAACTCCAGTTAAAAATCTGCCTCATTCAGAAAGACGTTCATCTAATGATCAAATATATCCCCACTCATGCTAACATATACTATGTACATCAGTCTTCCTTTAAAACTAATTATATGGCCATTTCACAATCCACCCCCATAAGAAGTAGTTTCAAAGCAAGAGAGGGTTCTCTCTTTAACAGTATAAAACTCAGGAATGTTGCTGTAATTTTGTCCTCAAAAAAATTGAAGGGATATGATTTTAGGAGTGGACTGTAGTTGTTCTGCAGTTAGGAGGCAGGCGGAAAAACAGTGAAGAGATACTCATCATCACTTTACGGAGGGAGGGAGGGAGGGAGAGAGAGAGAGAGAGAGAGAGAACGAACCTTAAGCAGGCTTCACACTCAGCACAGAGTCTGACATGGGACTTGGTCCCACAACCCTGGGATCATGACGTGAGCTGAAATAGAGTTAAATGCTCAACCAACTGAACCAACCAGGTGCCCCATGTGCAGGTATATTTTGTAAAGACTTATGGATGTCCCTGTTCTTTAAACAGTAATTTTAAAATTTGCTTTCAATATATAAATCTAAGGAGGTTGTATCTGCAGTTTACATTTATAACAGAAAATATCTGATATTTCCAATGATTGAAAAGCTAATAATAATAAAAGTTCGAGTAAAAATACTCACAAAACCCATCCTTCTTGCATTTAACAGAAGTACATAACAAACTTGGTCAAATTAGGATGATATTTTAAAAATATTTCTCATAAATAATATTCTGGGAGGTATATCAGTGGTCTAGCAGAATAAATATTATCTGTAGAGTAGGGGGGATTCATAAAACTTTTTAGAGATCAACTAAAATCCAATGTAAAGCATCTGAGAATAGTGCCTTTTCTACCCAAAGCCTGAAGGAAATGAGGCAGATAGAAATATGAACTACTAGGCATAAAAGAATTCTGTGAAGGAAGACAAACACGGGTGCCAGATGCTGAACTTACATGATTCATTTCCTCATCACAACAATCTGATGTAGGAGGTACTGGGTTACAAATTTTTAAAATCTGACATATATTTACACACAACATTGTATTAGTTTCAGGTGTACAACATAATGATTTGACATTGGTATGCACAGCAAAAGAATCACCACAATAAGTCCAATCACCATCTATCGTCATAAAAATTACAAAATATTTTTTTCTTGTGATGAAAACTTTCAAGCCCTGTCCTCCCAGCAAATATGCAGTATAGTATCATTATCTGTAGTCACTGTGCTGTGTGTACCACATCCCTATGGCCCACTCATTTCACGACTGGAGGTTTGTACCTCCTGACCCATTTCTCCTACCCCAGCCCCCTCCCTGCTCACAACCAATACTTGTGCTCTCGGTATCCATGAGTTTTGTTTTGTTTTGTTTTGTTTGTTTGTTTGGCTTTTCAGATTCCCCACATAAGTGAGATCACATAATATTTTCTTTCTCTGACATGTTTCACTTAGCACAACACCCTCAAGATCCATCCATGTTGTCACAATCTAAGATTTTGTAATTTTTTTGTGTCTGAGTAGTACTCCATTGAAAATATATACACCACATGGTCTTTATCCATTTATCTATTAATTGACACTTAGGTTGTTTCTGCATCTTGGCTTTTGTAAATAATGCTGCAATGAACATAGAGGTGCATATGTCTTTTCAAATTAGTGTTTTTATTTTCTTCAGATAAATACCCTGTAGTGTGATTACTGGATCACATGGTAGTTCTATTTTTAGTTTTTTTTTGAACAACCTCCATACTATATTCCACCGTGGCTGCACCAATTTACATTCCACAACAGTGCATGAGGGTTCCCTTTTCTCCACATCCTCATCAACACTTGTTATTTCCTGTCTTTCTGATATTAGTCATTCTGACAGGTGTGAGGTGATAACCTCATTATGGTTTTGACCTTCCTTTTCCCGATAATTAGTGAGGTTGAGCATCTTTTCATTTGCCTGCTGGCCATCTGTTTGTCTTCTGGAAAAATGTCTATCCAGATCTTCTGCCAGTTTTTTAATCAGACTGCTTTTTTCCTTGTTTGTTATTGAGTTGTATGAGTTCTTTACATATGCTGGACATTAACCCTTTATCAAATATATGATTTGCAAATACCTTCTCTCACTTGGTAGGTTGCCTTTTCATTTTTTTCTTTTTTAAATTAATTTAAATAAATGAAATTTAAATAAAAGAATTAATTAAAAAATTCTAATTTAAAATTTAAAATTTTAATTCGAGTACAGTTAACATAAACTGTTATATTAGTTTTGGTTTAGAAAGTCTCCTCATTTCCTACACTTATTTCTTATATTCAGATATTTGGGGATTGGTTTAGTGTAAAAGCTTGTAGAGCTACATAGTTTATTAGTATTCATTTATGCATGTACTCCCTGTGTTGTTTCTCTCCCTTAGCAAATTCTCTTACCTTTTCCACCCACAGGGAGATAGGCTAAATCTCTTAATTTCCTTACCTAGGGGATTTCTATACAGGTCAAGGATGAGAGAGGTTTCTGGGTCTCCTGAAGTCTCTGAAAGCCCAATAAGCCTGGGAAACACAAGGCCGACTGTAGGAGCCAGCTGAGAGATCACAGGTGAGACCCACTCCCACCTTTAGCTCTGAAAGAAGGCTCTTATACCCTTCACTCCACTGTCTTGAATTCAGAAAAATCACACCTCCCTTCATATACCCAGGCCCCATTTTGGATGTATTTACTGAGAGGGAAAGGAAAAAGAGGGGCAGAGTATGAATTATTTTTTTATCACTTCCATAACAAGTTACCATAAATTTAGCAATTTAAAACAACACAAATGTATGGTCTCAAATCTCTAAAATGAAAAATCTGACACAAAGCTCACTAGACTTAAACTAGCATCATCAGAGCTATGTTCCTTTCTGGAGGCTCTAGGGGAGCATCCATTTTCTTGCTCCTTCAAGTTACAAGCAAAAATCCAGTGTTTTGCACTTGTAGGACTGAGGTCTCCATTTCCTTTCTGGCTATAAGCTAAGAGTTGTTTCAAGATCTTAGATGGTGACAATATTCCTTGGCTTGCAGGCCCTTCCTCCATCTCCAAAAGTTCAATGGAGGATTGATTCTGCATCATGTTTAAGTCTTTCCTGCCTCTTCCTTCATCATATCTCTCTGAATGATTTTTGTGTTTTCCTCTTATTACTTACAAGGGCCTACTTTTAAGGGCCTGTATCATTACCTTTGACTCATCTGGATATTAGAGTTTAATCTTCCTTCTTTAAGATCTGTAACCCAGATTTTGTCTGGGAAGATCCTTCTACTATATAACATAACATACTTACAGGCTTCAAAAATTAGGGCATGGATATCCTTGAGAACTATTATTCTGCCTACTACCAGGGTATTTATCTTAACATAGCTTAAATTATTGCACAGGAGAATGATTATTATATTCTAGTAAGTTGCTTTTTCCTTATGTTGGAGGAGGATGGTCATGAGGAAAATTTATTATCTCTGAAAAATACAAAATGATAAAGCCCATGTTCTCTGTGTATTTGAATGTACATCTCAGTTGTTATTCCATTACTTAAAACAGAGAAATAGTTTTTAAACAGATTTATCTTTCAGACTATGGGCCTCTTAATTCTATGCTCTATTTACTATTGCTGAAAAACAATTCTAATTGAAAAGGGTATGTTGATTTTAAAAATAATTACATAATAGAAATGACTGCTTTTAATAGTACCATAAATACAGCCATTATTATTATATATTGCTATGAGACCAAGCCATACCCATCCCCCTGCCATAAGCAAGACAGGGGTCTTTCAGAGATTCTGGACAAGGTTTTGAAAACTGCTACTATAGACTGATACATGACATAGCACATCCTGAAGGCACACATTATACTTTGATGGTTGTAATTTCAAGCCTTCCAAAGCTGGATGAGCTTCTAGGGTGGTTCTGTTGATTGCTGGTCAGAAGAGTAGCTGGCTTCATAGAATTCCCAATGACCCTGATATTTCATATTAGTTGTCAATATTCTGTCATTTAGACTCCTGTTTGAACATTTCAAATAATGCAGTTTCCAGACTAAGGGACCCTGTCTTCTATTCTTTAGACTAAATCCAAAAGTACTGTCATAACTTACTAAGACCTGATCATAATATCCCATTCAAATTCCAAGCAATGTGACTGGACTAATAGGAACAAGCTCATTAGTGACGTGATGGAGATTACTTCAATGACAAGTACCCAATGGGCTTAGAAACTGAGACCTTGTTTGAACATCCACCCAATAGCCAGGGATTAATGGGGAAGTGGTATTGGCAGAAGCCTGGGAAATATTAGTCAGTGAAGATTCTTTCATCTGGGCATCACGGTTCTGTCTCTGTGTGCACTTCTTTTGGCTCTGTTTATTTCACATTCCCCATTGTTGTTTTACAATTGTGTGCTCTCTAGGAAACTGGTCAGAACTTACAAACATTACGGGGGCACCTGGATGGCTCAGTTAGTTAAGCGTCTGATTCTTGATTTCAGCCAGGTCATGATCTCATGGTGTTTAGGATCAAGTTGACATCACACAACTTGCTTGGAATTCTCCCTCAGCCCCCCAGCCCCTCCCTGACATGCTCGCTCTCTCAAAATAAATAAACATTTAAAAAATAATCTATAAACATTATTAAACATTATACTTATTTTTTCTATTTTTATCTCTCTTTTTTTTAAATAAGTTTTTAAACTTCCAGTTAGTTGAAATACAGTGTAATATTAATTTCAGGTATAAAATACAGTCATTCAACACTTCCATACAATACCTGGTGCTCATCACAGCAAGTGCACTCCTTAATTCCCATTGCCTATTTTACCCATCCCCTCACCCACCTCCCCTCTGCTAACCATTAGTTTGTTCTCTGTAGTTAACAGTCTGTTTCTTGGTTTGCCTCCCTCTCTGTTTTTGTTTTTTACCCTTGCTTGTTTGTTTTGTTTCTTAAATTCCACATATGAGTGAAATCATATGGTATTTGTCTTTGTCTGACTAACATATTTTGCTTAACATAATACTCTCTAGCTTTGTACATCATTGCAAATGGCAATATTTCATTCTTTTTTTTATGGCTAAGCAATATTCCATTGTATCTATACCACAGTGTCCTTGTCATTTGTAAATATCTTCTCCAATTCTGGATGTTGCCTTTTAGTTTTGTTGATTATTTCCTTCACTGTGCAGAAGCTTTTTATTTTAATTAAGTCCCAATAGTTTATTTTTGCTTTTACTTCCCTTGCCTCAGGAGAAATATCTAGGAAGAAGTTGCTACAGCTGATGTCAAAGTGGGTACTGCCTGTATTCTCTAGGATTTGGGATACAGCAAAAGTGGCCCTAAGAGGGAAGTATATGGCAATACAGGCCTACTTCAAGAAGCAAGAAAAATATCAAATGAACAACCTAACATTACATTTAAACGGGCTAGGGAAAGAACACCAAAAGAAGCCAAAAGCCAACAAAAGGAAGGAATGAATGATCAGAGCAGGAATAAATGACATAGAAACTAAATAATAGAACAGATCAATGAAACCAGGAGCTGGTTCTTTGAAAACAATCAACAAAATGGATAAACCTCTAACCAGACTTATCAAAAAGAAAAGAGAAGGAACTCAAATAAACAAAATCATAAATGAGAAAGGAGAAAAAACAACCAAAGCCACAGAAATACAATTATAAGAACATTTTATGAAAAACTATATACCATATAATTGGACAACCTGGAAGAAATGAATAAATTCCTACAAACATATAAACTACTAAAACTGAAACAGGAAAAAAATAGAGAACTTGAACAGACCAATAACCAGCAAATAAATTGAATCAGTAATCAAGAAACTTCCAGAAAACAAAAGCCCGGGGTCAGATTGCTTCACAAGCAAATTCCATCAAATATTTTAAGAAGAGTTAATACTTATTCTTCTCAAACTATTCCAAAAATTAGAAAAAGAAGGAAATCTTCCAAATGCATTCTATGAGGCCAGCATTACCCTGATACTAGAACCATATAAAGACTCTACTAAAAATAGAACCGCAGGCCAATATCCTTGATGAACATGCATGCAAAAATTCTCAATAAAATATTAGCAAACTGAATCCAACAGTACATTAAAAAAAATCATGCACCACAATCAACTGGGATTTATTCCTGGCTTCCAAGGGTGGTTCAATATTCACAAATCAACGAATGTGTTATACTACGTTAATACAGGAAAGGGTAAGAACCATATGATCATCATTTCAGTAGATGCAGAAAAAGCATTTTACAAAGTACAACATCCATTCATGATAAAAACCATCAACAAATTAGAGGGAACATACCTCAACATAATAAAGACCATATATAAACAATCCACAGCTTACCATCATCCACAATGGGGAAAAACTGAGAGCTTTCCCTCTATAGTCAGGAGCAACACAGGGATGTCCACTCTTACCAATGTTATTGAACATTTCATATGCTTGTATGTGTCAGAATCATACTTAAATTTCCATGCAAAGAACATAGCTTGAACTTAGTTAAGGGAAAGTGTAAGGTAGAAGGAAGGATTCAGGGGAAATAGCACACAATAACCAAAACTCTGAAAGCTTTAATTACAAGCGTTTTGAGCACAGTGGAGCTGAAACTATGATCTTGAGTCTATTAACCAACTCTGTTCTATAAATGAGGGGCATGACCTGGTGACTGTGAGTAAAAGTGAGGCAAAGGGAGACTGGTGGTGGCTAAGAGCCAGAAGAAACCTTCTCACCTAGGTCAATTAGCCTCAGGTTCAGAGATTTTCTTCACCCTGACAATACACTCTCAGAATGGGAAACACTGCCTTAATTCACAATTTCAATAACACAGGAGGTCATTATACAAATTTTCCTATAGGGTCAATACCTCAGAGGTTGACTTCAAACTCGAAAGCATTTTAAACTCCTTTTGCAGGCTTAAAGTGCTCTATACCTACATATGTTATGTTATATATACTTGACTACACAGGTACAATTCATATATAATTCCATTCCCAAAAGGCATGTAGGAGGCCATGCATCTTATTCTCAATTGCCACCAAAGAGCACAAAGATGAATGCTTAAGCCCAGACACTGACACATCCCCCTAAACTTTCAAAGCATGACTTGCGGTCTCAGCCCCCTGACTCTCATTCTCTGTAATGGAAGTCAGGTGGCAAAACCCCAATGCAAACTCTGGAAATCCAGAAGACAGCATAATGATGTTCTTTGTTTTTGCTATGGAAACATTTATATGGGACACAGGTTCAAATGTCCATGAAACGATGCACTAATCTCCAGAGTTCACAATGTAATTTGGAGTATATTTTCTTCTCCATGTGCATGCAATTGTGAAGGTAATTGCCACCCTGAAGGTAAAGAATGCAGTGTCCCCCACATAACACACAGCTACATTCTAAACTATCTCAGGGCCAGATACTCCCTTTGTGCATCCAAAGAAAAAGTCCAGGGAACTAGTCTGCATCTTCACTTTCTGTAAGTGATCTTTCTGGAGAACACCTGTTCTTTTCTTGATAAGGTTTGTTGCTTTGCATAAACTAGTTTGTTGTGAATAAACAATTCAGTTTCTGGCCTGAATAGTACCACTGATTTAATATGATAAACTGAGAAACAGTTCTCTTACTTCTCAAATTTATAAATTATATATAGATAAATTCCTTATAAATTCTATATGGATTCCATCTTAAAAATAAAAGGGTGGACTTTAGATGCACTAGAGTTTTATCAAATACAATGTCAGCCCCACAACTGGTCTTAGATTAGACTGAGAGCACAAGTCAAAGGGTCCTACATTGCATTCAGGAAGTAAAAGCACTATCTTAATTTGTGTAAACTATGTTTAGAAACTAAAACTATTTAATTTTGGGTCATGTAATGGGCAAAAAAAAAAAAAAACACAGAGCTACCTATATTTTCAATGACTCCATCATCTGATTATATTTCTTAATTGTAAAAGAAACTCTGATAATAATTTTTTAAATTATTGTATCTAATTACCACATGAGAAATCCACTTAACTGTTTTGCACAACCTTGCACTTAGGAACACATAGTTTTATGTCTATTTTATGTTGCAAAATATCTCCCTTTCTCTCTTCTGAACTTAACTAGACCCTCCTCAAGGGATATAAAAAAAGTACAAGAAATATTTCTCTTCTCTTATAGCATCCAGCAGAGTACAGTTCATTACAGGAGCTCAGTGAATGCTTGTACATGTATTGATTGATTGCCAGCATACTGTTTTGTGACTCCTTTTAATATTTCAGATGCTGAAAGGTCATTATCATAATCATCATAAACACCATTTATCTGTTCATGACACTGTTCTCGGTGCTACTTAAAATTTATCAGTGAGTTCTAAAAGTACAAGAATAACGGAATGGACATTGACTGACATACTCATCAAGAAAGATGGCACATGGTGTTGAAGGATTCACCTAGACATTTTAAATTAAATTTATTGAATTTATATATAACTCAGTTCTTTCCAAAAATAATTTGAAGCATTGGGTAGTATAGACATTTAAAACAGAGAAGGAGACAAACCATAAGAGACTCCTAAATACGAAGAACAAACTGAAGGTTGCTGGAGGGGAGTTGGATGGGGGGATGGGCTAAATGGGTGAAGGGCATTAAGGAGGGCACTTGTTGGGATGAGCACTGGGTGTTCTATGCAAGTGATGAATTACTGAGTTCTACCCATGAAATCAATACTATACCATATGTTAACTAACCTGAATTTAAATAAACAAATTTTAAAAATAATTTGGAGCATTTTTATGGAAAAAGGACGATAAGGTTATAGCATAAAAATAAGGTATCTGGACTAATTTAAGAAGTGGTAAAATGGTGAGAGAGTGGAAGTTTGGCTGTAAGTGTCTCTGCAGCCCAGGCAAGAAGAGAGATACACTTGGCCAGCATTTTTTCAACCTCATTTTGACATCCTGGACTGCACAACACTATGTTGTAGGGGACCATGCTATAAATTGCTGGGTGTCTCGATCCACAAGATACCTGCAGTAACTCCCTCCCTCCCCTTTAATGACAACCAAAAATGTCTCCACGTATTACCCCCCATCTGAGAGTCACTACCCTAGGTGACCTGGCTTTCTTTGTAAGGATGGAGAAGTCATAGCCTACTCCTTTGGAGGCTGGAGTATAAGACAGAGACATCACTATTTACCGGCAATAATTTCTAAAACTAATTTTAATAAAGTGTGGGTGATTTGACCTATAGTGTTCTCAATAACAAGAGCTAATATTGAAACCTTACTACGAGCCAGCTGCTGAAATAGACACCACACCATACGCACATGACCTCAGTTACTCCTATGAGATCACTAAGTATTGTGATCCTCACTTTATAGCTACATAAACAGGCTCAGAGAGATGAAGCAATTCACCCAAGGTCATACAGTAAGTGGCAGAGTTAGGATTCAAACCCAAGCAGTCTGATTTTAGAGGTATCACTCCAAGTTATCAATGACAGTCTTACAGAAAGGTGAAGCAATGGTACACCACTGATTTTTGCCTAGCTTTTCTGTAAAAGTAAAGGACATGAAACGAAAGCACAAACTAGGAAAAATGATTAACAACTCTTCCAGAGGCTATGCAGTATCCATGGTCTGCGGAAGCAGCAGAGTGACAGCTGTCTATGTTGTGCATTGGTCACAATTGTTGATGACACTGAGTCAGAGTAAGAGCAAGGTTGCTACGTGAAACTTCACGTGATATATTTATCTAATTGTCAAAGTCTGAGTAGTGATGGGACTTCTAATATGAAATAGCCTGGCACTTAATTTTCCTTCCTTTGTAGAGTTCACTAATATGTTGTCTCAGACAGTGGAATGAGAGGAAAGCTAGAAAAGAACTTGGAATTATAGGATCCAGGCTGAACTGTAATACCGCAACCTATAGCTGCGTCACATTGAACAACTAGTTAACCTCTCTAATCCTTATCTGAAAATGGGTGTTGAGTATTATAAACATCATATATATGGTAAAAATGCATGGTATTTATTTGTAGGAATGTTATGAGAATTACACACTTAGGTAATTATAAAATATTTATTAAAATGTTAACTTGTGAAAATGCTTACAATAGTACTAACATTATTTTTTATGAATGTTATTTGCTATATTTGCTCTGGGAAACTTTGGGAACTTAATATAATGAAAAGGGAGGCATTGTAATACTGGAGAATTCCAGTGCCACTCCACCCCCACCCCCCCCAGGAAAACATATATTGCCCAATACTCTAGTTCTTCAGGTCGAAATAAGCGTTTGAGTTTTGAAGACTTATTAAATATAATCCCTGGTAGCAAATTTCCTTTGGCACTACTTTATCAGATGATGAACTCTTTCCCTCCCCAAAGGCCCACAAGATATACTTTCTCTCTTTTTGTTCTTAATTATTAGACTCTTGAATAAAATCAAACTATAACTCGATGATTAGAAAGATTTATGCTGTCTTGCAGAATACCAAATACATGTCTAATTTTTGACTGATTGGTAATTAGTGCCCTTCCTTAGCAATTAATTTTTTTGTAATTTAGTGGATTATAAAATTCATTCAAAGGATCTTATTAAGCCCTCAGTTTTAAACTGAATCAAGCATAAACATATATATTTTGGAGCATATTTTAATAATACATATTGCTAATTTCAATATGGTAAGTATTTAACCCAAATCAGGAAGTATTTATTAGTACCTACATAAGCAATGTAGGAATGTAAGACATACACAAAACTCAATTTAGCTCAACAAAAATTTGCTAGTGTGGACAAGATACATGTGATAGGCTTGTAACATCCCATAGGAATTCAGAGATGGGGAATTCAGAGACTGTGAGAGATTAAGAGTTGATAACACATACCACTTTTGGCAAATTTTAAGCAGTACACACACACACACAATTTTGCAATATTTGTACCACACATACAATGCACATGTGCTCAATTTTATATCTTTTTGTTGTTCTTTAATAAAAATCAGATTATTTTATAAATTTATTTTTCATGGGTATACTTTTATACCAGTGTATCTAGATCTTTTTCATTATTTTAAAAATGTGAATAATATTGTATAATATGGGCATGCCATAATTTAAATATTGTCCATTGATGCCCCATTTAAATGGGTTTTCAAATTTACACTCCGAAGACGAATGCTGCAAAGAACATTCTTGCTTTCCTATGCAAGCAGTTCTGTAGGACACAGTTCTGAAGTGGAATCCCTGGGTCAAGTGGTATGCATATTTAAAAACCATTATTGCATTTACCAAATTCATCTCTGATAAGCTGCTCCCATTTATAGTCCTAAGGAGATGGCGTTCTTTCCCCTTCTCTTGCATTATATCAGTCTTTTTTATTTTTTGCCAATCTAATGGGTAAAAAATGATATCTATTTAAAGAATGAAATTTTTAAACTTTGAATGACAGGTTAGAAATTAAAGCCAGAAAAATTCCTTTAGGAAACTATTATTCTAATATGACAAAGTTAATCAAGAGAGTGGGGAGATAGACAATTTTGAAGCAGAGCGTTCAAAATAGACTTGATACAGGTTAGGAATAAGAGTGTGAGAGAATGACATGCCCATGAAAATAAAGCAAAAACTTGCCAATGTTTGAACAGAAAAGCACTCTTAAAAAATTAATCTCCCTGAAAAAGTGATTTGCTGGTCTTTCTCCCAATTTTGTCCTTTTCCTTAGGGTTTTCCCTGTTCTGATTCCTACTTTTAACTTCAAACTTTTTCTTTAGGGAGACACTTTGTATTGAGGGCTCAAAGGTTATACCCAAATAGAATTACTATCTGTTGGTCAAGTTAGGAGGGAAAAGGAGCAGCTCATGGGAGAGGAAATGCAGATCTGAATTAGAGGATTTGCAGTGGGAATGAAGAGGAGGGGAGGGATCCTAGAAGCCTCTGAGAATGTGTAATAAAAATGACTTGCTGGCTACTGAATGTTCTAGGAATGTCTTAGCAAAGGTTGCCAGACTAAGTGGCCAGACAGTCTTGCTGAGACGAAAAATACAGTAGGAAGAGGATGTCTCTAAAGGAAGATAATTCGATGTGAGGCATGTTCAGTTTGAGATGCTGCTAGTGCTGGAACATCCACAAGATGGTATTTTGGAAATTCTGGTCCACGTTTCAGGAAATTAGTCATACTGAGGCAATGTCTGAGGTTATTTACCTGGATGTAGACTACAAGAGGAAGAGAGCATGGCTAAGGGAATGTCTCCTATTAATCGGTAGACTGAGAAGGAGGAGCATAGTGAGAAAGATCATAAGGTGAAGGGAGACCCAAGAGACACAGAGATGAATTCTTTTTTTTTTTTCCAGCTTTATTGGGATATCATCAATAACCAAATATTGTTTATATCTCAGGTGTATAACTTAATGTTTTTTTAATTTTTAAAACTGTTTTATTTATTTCTGAGAGAGAGAGAGACAGTGTGAACAGGGGAGGTCAGAGAGAGATGGAGATACAGAATCTGAAAAAGGTTCCAGGCTCTGAGCTGGCTGTCAGCATAGAGCCCGACACGGGGCTCGAACCCACGAACCGTGAGATCATGACCTGAGCTGAAGTCGGACGTTTAACCGACTAAGCCACCCAGGCGCTCCTAACTTAATGTTTTTTAATTGAAATATGGTTGACATATAATATTAGTTTTAGGTGTACACCATGGGGATTCAACAATTATATACATTATGAAATGCATGATATACAACTTAATGTTTTGATATATGCATACCTTTTGAAATGATTATTACAATTAAGTTAATTAACATATCCATCACCTTACAGTTACTATCTTGTTCTTTTTCTTTCTTGTATGCGTGTGTGTGTGTGTGTGTGTGTGTGTGTGTGTGTGTGTGTGTGTGTAATGAATCCAGCAGGGTATTAGGGCTCCAATTTGTCCACATTCTTGCTTATACCTATTATCTATATTTTTATTACAGCTATCTTAGTGGGTGTGAAGTAGTATCTCATTGTAGGTTTGATTTGCTAGTGTTTTCCTTTGTAGAAAGGACAGTTAAAATTGCCTATTAAAATTCTTCGTCCACCTTTAAACTGGATTATTTATGTTTTTATTGTTGAATTGTAAATATTCTTTACATATTCTAGATAGAAGTCCATTATCAGATATACAATTTGTGAGTACTTTTTCCCATCCTGTGGATTGTTTCCACTTTCTTGATGATGTCTTTTGAAGAACAAAAGTTTTTAATTTTATAAAGTCTATTTTTTCTTTTTTTCCTTGGTTTCTGGCTGTTGTTAAATCTAAAATTGTAAAGATTGACTCCATTATTTTCTTTTTAGGGTTTTATAGTTTTAGCTTTTATATTTAGATGTATGATCTACTTTAAGTTATTTTCTTTTTTTTAATTAAAATGTTTTAATGTTTATTTTTGAGAGAGAGAGAGAGAGAGAGAGAGAGAGAGAGAGAGAGACAGCACAAGTGGGGAGGAGGCAGAGACAAAGAGGGAGAAAGAGAATCTGAAACAGGCTCCAGGCCCTGAGCTATAAGCACAGAGCCCGACACGAGCCTCGAACTTGTGAACAGCGAGATCATGACCTGAGATGAAGTCAGACACTTAACCGACTAAGCTACCTAGGCTCCCCAAGTTAATTTCTGAGTATGGTCTGAGTAAGCAGTCCAACTTCATTCTTTTGTGTATAGATATTCAATTGTCCCAGCACCATTTATTGAAAAGAGTATTTTTACCCCATTAAATTATCTTGGCTCTCAATTAGTTTTTGATATTCTATGTATTTTTTTCCAGCCTACTTTTCTGTTAATTCAGTTATGGTGTCATTTTGAACAGAAACTTAATATTTATGGGGTGCCTGGATGGCTCAGTCGGTTGAGTGTCCAAGTTTGGCCCAGGTCATGATCTCACAGTTCATGAGTTCAAGCACCACATTGGGCTCTCTGCTATTGGCACAGAGCCTGCTTTGGATCCTCTGTCGCCCTCTCTCTACACCTTGCTCTCTCTCTATAAAACAAATAAACATTAAAAAAAGAAAAATCTCTGAAGAAATGTTTAAGAAAAAAAAAAAAACTAGGGGCACCTGGATGGCTCAGTCATTTAAGCGTCTGACTCTTGATTTCAGCTCAGGTCATGATCTCACAGTTCATGGGATGGAACCCCTCATCAGGCTCTGCACTGACAGCATGGAGTCCTCTTAGGATTCTCTCTCTCTCTGTCCTGCCCCCACTTGCTGTCTCTCTCAAAATAAATAAATATTTAAAAAATTTTTAGAAACCTTAATATTTATATTATCAACGCCATTAATATTCTACTTATGATATTAGTTTCCTTAAGAAGTTCTTCCCATTTCCCAGGTTTCAAATATACGTTTATATAACTTCACTATTAGCTTTATAATTTTATTTTTCACCTTAGATCTTTATTCTATCTGAAATATGCCTTATGCGTGGTATAAGTAAATATCCACCATTACTTTTTCTATGTGGCAAGGCAGTTATGAAATAATCCATTCATTCATCACTGGGAGATATGACTTTTCTTGTCCAAATTTCTAATCAAAAGCTGGGCAATGCAAATTTAGAAAGTTGTGCCAAATTCAAACAATAGAGGACACAGATTTTTCAGGACAAGGTAGATAAACAAACTCTTACAATGGTGATTCACTGAGAAAGTCTTCTTGTAAACGGTGCTTAGCTAAACAAAATGGTTTAGATCAAAGACACTTTGGACATTGGTGTTCCTTTTCTTGAGTTACCAAGTAATACTCTAATGATTGAAGTACTGAACTCATCCCTCAGGACCATAGTTTCTGGCACTTAAAGGAGCATAGAATAGTCCCAGGCCTTCTTATTATGTGTTCTTTTGCCACAGATTTTCTCAATGTGCACTAGACAGGCCACAATGATGTCATGCCACACACCCAGCAAGTTAATTATAATCCATAGAGGAAATTTAAAAGTACGTCTATGTGGGGGCGCCTGGGTGGCTCATTTGGTTAAGGTCCGGCTCGGCTCAAGGTCATGATCTCACAGTTTGTGGGTTCGAGCCCCATGACGAGCTCTGTGCTGACAGCTAGCTCCGAGCCTGGAGCCTGTTTTGGATTCTGTTTCTCCCTCTCTCTCTGACCCTCCCCTGCTCACTCTCTCTCTCTCTCTCAGAAATAAAAAACATAAAAAAATTTTTTAAAAAGACTTTAAAAAAAGTACATCTATGTGTCTTTAATGTATACTTTGAACCCATTATAGTCTATCTTATTTAGTAATTAAAAATTTTTAAGATCATATATTATGGTCTATTAGATATCTTTAGATCTGGCTTAATATTCGGGACACTATTGATAATTCTTCAAAATAAAAACTATAACAAAATTCAACCCTGAAATCCTTAAAATTTAGCAATAAGAAGTATTATTATGTGACAACTAATTTTGATTGAAAAATATTTCTTGTATCTACATGTAATTGTTTCAAGTGTAGATGAAATAGCATCTTTAAATAAGTGAGTTAAGAGGAGAAAGAATTAAATTGCTTAGGTTGCTAAATTTACAAGACAGGAAAAACTTTTCAGAAATGTATAAAAAATAGGGCCAGGAGAAAATTTTGCTTAAGAAAAAATGTGCTAATTCCTTAAACTTCCAGTTTGAGGACTCTAACGTAAACTCTAATATAAAATTTTTTTTATAGGATAACAAAATAGCCAGCATGTTTCAACTTCTTAGAGACTTATTCTAGCAAATTTTCACCCTCAAGAATCCAAATTGTGTAAGATTTTCCACTGTATGGAACATCACTTATATATTTTTTTCTGTTTGTAATTTTTTCTGTTTTAGATAGTTCCTGTGGAGTACTGTGTAGTTTCACTTACTATTTTTGAATGACATAGTTTTTAACACTGAAGAGTCAGACCAAGGAGACTATACTGCAGAGGATTTAAGTGAATGATGATGTATTTTTTAATGAATCCTATGAATCTTACAAATTGATGGAAAAATGGCAGGTGGATGGGGTTTTGAGCTTATAAACCCAAACACTATGTATAAACTAAAAAAGTCTTGGTAATGAGCCACCACAAACAATTCCCAAGTGTACATATCTCAGTGTTCTCTATGGCCAAGGGCCAAAATACTTTGCCTATCTGTGAAAAACCAACAAAAGACAAAAATGAAAACTTTTGTTACAGCCATCTATTTTTCTTAACTTGAATTTGGTGTAAGTTTTAGATGAATCAAGAAAAAATAATTAATATTAGGAAAAAGGACTAATGTAAAAGAAATGATGGATATGCATGTGAAGAATATTAGGAATCTTCATCTAAAAAGTAAAAGTTAACTATCATCCTGATTGAAATCTATAAAGTGTGAATATTATCATTAAAGGTCATGGACATATTTGCCGAATTTCATATTATTAGAATTAAACACTTCTTGGAGCTTGAGTCAGAAAAATTTAAGACAAGATTTGGAAGAACTACTTACACTGCAGCAATAAATATGGGATAGTTAGTATTCGAAGGATCCATAGAGTTAGCTAACAGAAAATAATTAAGAACAGTTTAAAGAGGTCAGAGAAGATGCCAGTGAAAGTAAAGTAATCTAGCCATTTGGCCAGCATGACTTTCTTGGCCCTTGCTCCTCCGTGCATAAAGTTGGCATTTATGTTTGATGCTAAGAGAGAGCCTCAGATATAAAGTACTTGGCAAGTAAGTGACTCCTGCACTCTTTTAACACTACTTCAAGGGGCATTTCAAATGACAGGGATATTTCAAGATGAAAAATTCAGTGATGGGAAAACTGTACCATTCAAAAGGAAGAAACAACTGTCAATGAATATTAAAACCACGTAACAATAAAATGCAGACTAAATATCTCACAAGATGATTATGATGAAATTAGAATGAGATTTCTAATTATTACTTTAAAGAGAAGAAGTGTAAGATAAACCAAAAATAAGAAACTAGATAAATAAATCCTGGATAATGCCAAAAATCACCATAGAATGAGAAGGCAGAAGGAAAAAAAAAAACACTTATACCAATATTGTTAATGTCTTTAGTGCCCAAAAGAGAGAGCTAACAGATATTGCTTAACTCTTTAAAATAATAATGAGAACAGGGGCACCTGGGTGACTCAGTAGGTTAAGCATCTGACTAGGGATCAGGTCATGAACTTGCAGTCTTTGAGTTCAAGCCCTGTTCAGTCTCTATGCTGACAGCTCGGAGCCTGGAGCCTGCTTCAGATTCTGTGTCTCCCTCTCTCTCTGCCCCTCCCCTGTCCATGCTCTGTCGCTCTCTTTCTCTTTCTCTCTCTCAAAAATAAACATTAAAAATAATAATTAGAAAAAAAACAGCTTAAAGTATGGCTCAGAAAAATCAAAAGATTTGGAGGATAAAAAATCAATGAAAATACAATTTATATAGTGTACAATAAAAAACAAAAGAAGTAATTCTATAGCATCAGGAAACATAACAAAAATAAGATAAATATAAAGCTACTGCAGTAAAATAAACAGGTCAAAAGGTATCTCAAAAAGTTCGATGAGGTACATCCTGTAAGAGGTTTTCTTTAAACAAAATGACTAAAGAAACTAAAAAAGAAAGCTGGTTGTAATACCAGAAAAGTGGAATTCAAGACAAAAAGTAATGGGAAAAAGGGTTAATATTTATTGATAAAGGGTGATATGCACAATGTATGCCATGAATCATTATGTGCAAAATAAATTTATAAATTATAATTTTTAAGGAGATATGTAAAATTGACAGGAGGATAATAGCTCTGGAGAATTTTCAAAAGTTGATTATGACTAACCATAAGAAAGTGTTCATTAAATCTTGCAGTGCAGAAATTTAGATGGAACATTTCTTCTTTTAAAAAAAATTAATGTTTTATTTATTTCTGAGAGAGAGAGAGAAGAGAGAGCATGAGCAGGGGAGGGTCAGAGAGAGAGGGAGACACAGAACCTGAAACAGGCTCCACGCTCTGAGCTGGCAGTCAGTACAGAGCCCAACATGGGACTTGAACCCACGAACTGGGAGATCATGACCTGAGCCGAAGTCAGAGGCCTAACCGACTGAGCCACCCACGTACCCTGAGAAGGAACATTTCTATAACAAAGCAATATAACTACACAATGTAACTTTAGAACACTACATTAAAGTCAGTTAATAATTAAAAAACAAAAACTGTTTACTAAATAATTCTACTACCAAAGAGGACTAACTATAAATTATGGAATATTGGAAAATCATAGTAAAATTAAATTAGAAAAAGTTATGATATATAAAGCTGTACTCAGAGTCAAATTCATAGCTTCACACACGTTAATTTTTCCAGCTTCACTGAGATATGATGAACAAATAAAAGATTGTATATATTTAAGTATACAATGCAGTGTTTTGATAAAAGTATACCTTGTGCAATGATTACCACATTTAAGCTAATTAACATATCTATACTCTCACAACATGCTTTTCAAAAAATCATTTTATTTTATTTTCACATTGATAAGTGTACTCTTTAATCCCCATCTCCTATCTCACCCATCTCCCCATCCTCATCCCCTTTGATAACCATCAGTTTATTCTGTATAGTTAAGAGTCTATTTCTTGGTTTGTCTCTCTCTTTTTTCCTTTGTTTTGTTTCTTAAATTCACATATGAGTAAGATCATATGGTATTCTTCTTTCTCTGACTGACTTATTTCACTTAGGATGACACTCTCTAGCTGTATTCATGTCATTGCAAACAGCAAGATTTAATTCTTTTATAAGGCTGAAATTATTCCATTATATATATGTATGTATGTATAAATCACATCTTCTTTATCCATTCATCAGTCGATCGACATTTGGGCTCTTTCCATAATTTGGCTATTGTTGATATTGCTGCTATAAACATCAGGGTGCATGTATCCCTTCAAACTAATGTTTTTCTATTTTGTGGGTTAATACCCAGTAGAGTGATTCCTGGATCATAATGCATTTCTATTTTTAAGTTTTTGAGGAACCTCCATGCTGTTTTCTACAGTGGCTATACCAGTTTGCATCCCCACCAACAGTGCAAGAGGGTTCCTTTTTCTACACATTCTTGCCAACACCTATTGTTTCTTATGTTGTTGATTTTAGCCATTCTGACTGTCTGGTGAAGTGATATTTCATTGTAATTTTGATTTACATTTACTTAGTGATGGGCGATGTTGAGCATCTTTCCATGTGTCTGTTGGCCACCTGTATGTTTTCTTTAGAGAAAGGTCTATTCGTGTCTTCTATTTTTTAATTTGATTATTTATTTTTGGAGTATTGAGTTCTGTCAGTATGCTTTATTAAGTGAGAAAGGAAAATGTGAGCAAATCTTGCAATTCAAGATGTTTGAAAAATAAAAGTAAAGTAAAATTAAGGAAACTGAAGTAAAAAATGTAAAGACAAAACCATATGTAATGCATTAGAAAAAAAATACTTGCATTAAGAGGTGACTTTTCTGAATGAAGTTATTTTTTTAGACAAATGTCTAGAACTATGCTTTTTGAATGGTGCTTCAAAAAAAATAAGGAGTGGGGCGGTGCCTGGGTGACTCAGTCAGTTAAGCAGCCGACTATAGCTCAGGTCATGATCTTGTGGTTGTGAGTTCGAGCCCTGCACTGGGCTCTGTGCTGACACCACAGAGCCTGGAGCCTGCTTCAGATTCGGTGTCTCCTTCCCTCTCTGCCCTTCCTCTGCTCATGCTTTGTTTCTCTGTCTCTCAAAAATAAACATTTAAAAAAATAAGAAGTTATTCATTAAATAAGTTTTGCAAATGCTGCATCTAGATTTACAATGCAAATCAACATTAAAGAAACCTGGTAGTTAAAAACCTCTATTTTTTTTTAATTCTCCATTTCACCCTTATTTGGCCATAGATCTTTTCCCTAAATATTTTATACCTGATTCTTACTATTCCATGGAACCTACTTTGGGAAATAATTCTCTGTATAACCTAACCAAATAGGAGACGGATACATATAAATAGAGATAAGAAATTTAAAAATATAGATTTTGCTGAAATTAAAAAAATAAAGCATTATCCTTTGAAATAATATCTTTGAGTTAGACTTAAAACCTGCTACACATACAGTTGAAAATCATAATGAAATAAGCTATTTAAATAAAGCAAAAGTATTCAAACTGATTAATGGAAAATCTTGTGAAGTTGCCAGTCATCATGGAAGAAAATGAACATATGTTGTGAAAATATTAACTGATAGAAGCACAAATCCAGTTTCACAGTGAGTTCACTTAAACATTCAAAAAACAGAGATTTCTATGCCATATGAAATATTTTTCACAACAGATAATGTGAAACAAAGAGAAATAATGGTCAATTTATTATTTAAAAAAACTAATTTAATTCTGAAAACAAAATCTGACAAAAAATTCTAGACCAGCCATACTCACATGAATATGGATTCAGAAATTTATTTTTTTTCTCAAAAAAATTTTAATGTTTTTATTTATTTTTGAGAGAGGGAGACAGACTGTGAGAGGAGGAGGGGCAGAGAGAGAGGAAGAACCAGAATCGGAAGTAGGCTCCAGGTTCTTGTTGTCAGCACAGAGCCCCACTCAGGGCTCAAACTCCGGGAGATCATGACCTCAGCTGAAGTCAGACACCCAACCATCTGACCCACCCAGGCACCTCTGGATTCAGAAACTTAAGTTACAAGAGCACTTTTCGAAAGAACACACTATTTCTGGAATGTTAATAAGAGTTCCATGAAAGAATTTCATGTAAACACTAGATTAGAGAATATCTAGTGTTTACATGAAAGATCTGTAAACACTA
The DNA here is from genome assembly GCF_008692635.1 of Crocuta crocuta. Classification (NCBI taxonomy): domain Eukaryota; kingdom Metazoa; phylum Chordata; class Mammalia; order Carnivora; family Hyaenidae; genus Crocuta; species Crocuta crocuta. The sequence goes on from NW_027529436.1 coordinate 1,494,395, forward strand.
GATTAGAGAATATCACATAGTAATGTAAAATTATTGATAATTGATCATTCTAAAATGTTAAAATTCACTGTGAACCTTAAAGTGGATAATGCAGTTTGCATTGTATATGAATCTACTTAACTGTGCAATTTTTTCGATAGACACACTGTGGGACCAATGATGGATGAAATATCAGTGTTGGAAGTGCTGCTCTAGAGGCATTACCATTAATGACAGGCTAAGCCAAGAATGCCCATAAACATCATTTACAAAAACATATTTTAGAAGATTAAAAAATGTAAGAAAAAAAGGGGGGAAGCATAGCTATTGCAGAAATTCGCTTCTTCCTGATTCTCAAGTGTATGTTCATAAACTCTGTGCTTAACCACCAATATAGTGAGGAATCACAGCTTTTCCTTCATCATAATCATCATTATCAACATCAGTACTATCACTTCCTAAGAAACAAATGAATGAACTGAGGAACTATTAGAAATAATAAGAGAGTTCAGTAAACAGCACAATTATAAAATGAATAGAAATTAGAGATTTTCAACATACCATAAATAAGTAATATGTTAAGAAAAAATCCCATCCAGGAAGAAGCAAGATGGGAGAGAAGTAGGGAGCTCTGTACATTGCACTCGCCCACATATCTCGCATGGAGAAGATCTGAAGCCATAGGAACCCTTACAGAATCCAGGAGATTGGGAGGAAAAGGAGGCAGAGTCCACTGAGAAAACCTTCTAAGGTGAGTGCGAACTGGGGAAGATAAAATCGGGCCGGGATCAGAGGCACAGAGGGACGGGGGTGATCCGCCTCTGTGGGGAGTGAGAGGGGAAAGAGAGAGGCTGAAACTGCTCAAGACACGGTCCCTGTCGCTGGGGAACAGAAAAACCTCTGCTTGAGGCACAGAGGGACCCGGTCTCCGACTCTCCAGCTGACCCAAACAATCCCCAGGAAAACAACTGCGTGTGCACCAAATCCCTGTGTGTGCCAACTTGACCTGGAGGGGCCATGCGCCGACTGCACCTTTGTGCTTCTGGCTTGGCTGGATCCCTAGAGGGGAGGCACAGGGCTTAAAAGTGGGAGATTTGCCCACGAGTTTGTGTTTCGGGTGACGAGACACAGAGGGACCTGGTTTCCCGCTCTCCAGAGGACCCGAGGACCCCCCAGGCGAACCCCCATCCTTGTTCGCCAACCCAACCTGGAGGAGACGGGAGCAGTGATTCTGGCTAAATCCCCAGGGGGAAGGCAAGAGGCTTGGAATTGCCCTGAGGGGATCGTCTGCCAGTTTGTGCCTACGGCAATTTTAGTGGGGTGCGTGGACTGGGATTTGGAAATGAGCCTTGGTCTGGGATATACAGCGTGACGCACCTTGGCTGCGACCCCGGCATGGGGAGTTTACACACTCAAAAAAGTGAGGTATAGCACTTGGTTCAAGAAGGGACTGGAGCGCTGCCACTCTTCTCCCCACAACCACCAAGGCAGAAGTCACACCTGACACATTGGATCAAACCACGCCCATCACTGCTGGAGAGCTGCCCTCCTCCGTTTTTTCTTTTTTTTTTTTTTAAATCAGAGCACTGAGCTGATTAATTCTGGTCACTGGCTTGCTTAAACAGTCACATTTAGTCCATTCTGTAGATGTAAATTCTACACCTACCTACATTTTCATCTCTTTCTCTCAGGAGTAATTATATAGTTTCTCTGGATAACACCAGCGACTTTCTCTTACCTCTCCAACCATATTCCACCCTTTAGCTCTTTGAAAAAAGCTTCTTATCCCTTCGGTCTGTTCATTCTATTTCCAATTTTGCCTCATCCCCGCCCTGTCATCTCTCTCTTTCTCTATGCTTTTCTACCAGCACTGCATACACCCGGCTATTTAATTGTAGCTGGGAAATCTGGTTGTATGCTTTAAACTGTTCTTTGTCTATCGGCTTTCTTCTTTTTTCCTTTTCTTTTCTTCTTTTTGACTTTTTAATGTATTTTTATTTTCTATTATTCGCCTTCCCTCCTCCGTCTTTTCTCTTTACTTCTACGTTTTCCCTCTCGGTTTGCATGTTTGTTGGATTTGTCTGTGCGTTTGCGTGCCTCTGTTCCCTGTGTGTTTGTCTGTCTGTTTTCTTCTCCAGGGCTACCTCAAGAAACAAGCCGAAGTACACATGGTGGAGAGTCCCAAATACCACTATGAGTAGGAAACTAAAATAACCAAGGTCTCAACAAGACAGACCAATAGATACCATTCAAAGAACACTACCTGAAAGAATAGGCCCTAGACAGTCAAAGATTCTTCTTGGGTACAGCAGTGCTCACAGGTGCAGAGAGCATAACAAGTCTATAAAACTAACAAGAGATAGAAAGCTAACCAAAATGACGAAATGAAAGAGCTCTCCTCCAAAGAAATTCCAAGAAGAATTGACAGCTAAACAACTGCTCAAGACAGATATAAGCAGCATAACTGAACAAGATTTTCGAACAATAATCATAAAATTAATCGCTGGGTTGAAAAAAGCATAGAGGACATCAAAGAAACTATGGCTACAAAAAACATGGAGCATAAAAATAGGCATGATGAATTAAATAATGGGATAAATGAGATATATAATAAACTGGAGGGGTCCAATGCACAGATTGAAGAGGCAGAAAGAAGAATAAGTGATTTAGAAGACACCATTATAGAAAAAGGAAAAACTGAGAAAAAAAGAGACAAACTGATCCAGGAACAGGAAAGAAGAGTTCGAGAGCTCAGTGATACAGTCAAACACAACAATATCTATATCATAGGAATTCCAGAAGAGGAAGAGAGAGGGAACGGTGCTGAAGGAGTCCTGGAACAAATCATAGCGGAGAACTTCCCCAACCTAGTGAAGGAAGTAAACGTTGAAATACAAGAGGCACAGAGAACTCCCCTCAGACATAATTTGAATAGATCTTCTGCACGACATATCATAGTAAAAATGGCAAAATATAAGGACAAAGAGAGAATTTTGAAAGCAGCTAGGGAGAAAATGGCCCTAACATACAAAGGGAAACCTATCAGAGTGGTGACAGACCTATCTACTGAAACCTGGCAGGCCAGAAAGGAATGGAAATTTTCACTGTGATGAACAGAAAAAATATGCAGCCAAGATTCCTCTATCCAGCAATCCTGTCATTCAGAATAGGAGAGATAAAAGTCTTTCCAAATAAACAAAAATTGAAAGAATTTGTCACCACTAAGCCAGGCCTACAAGAAATCCTGAAGGGGACTCTCTGAGGGAAGTGTTGCAAGGAAAGAAGATACTAGAGACACCACCACAATCATGAATCCCACAAAGGACACAACGACTGTAAACCCACATATTTCAATAATAACAGTGAACGAAAATGGGCTGAATACTCCAAACAAAAGACACAGGGTAGCGGAATGGATAAAAAAACAAAATCCATATATTTGCTGGCTACAAGAAACACATTTTAGACTGGAAGATACCTTCAGATTAAAAGTAAGGGGATGGAGAAAAATATATCATGATACTGTAAATCAAAAGAAAGCTGGAGTAACTATATTTATATCAGACAAACTGGACTTCGAATTAAAGAATAACAAGGGATGAAGAAGGGCATTATATAATAATTACACGGTCTATCCATCAGGAAGAACTAACAATCATAAATGTCTACACACCAAATATGGGAGCACCTAAATATTTAAAACAATCACAAACAGAAACAAGCTTATAGATAAGAATGTGCTAATAGCAGGGGACTTTAGTAGTCAGCCTACAGCAATGGATAGATCAACCAGACAGAAAATCACTAAAGAAATAATGGACTTGAATGACACATTGGACCAGATGGATCTGACAGATATATTTAGAACTCTACATCCTGGGGCCAGGGAATTCACTTCCTTCTCAAGTGCACATGGCACATTCTCCAAGATGGATCACATACTTGGGACATAAAGCAGCCCTCAATAAACTGAAAAGAATAGAGATCATACCATGCACACTGTCAGATCATAATGCTTTGAAACTTGAAATCAATCACAGGAAGAAGTCTGGAAAACCTCCAAAAACATGGAGGTTAAAGAACACCCTACTAAAGAATGAATGGGCCAATCAGGCAATTAGAGAGGAAATTTAAAAATATGGAAAGAAATGAAAATGAATATACAACAATCCAAACTCTATGGGATGCGGCAAAGGTAGTCCTAATAGGAAAGTACATTGCACTCCAGGCCTATTTCAAGAAATTAGAAAAAGTGCAAGTGCAAAATGTAACAGCTCACCTAAAGGAAGAAGAGGCAGAGCAACAAGAGTACCCTAAACCCAGTAGAAGAAGAGAAATAGTAAAAATCAGAGCAGAAATAAACAACATACAGACCAAAGAAACAATTGAACAGATCAATGAAACCAAGAGTTGATTTTTGAAAAAATAAACAAAATTGACAAACCTCTAGCGAGGCTTCTCAAAAAGAAAAGAGAGAGCACCCAAATAGACAAAATCATGAATTAAAATCAATTTATTACAATCAATCCCTCAGAAATACAAGCAATTATCAGGGAATACTATGAAAAATTATATGCCAACAAATTGGACAACTTAGAAAAAATGGACAAATTCCTAAACATACACTCACTATCAATATTCACATAGGAAGAGATAGAAAATCTGAACAGACCCGTAACTAGTGAAGAAATCAAATCAGTTATCAAAAATCTCCCAACAAATAAGAGCCCTGGATCTGATGGCTTCCCTGAGGAATTCTACCAGACGTTTAAAACAGAATTAATACCAATTCTTCTCAAGCTATTCCAAAAAATAGAAATCGAAGGAAAACTTCCGGACTCATTTTATGAAGCCAGCATCACTATGATTCGTAAGACAGAGATCCAGCAAAAAAAGAGAACTATAGGCCAATATCCTTGATGAATACGGATGCAAAAATCCTCAACAAGATACTTGCAAATCAAATACAACAGCAGATAAAAAGAATTATCCACCAAGATCAAGTGGGATTCATTCCTTGGGTACAGGGCTGGTTCAATATCCGCAAATCAATCAATGTGATACATCACATCAACAAAAGAAAATATAAAAACCATATGATCCTGTCGATAGATGCAGAAAATCATTTGACAACATACAACATTCCTTTTTTAATAAGGACCCTAGAGAAAGTTGGGATAGAAGGAACTTACTTAAACATCATAAAAGCCATCTATGAGAAGCCCTCAGCTAACATCATCCTCAATTGGGAAAAACTGAGAGCTTTCCCCCTGAGATCAGGAAGACGAGAGGAATGTCCACTCTCACCACTGTTGTTTAACATAGTGTGGAAGTCCTAGCATCAGCCATCAGACAACAAAAGGAAATAAAAAGCATCAGAATTGGCGAAGAAGAAGTCAAACTTTCACTCTTCGCAGATGACATGATACTCTACATCGAAAACCCGACAGACTCCACCAGNAGAAAGAATGAAATCTGGCCATGTGTAGCAACATGGATGGACCTTGAGGGTGTTATGCTGAGCGAAATAAGTCAGGCAGAGAAGGAAAAATACCATATGTTTGCACGTATAGGAGGATTAGGAGGAACTTAATGGAGGACCGCGGGGGAGAAGAAGGGGGGAAATAGCGGCGGAGGGGAAGAGGGGCAAACCATGAGACTCCTGAATGCTGAGAACAAACTGAGGACTGATTGGTGCGTGGGGGGAGGGGGTGATGGGCATGAAGGAAGCACTTGTGGGGATGAGCACTGGGCGTTATATGGAAACTAACTTGACAATAAACTATATTAAAAAAAAAAGAAAAAGAAAAAGAAAAAAATCCCATCCATAATGGCACAAAGATATAAACAACCTAGAATACAGTTAATAATATCAGGAACTGTACGAATAGCACTTCAAATTTTTAATAAAGAATATTAAAAATATCAATAATGCATAATGAGAATGAAAACTTTATAGATATCAATTTCTCTTAAATTACTATATTCATTTAATGCTTCCCTAGTGTCATACTGGAACTCGTTTTGCAAAGCTGACAAATAGTTTTAAATTGAATGTGAAAAAATAACACAGTATGAAGTCCTAGCCAGAGCAATTAGGTAAGAAAAAGAAATTAAACACATCCAAATGAGAAAGGATAAATTAAAACTGTTTCTATTTGCAGATGATATGTTATTATGTATAGAAAATGCTAAAGACTGCACAAAAAAAACTGATAAAAACTAATAAATGAATTCCATAAAGTTGCATAATCCAAAATCAATATAGAAAAATCAGTTGCATTTCCATGCACTAGCAAAGAACTATCAGAAGGAGAAATTTTTTTAAAAATCCCATTACCATTGCATCCGAAAGAATAAAACACTTAGGAATAAATTTAACAAGGAGGTTAAATATTTGCACACTGAAAAATGTAAGACATGGATGAAAGAAATTGAAAAAGACACAAATACATGGAAATATATTCTGTGTTGATGGATTAGAAAAATTATTATGTTTTAAATGTTCATACTATTCAAAGTGATCTATACAGTCAATGCAATATCTATCAAAATTCCAATGGCATTTTTCATATAACTGGAAAAAAAATCTTAAAATTTGTGTGGAACCACAAAAAGATTACAATTAGCAATCTTGAGAAAGAAGAACAAAGCTGGAAGCATCAAACTTCTTAATTTGAAACTACATTATAGAGCTACAGTAATCAAATGGAACAATGGATTAATGGAATACAATAGAGAGCCCAGAATAAACATATGCATGTATGAAAAAAGAGCCAAGAATATATGATGTGGAAAGGACAGTCTCTTCCATAAATGGTGCTGGAAAAACTGTGCAGTCGTGTGCAAAAGAATGAAACATGACACCTATTTTATACTTTATAGAAATGAACTCACAATGGACTAAATACTTGAATGTAAGACCTAAAACTATAAAACTCCTGGAAGAAAACATAGGGGTGAGCTCCTTGACACTGGTTTTAACAGATTTTTTGGATTTGACATCAAAAGCATAGTCAACAAATACAAAAATAAACAAACGTGACTACATAAAACTAAAGAGCCTCAGTACAGCAAAATGAACAACAAAATGAAAAGGCAGTCCACAAAATGGGAGAAAAATATTTGCAAACCCCATAGTTGATAAGGATTAGTATGGGGGAACTTGGGTGGCTCAGTGGGTTAAGCACCTGACTTTGACTCAGGACATGACCTTATGGCTCATGAGTTTGGGCCCCCCATCAGGCACTGTGCTGACAGCTCAGAGCCTGGAACCTGCTTCAGATTCTGTGTCGCGGGCTCTCTGCCCCTCCCCTGCCCATGCTCTGTCTCTCTCTCTCTCAAAAATAAACGTCAAAAAAAAAAAGGATTAATATGCAAAATATATAATAAACTCATAGAGCTCAATAGCAAAAACAAAAACACCACCACCACCACCACCACCACCACCAAAAAACCCAGCCAAACAAAAAACCCAAGTAACCCAATTTAAAAATAAGCAAAGGACCTGAATAGACATTTTTCCAAAGAAAACATACAAATAGCTAACAGGTACATTAAAAAATGCTCAACATCACTAATCATCAGGAAAATGCAAATTAAAACTACCAGGAAATAGCACCTCAGATCTGTTATCAAAAAACAAAATTAAGTACCCATGAGGACGTGGAGGAAAGGAAACCTTTGTACACTACTGATGGGAATGTAAACTGGCATAGCAACTATGAAGCAATATGGAGGCTCCTCAAAAAAATTAAAAATAGAACTACCACTTGATCCAGCAATCCCACTTTTAGGTATATATCCTAAGGAAACAAACCATTATCTTGAAGAGATATCTGCACCTCCATGTTCATTACAGCATGACTCATAATAGGCAAGGTATGGAAACAACCTAAGGGTCCATGGCTGACTGGATATGGAGAATGCAGTATTATGTGTACAGTGGAAGATCATTCAACTTAAACAGGAAGGAAATCCTATCACTTGTGTCAAAGTATATAAACCTGGATGACACTATGCTAAATGAAATAAGTTAGAGAAAGATATTACATGGTATCACTTATATATTGTATATAAGAAAAAAAGTTAAACTCATAGAAATAGAGTAAAAAATTGGTTGCCAGGGGCTAGGAAGTGGGATAGATAGGAATAGGGATTGGTGATTAAAGGGCACAGACTTTCAATTATATGATGAATGAGATCTGAAGATCTAACGTATAACATTAGGCTATAATTGATGACACTGTTCTGTGTAGCTGATCTGCAAAGAGTGTAGAACTTAAAGGTTCTCACAAAAAGAGGTAAATATGTGAGGTGAGAGCTGTATGTTAATTAACTTGATGGGGAGAATCCTTCCATCATGTTGTACACTTGACATCTCTTACAACTTTATTTGTCAGTTATACCTTAATAAAGCTGAAAGAAAGAAAATATACAAATGGCAAACAAGATATGAAGAGATGTCCAACATCAACTGTCATTAAATAAATGCTAATTAAACAATGTGATGCCAGGACACATCTATTATAATGGTTAAAATCCAACAAAACAAAACACAAGACAACAAAAACAATGTGACAGCACCCATTGGCGGTAAAGAAATGGAGCAAGAGAAACTCTTATTCACTGCTGGTGAAAATGCAAAATGGCACAGTCACTTTTGAAAAGTGAGCAGTATCCCCCAAACAAATAGAATAATGTTTACAATTTCTTGTGTGGTTTTCTTTCTGTTGTAAGTCTCCATCAGGGTAAATGATCCCAAGTGCAACTAATGTATCTTTTTAACCCCAATGAATTTGTAAAATGACTTTAAGTATAGTTTTGGTTTTTTCTTAAAAGAAGGAAAAAGATGATGACTTTTTAGTGAAAGACATAAAAGTGAAATGATCTGAGAGAAAATGAAGATAGATTTTTCTCATTGATATTAAGAGAAAAGAAAAAAAAACTATCACGATAATGACACATTACACTTTGAACTGGGCTTCTCAGGGGCATGATTAATTGTCCTTTGGGACAGTAAATAAAAGCAGAGAAAATTTAAAGGGGAGGAGTGTTTTGGAAGTAAAACAAAACAAAATAAGCACAACACCATGCAGATCTGTCTAAACTGGTCCTGTGGGAAGGGAGAATCTGTAAGAAACTCTTAAATAATTGCCATTATTTACCCGCCTGATTCAAGAAGCAACACTAACAACAGCAGCAGCAGCAGCAGCAGCAGCAACAACAACAGATTTCTGTCATCAGCATGCTTCGATTCTTCCACATAATAATTAACTCTAAGAGATAAAATGTTACTCTATTTGCTCTCCAGTGCTTTAGTTTCTATCCTGTTTACTGTCACTTTAGTCTATTACAGTCTAGGATATTCACCAGTCACCTTACTCCAGGTAGATCCATGGTGGATACGCACCACAGGTAGGAGTGAATTCCTTGGTACATCTTACTCTGGAGAAGCAACTTGCAAATATGTATGAGAGCAAGAGGAACACTGGAGAACCCACCTATGTTTTAAGTCGGATTAAACACATTTTTATTGGATTGCTGTCTATTGTAGTTTTAAAAACTGATTTTGTAAGGGGTCTCAGACTATACAAAGTAAGTCATGTAAGAGCATTTACATGGAATGTCCTGTAAGAATATTTATAACACCAACTTACAAAGATATTATCAATGCACAATATTAAAGTGGAAAAGCCCATGTCTTCATTTTCGTGAGTTATTTCATTTAGATAGAAATAGAAAAAATAGCTATTTAAATATGCACACTATAGTATTCCCCTCAAAATCATGGTTATTAAAGCCACATACTGCTCTCTAGAGGGTTACAATTTAGCAACTGCATACAAATTAGGAATGTAGGACTCACATCTAGGATGTGGCTAGATTCTTTGAGACAAGATCCACAATGCTGCCCAATTCCCTACCCTCATGGAGCTTTCATTCTAGCGGTGAAGGACAAACAACAGTCAATAATCATCAGGGGAGGATCAAGGGTTAGGAGAAAAATGAACCAAGGATAAGGGATAGTACTACTTATCCCCAATCACTTCCAACACTAAGCAATTTCCTCCTACATGATTCAGTCCCGAATGTAAAAGTCTTTCCTATTTTTGATAAACTCGACAGCTTTTCCCAGACACTATGTTTAGAAATGAATGTGTAATACCATTTACCAAGCACAAACTCCTTCTTGTATAATATCAAAGGGCATCAATGTGTGATAAAGACTATTTTTGCAAGTGGTGGGAAGAGAGATCAAATTAATCACTGTGAAGTTCTTTTGCTAAAGTAGTTTTTAGCTACTAGGATTGAAGGGCTTAGGGGGTGACTTGGTGAAGCAGAGGTTGGCAAAATGAATTGCCCACCCAGTTTATCCTTCTAGGAGAAACACAAAATAAGATTGTTTTCTCATTTAGCAATCAGCGCTCTGAGATCATTGATCATATTGTAAACTATAATTTCTACCAAACTTCTATTGTGCACTAAATATGTCATTCAAATGAAAATATTTTTGTGTACAGCAGGAATGGTGTAGAAGATAAAGACCTGGGTTTCAACTTGACTTCATGATTCCATACAGACCCACCATGAGCTTTTGTAGTTATTCATAATATAAAAACAATCCCCATAGTCCTACAGTACATGTAAATCGTCAGATGGAAAAATTAGTGTCTATCTAAACAGATGCTTCCCTTTCTAGCCAATGTGACAAAGCAAAACAAGACCTGTATGATCTGCATATGCTGTGTGTTTCAAATATATGAAGATTCTACAGTACACTGTAACTTATTTCTCTTTCTTAAATTAAAAATGATAAACAAATCCAATAACCTTATTAAGGGAACTTTCAGTTTCTTTGACTCTGTCATTCCACACCCTTTTCTCATTTGGTGAAGTGACTAAGTGGAATTAATTCTTCCTTTGTATGTTTGTGGCTTTCCCATTTTGCTCGCAGAGTTTGAGTTCTTAATTATTTTTCAATTATAACTAAATTCTCTTGGCTGAAACTTCCCTTTAAATAGTCTTTTTCATTTCATTCCAGCCTCTGCACAAGTAAGATGGCATTTGAAAAATACCATTTTTTTTTTTTTGGTCATGTGGCCGTTTTCTCTAACACCTAGAAAGGCTTCTGCTTCTTGGAATACTAACTTACCTAATATCTGTCTAAGATTCTTGTCCCACCTGTCCAAATTTTTCTACCACAATAACGTAATATGAGCATATATTCCAGTCTGAACAGTTATCTCCCCATGTAATAATCATAGCAGTTTCATTTTTAGCTATGTGAATTTGTTTAAGATATTCATAGTGCTAGGGCACCTGGGTGGCTCAGTCGGTTAAGTGTCTGACTTCGACTCAGGTCATGATCTCACAGTTTCTGGGTTTGAGTCCTACATCATGCTCTGTGCTGATGGCTCAGAGCCTGAAGCCTGCTTCAGATCCCGTGTCTCCCTCTCTCTCTGCTCTTCCACTGCTCATGCTCTGCCTCTCTCTCCTTAAAAAATAAACATTAAAAAATAATTTAAAAAATATATTCATAGTGCTGGGTAGCCTGGATGGCTCAGTCTGTTGAGTGTTCAACTTTGGCTCAGGCCATGATCTCACTGTTCATGAGTTTGAGCCCCACATTGGGCTCTGGGTTCTGTGCTGACAGCTCAGAGTCTGGAGCTTGCTTCAGATTCTGTGTATCCCTCTCTCTCTGCCCCTCCCCTACTCACTCACTCACTCTCTCTCTCTCTCAAAAATAAACATTAAAGAAATTTTTTAAAAAGATATTCATAGTGCTTGGAATACCTTTTCCACTTCTTCAATCCATCTAATTCCTACCCATGTTTCAAGACCTTAGATTTCATTCATTGTATGCCATGGATATAAGGCAGTGGTATCCAAAAATGGCTGTCAGTTGAACCTTGAACAAGAATCCAATTGAACCAGTACAAAGACACTTCCTATGGCAAAATGCTTTCCCCAGGTCCTTGATAAAGAGGAAGTAGAAATTCCCAAGAGAACTCCATTTTACGCTATTTGCAACTTGTCATGTGTAAGTAAAAGAAAGTTAATTGCCTAGAAATAAATTTGTAGTTCTTATTCAGAGTGTAGATTCAGATTCAGCCATTTTCATTTTTCTCCATAAAATCATCAATTGAAGAACCCTTCTGGGTATTTTCCTAGATAAATATCCAGATTGTGTGTACTTTATTACCTGAGCACTATAGCTAAGATTCAAGTGTCCAGTGGGTAAGCAGTAATACTAGGATACTGCTACATTAACAAGACTAATTTTTTAAAAATATTTTTATTTATTTCTAGGAGAGAGAGAGAGAGAGACAGCGCGAGCAGGGGAGGGTCAGAGAGAGAGGGAGTCACAGACTGAAACAGGCTCCAGGCTCTGAGCTGGCAGTCAGCACAGAGCCCGACGCGGGGCTCGAACCCACGAACCGCGAGATCATGACCTAAGCGAAAGTCGGACGCTTAACCGACTAAGCCACCAGGCGCCCCAACAAGACTAATTTCTGATGCGGTATATATCACATATTAAAATTGGACACGATGATGATGGCCTATGAGCAAAGGAGCACTGATACAAAACTGCAGAACGACCCAGGAAAGGAACAGGAGAGAAGCAATCTCTCTCCTTCTTCATTTCTCTCCCTCTTGGTCTTGCTCTTTCTCTACCTCTCATTTTGATGTGCATTTCTACTACGTGTTTTACAAGCATTACTTTAGATCTGTGGAAGACAACTCATAATATCATATTATTTCATTATAGTAATATTGTGGCACTACACATACACCACACTAATAAAATGAATACTAAAAACATGAAATTTGAGTTGAAATTCATGGCACAATGGAATAGCTTGGGAGCAATTCAAAACAATGACAGTAACTTCTTTCTTCTTTCCCTATATGCTATTATTTTTGGTAAGTGGAATCCATATTCCCACACAAACTAGAATTGCTAAACTCTTAATAACATCCCCATGGTTTTTCTTCTTACTAGGATGCCTTCACTGATTTCATCATAGTTCAAGCATAATAAGGAATCATCATTTGTCCTCAGGAGCATGAACTGATTGAGGCTATTTCTACATTCACAGCAGCCCAGCTCTGAAATAACTCTTCTGTCAATCTACCTACTAGCTTTCTGCCGACAGCATAACGGCTGTATATAAACTCTCCCTATGCTGGATAATTACCACAAAGCAGCCAATTCTTTTCCTAATAAACTTTAAATTCCATAATTCTATTAATTTGTTACTGAAAAAAAGCTGTTCTCTACTTCTAAAACACACTTAGCCTTAGGTAATATTTTGCAGAAGATTATTTTAGATGCTGCTCATCTATAATCCATGAATTTTTCTGGTTTAATGAGGTACTATATATCTATATGAATTCATTTTTTCTTCAGTTACAGATAACAGAAACCTCCAAATAATCAGGGCTGAACCAAAGGACTTATTCTTCACCCAAAATAAGAGATAGGTAGACCAGAGGTCTATGATGACTCTATATTTCTGTCCACCATTGTTAGCACATGGTTTGTATACTGAAGTCTACCTTATGGATCAAGATGGCTGGCGCCTGGAGAATTTCAGACATCAATAAAAAGGAATAAGGGCCCTGAAGAAGTACATCTTCCAGGTGAGTTAGCCTTCCTCGTGTTTCTATGTATTACTTCACTTGTTTCTTGCTGGCAAGGGACAAGGGGAAATGCAGTCTTTGAGCTGTGTGCCTAGCTGCTCTGAAAATAATGAGGGATCTGTTATCAAAAAAAAAAAAATGGAGAACAGATATAGAATAGGCAACCATTAATTTCTCTCATAGCATTTTTACCTTTTTAAGTTCTTGCCAGTTGAGACTGCATATTATCATGGAAAGATCACAGCCTTTGGAGTCAGCGGATCCTGCTTCAAGTCTTGTACCTGCCTTTTACAAGGTACATCACCTTTGGCTTGTCACTATCTCTGATGTCTTATCTTTAAAATGGAGATTCTAATAATATTTATTATTTCACAAGATTTACATGAAAGAGAAGACAATGTATATAATGATGCTTTACAAATAGTTCGTTTTACATGGGTTATAATTATGTCACTAATTTTTATGTATGAGCTTGTATTTGTTTTAGCTAAGATGACTATGAAAGGGAAAAAAATCAATAAAATTATTCTATACTCCTGTGGTCTCTAAGGTTGTTTATACTTATCTCAGACAATGCAGGGAGAGAATATACATGCTTTGGTGCTTGCTGAATGAAAATAAAAACTTATCTAGAGTAGTGAGCCAAAGAAAGGTGTTAGTTTAGCAGAGTAGGCAGGAAGTGTGAGGGCCTGAATGCAAACTTCCTTCACTTGACAACCTTACGTGAAACTGGTGCTAATGAATAAGCTGGTACATGTATAGCTCCTAAAGTAGAGACGGCTGATTGCCTACCCAACATTAATCTCCCTAATTCATCTTCCTAAAAGCTCTTATTTTATTCCAGCATTGTCTTCTGACCATACAACTGAATAACAATATTCATTAGAACAATATGGAAACTTAATAGTATTTCCCATCAATTGGTTACATTTGCCAAATATTTTCTCCACCTATTTTTCTTTAAAAAGGCAAATGGTTAGGGAAATTTTCTAGTATAATTAGTGTGATGAAATGACAAATGCCAAACAGCAGTTTATCTTCCCAATGAAGTTCAGAGAACTATATACTTTTGAAATGGAAAAATGTTATTTTCTTGAAAATTTTCCTTTGATATCTTCCTTCTCAGTTTGTTAAATAAGTACCCATATTATATTGACCTAAGTGACCTGCTATAACTCTTTCCTAAAATGCTTTCTGTCACAGACAAAATGCTAATACCTTTAATAGGTAAAACTTACAGAAACCAATAATAAAAATAGCAAAGACCTAAATAGATAAAAAGATGAAGAAGATAGGCAGACAATTCTCTGGTACAGGTAAAAAGTGTTTCAAGAAAAAGAGGATAGTCAACCATTCTGCTGAGAAGGCACATGAAATGTGGAGTGAAAAAGAGCCACTGGAATTACAGGCACAGAGACTGTGACTCTCTTGGATGAGTGTGATTTTGGTGGAAACATGAGGCAGCAGCCTGCCTGAGACAGGAAGGACTTAGTGGTAGCTGAAGAAACACAGACCAGGAAGATAGACAATGCTTCTAAAAAAAGTCTGTGAATAGGGTACCTGGGTGGCTCAACTGGTTAGGACTCCGACTTTGGCTCAGGTCATGATCCCATGACTTGTGAGTTCCAGTTCCCCATCGGGATCTCTGCTGTCAGTATAGAGCCCGCTGCAGATCCTCTGTCTCCCTCTCTCACTGCCTCTCCCGCTCGCATTCTCTCTCAAAAATAAATCAAAGATTCAAACAAACAAACAAAAAAGTCTGGGAAGATGACAGAAGAGAAGCATCAATATGGGAGAGACATTTGCTCCAGAGCACACGTTCAGAGTTGTACCTTATAGAATGGAATGGAATGGAGATTTCATAAAATTAAGAGCAACAATGTAGAAAGAATGGTTGCAGGTACACATACATTTTTATACTGGGTAGTGGGAAGCTGAAGTCATTTTCAACTAATTTGAGGACAAAATTCAGTTTAGGGGCTCTGAAAAGTGAAGAGGAGATACCATTGAGTACTAAAATATTAGTTTTTAGAAAACCAAGGAAAATATTTAAACATTTCTTCGAATCTCAATATGATTAAAGAATATTTGGCCCCTACAACGCACAGAAACAGAACATCCTATGGAGAGAAGAATCTGATGTACACAGCAACAAGATAAGATAAGAAGTGAGAAAAGGGAAAAACCTCAGTAGACTAAAACATGCAATAGAAAAATTCAAGTCTGTTCTAGAGTTAATAAAGAGCAAATTAGAATTATTGCTATGGAAGCTCATTCAGCAAGGTGAAAAAAAAAGAAAGAAAATCCTGAGATTCTTTCCCGAAATATAGAAGAAAAGAACAAAGGGATGAAAATAGTAAGGAAGAAAAGAATGCACATGAGAGATGGTCAGAGGCAAAGTCAGCGCTCAGGTGCTCCTGAGGATTAGGATAACAATAATCAAAGATTGTGATTGAAAACACTTTCTTGTGGTTAAAATATTTAAATATATTACTTACATAGGCATATATAAACAACTCATATGTCTCAGAAATAATCAATGGAATAATATATTTGAATAGAGATATATTTATTAAAAATATTTGACCACAAAGATTTAAAAAAATCCATGCAAGCATTTTGCAGGTAGAATAAATTTCCTACCAAAATATACAAGTCTAACTACTATCAGGATTTTGCCCAGCCAGATTTTCCCTTTACATGTGCTAGTATATAGAAAAAAAATTCTCAAATACATGGGCCTAAGAAAACATGGTATCCTACACTCTTGGGGAAAAAAAAGTAGTAACTTATAAAGGAATAAGAATCAAACTAGCACCAGACTTCTCATCAGCAACACTAATTAACAGAAGATAATTCAGCACTGCATTCAATGTTCTGAAGGAAAATGATTTCATACCTAGATTTCCACAGTCAGCTGAAGTGTCAATCAAATATGAGGGCAAGAACTCAGAAAACTGACATCAATTTTCTTGTGAAAGAAGAAATGTAAGAAAGTGAGAAACTAACATAGAAAATGCAGGGGTAACCAAATTCCAGGTCAAAATAGCAGTAAGATATAATGAAAATAAACAAAAGTGTAGATTGGCTTTCTATGGGGAGTTGGTATAGTAAGAAGCTAAGGAATGGAGAATTTCCAGAAAGCCAACCACCACCACCACCACCAACTCACTACCATCACAGTTCAAGGGGAGCCGTTAGAATGATAATTTTTTTAAACGTCCTTCAGATTTTTCACTTGGAGATTTGTTGTTGGTTATTTTACGTTTTGGCATCTTAAACAAATATATGTCAGTGGGGGAACAGGTTATAGATTGCAAATATGTCTTGTATGTAAATCCAACAATTTGTTCATCAATCTCTATGAGCCCTTCTAGCACTAAAAAAAAAAGTTAAAATAGGATTTACTTATTATTAAGGAACATGTTTGCTTTCTGAAATAATTTAAGTAACTTACCTAAGAATAACAGTATCTCTAAGTTCTGATTTCTTGACATTTCAATTTCAGACGCCTCAAAATTTTGCTCTCTCAATGTAGCAAGCACACTTGTAAAATATCCTGCTTCTACTAAAAAAGATGTTTGGTTTCAACTTTCTGAGTGGACAAATTTAACAATTTCTGCATATACTTAAGGAAATTAGAGGCACAAAAAGCCCCAGGGAGAGTCAGAACCTTGCTAAAACTCTGAGATTATTAATATTTCACCCTCTGATTTGTGGATGAAATATACATATAGCAAATACTGCCATAAGTAGTGTTTATAAGCAAGAGTCCTGTGGTATCTATCAGCTGCAGATAGGTGATATTTCCAAATAAAGAGAGTAGTAGGGTTGCATTATTTGGCCATGAGAAAGAACAACACTTTAGAATTTGAACATGTGGATGCATATGCATACACATGCGCACACACACACACACACACACACACACGTACCCAAAAAAATTAATGCTATTTTGCATCTCAGCTGACTCTTCCTCATAATATTAGAACCTGACAGTCAGATTGAAAAATCATTAACCTGATGTTTCTTCTCTTTTCAGCAGCAAAACAAGTGGCATGTTTTCATAATGATTTTATTTTCTGATTTACTAGGTCACACATGTTATTTGAAACAAGTACAATGAAAAAAATTTAACACCACATGATTGAATCGCATTTGAAAATCTTATACGGCTAAAATGTTTCAAGTAGGATGTATGGAGGAGATAAATAAAAACTTAAGCAAAAAATAAGTATGCTATTTAGTTATCCCTCAAATACTAAGACTTTGCTGTTTTATGCTATTTATATGAAGCACTTTATACAAAGAAATCTAATTCCATAATTTTAATTATCCTCGGATATTGGCTGTTGGCTGTCTTGTGAATAGAGTTCATGAAGTAAATCCATAAATAAATCTCCCTTTCTCTACCCACTACTCTTTACTTTTCTGTTGTCCTTTATCAGAGCACCCACTTCAGATTAAACACACACACACACACACACACACACTCACGAATCAAAAGCAGTGCAACCCAAATGCTGCTCGATTCATCCCAACCGGGTCAGATTTTAACTTCATTAAATTGCTGTCATATGGTGGCTGCTGACATACATCAGGCTTGGAGAGCTTCACTCATCAGGTATTCTCTAAGATTGTTAATAAGAACAGCAACTCTCATTAGGGGTTCCCCAAAAGCAGCTAATTAAGGGACAAAGGTTGCTCAGATTGTGACAATTACACCTGTAAGGTCCCTGTAGAAACACCCAAATCTCTAACAAACCTATGTTTGGTTGCTTAGTACAAGAAATAAAGAGCTCGTCCATTAAAAAAAAATGAGAGGCAGAAACTGTCAACCATTTGAAAAGCTTTACGAAAATGATCATCCAATTAGTGGCTATGATCAAATCAGGCATGAACTCTCTCTGGATGGCTCCATAATTTTCCTTCTTGCATGGTGTAATTTCATATAGCTCAAATGAACTCGTGAGAGGTAATTCAGTTCCAAACAGTTTTCTCATCACTGCTAATTATACTAATACATTGAAATGCCTCCTACAAAATGCATGAGCCCTTTAAGCCACCTCATTAATGTGATATAATTTTTGCCAGAATATATATCAAACCTATTATCACCACAGGTTTTCTTTGGCATTTTTTTTCAAAATGTCTATCAAAAGCTTAAAAAGTAGATTTCTTTGGGCTGGTCGTCTCATAATTAACTGTTTCTTTGAATTACCGTTGTCTATTGTAGTATTTTTCAACGGTGCTAACAATCTTCAGTATGATATCCCCCAGACCCACCAGTTTCTTTTTCCTCTCGGAGTATTTGATTCCTTAAATCTTTTCCCCGTTGTAGCTGATTCTTTAAATGGCAAATGGTGCATGCAATAATGTGCAAAAATGAGTTATACAAACTGAAAGCAGGGGTGTAAAAAGAAGCATCATCTGAAACTAAAATAAAGACAGATTTTATGGTATTTATGTCAGTTAATTTAACTGCTGGTAGGGGCTTTTGTTGAAACATGAGTTAGTTCCAGTGTTTAACCTTGCAGTATTAATTTATGCTTTATGGCCTGAGTACTTTATCATTCCCTCCTTGGGAAGACAGTTATCTCATTAGCCAGAATTTAATGAAATGCAAGGATACACTTCTTAATTTCAAAGATTACTATAACACAAATCAGGTGTAAATCTCAGACTGACTGCCCCTTCCCTTGCCTGTTTAAAAAAAGAGAGAGAAGGAGGTTCATTTTGCAATCATATCACAGAAATTCATCTGGTGGAATACATTTCATCAGAGCTATTCGAAAGGCATCTCTCATCTGTAAAAGTTGGTTTAACTTTGCATCCAGCAATATTGATGGCCCTTTAGCTACTATAAAGTTTCCAGGGTTGACAATTCATTATTCATCATCACAATTAAAAAAATAAAATGTTGATAAGATTACCAATTCCCTAGACTTATTCAAGCTTGGGCATGAACTCTTAACCACATTTTGACAAAACTCAATTTCATTGATAGTACCCATATATTTTGTTACAACTGGTTGTTCCAAATTAGCAGACATTTTCCTGAAGAAGGTAACATGCCCCGAGATTTAGAATTATTAAATAGACAAATACGCATCAGTTTAAAATATAAGATAGGTTACTGGCCCTAAAGAAGCAAAAATACTTAGGTTATAAAATTGTCCACAATGACCTTTTTTTCTGAGTTCTATGACATCTGAACATTTCAATAATCTACCAGTTTTTTTGCTGATTCTAGCACAGATTCTCCACTTCGGTGTTTCTGGACTTTTCTTGATGTTGTCTCCTTTGCTGACATGCCTCTTGTGGTCTGTTAAATCATCTATACAATCCCGGGTCTGTAACAGCCCATGATGATGATTAAATTTGAGAACGCTGAATGGTATTTAGGTTCTTTTAGAAATGGATGAATGAATGAATGGTATATGAAGTGAATTTTTATTAAACATATCTTTCTTAAACAATAAGAGAATAGGATTTTATATGTTATTTGACTGTACAAACAATACTTTAGGAAGCAGAAACTGGCAAGTGAGTGACTCCCTCTGGTTTGCTATATTAATTGGGAGGAAAATGATACTTACTAACAAAATCTTAAAATCATACATTTAAGTATCACTTCTCTTATGCAACTGGGTATGTGTGTATTCTCTGTACGGATATGTGGATATGTGCATTTATGTTCAAACATCTGCAGAAAACATATATTATCACAGGAATAGGCTTTATTTTAAAGAAGTGGCCAGTAAACTCTTGAACAGAGATTCATGATATTTGGCTAAACAGCTATAGGAATTCTTTTTGTAATGTTTATATATACTTCCTCATGCTAAAAAAAAATCTGAATATAACAAAACATGATACAAGGTGTAAATGACACTTGCTTGATCCGGAACCAGATTCCCCAGAAAGGTGGCATGGTACCTTGGTCAGAGTGGGGATTTGGATTTAGGCAGATGTGTGTTCAAATTCATGTCTTACTAGCTATGTAATGTTAGAGAAATTACTTAAATTTTCCTCAGTTGTAAGATGAGATTAATAAAATCTATATTTTTAAGAATAAATTTATTTAAAACATTTTTTAATGTTTATTTATTTTTGAGACAGAAAGAGACAGAGCATAAGTTGGGGAGGGGCAGAGAGAGAGAGGGAGACAGAGTCTGAAACAGGCTCCAGGTTCTGAGCTGTCAGCACAGAGCCCAATGCAGGGCTCGAACCCATGTGAGATCATGACATGAGCCAAAGCTGGATGCTTAACTGACTGAGCCCCGAATAAATTTATATTTTAGAACTGTCTTATATTTATAGAGAAATTACAAAGAGAGTACAGAGTCCCCTTATAATCTAAGCCTAATTTCCCTTACTTTTAACATCTTAAATGTGAACGTTTGTTACAGTTAATGAACCAATACTGTCATGTTACTATTAACTAGAGTCCACACTTTATTTGAATTTGCTTAGTTTGAATCCACTGTCCTTCTTCTGTCCCGGTATCCCATCCAGGATACCACATTACATCTAATCTTCATGCTTCCTTAGATTTCACTTGACAGTGACAGTTTCTCAGAATTTCCTCGTTTGTTATAATCTTGACAGTTTTGAGGTATACTGGTCAGATATTTTGTAGAATGCCCCTCTATTGAAATTTATCTGATGGTCTTATAACTGTGGGTTTTGTTTTATTGTGTTTTGTTTTGTTTTGTTTTGTTTTGTTTTGTTTTGTTTGTATAATAAAGAGAACAGGGATGCCTGGGTGGCTCAGTCAGTTAAGCGTCTGACTTTGGCCAAGTCATGATCTCATGCTTTCTGAGTTTGAGCACCATGTCAGGCTCTGCACTGCTGGTGAAGAGCCTGCTTGGGATTCTATCATTTTCCCTCTCTCACTCTGCCCCTCCTCACTTGCTCTCTCTCTCTCAAAATAAAAATAAACTTAAAAAAAAAAGAGGACAGTGGTAAAGTGTGCCATTCTCATCACATCATTGAAGGGGCATGACTTATCACTCTGGCTGAGAAACTCACCTTTTAAACAGGATTAAGTCAGGAGATACACATGAAAGCATACCCACACAGCACCTAAAGCATAGGAGGGGCTCAGTGATCCTTGATTTCCTCTTTGCTCTTCCATCTTAACACTTGTATTAAGTTGGTATGATATTTTTTGTTCCGTTAATATAATTTGACTGTCCTACAACAAACTACACTACAGTGAAGTTTTCAGGATGGACTGGGTTTCCATTTAAAGTAGAGTGCTTCATTGAAATGAAGTGCTAAATAGACATTGTTAGAAGGGAGTCTTATTACAAGGGCAGCTCAAGGGCCCTGACCCTGAGTATTACAACAACGCTCCATTATAATGTGATTAACTATCTACTTTGAAACTAGACATCACCCTTGAGCTACATTGTAAACAGATATCTCCTTCTTTATTTCCACCCACCAGTTTATAAAATTTTCAGGAGCTACAACCTACTGGACAAAAATATCAGGCGAAGAATTTAAACTTCCAAGTACTCTTCTTAGTTCTTTCAATATATTTCTGTTTGGCCTTAAAAAAATAACAGGTTTTGGGCACCAGTTATTGGTGACTCAATAACTGGGTGACTCAGTCAGTTAAGTGTCAGAATTTTGGTTTCAGCTCAGGTCATGATCTCACAGTTCCTGAGATGCAGCCCTGTGTTGGGTTCTGTGCTGATAGTGCAGAGCCTGCTTGGGGTTCTTTTTCTTGCTCTCTCTCTCTGCCCCTCTCTGAGTCTTTCTCTCTGTCTCTCTGTATCTGTCTCTGTTTCTATCAAAAAGAAATAAATAATAGATGCTTCTAACTAAGGCATTATTCCAGGTAATGTGAAGTATAGGAAGAAATATAATCAAATTTACTTCCTATGGGTCAAAGGATGAATTAATGCATTTTGAACATATTATTTTAAAAAGGTGTTATGGAAGCATAAGGTATATAAATTCTGAGTGCTAGAAAGGCATTATTGATTTAAAGGAATTAAATATATATATATATATTTTAAAAAGAGTCCTCAACCAACATGTCTTAAAGGGTATTATATGTAATGTATGAAAAGTACTTGGAGATTTACAGTTAGAACCCAGGCCTGATTTGGGAGCTGAGAGCTGACTGCTTCTACTATTAATTCTGTGGGTGTGTCCCTTGGATGTCCCTCCAGCCCCAGTACAGCTGGCTTTGAAAAAACTCTAGGAATTTTCTAATAAAGTAATTGGAAGTTGGACAATTCACTGTGATTTATTTCATTTGAAGGACTTTAATTATTTTTAAATTTTTAAGTGAGTATTTGGAATAATATATGCTGATGCTCACAGGTTGTTACATAGTCATGAATTACTTAGCTGAAAATAATAATACAGCCTTGATTCTACATTGTTCTCATTCTGACAACGCCCATGCTTTTTTCTCTGAAGGGCATTACTCCATGAATACCCAACAAATATGGGCCAGTGGGACCTTTGCCTCTTTCCTCAAATTGAGTTTATCCTGGGCTCCGGAGACAGGCTGGGTCCAGCTCTGCAGACTGTATGAGATGTACAATTACCAGGTCAGCCCGGTTTGGAGACATCAGTGTTGTCTCTCTTCAGTGATCTCTCGATTCACTGTAGCTCTTCAGCTCCCTTTGATCTGGTCAGTTACACGACCTGGGTATGTTTGTTAATGGCAGTAAACGCTTGAGCTACGGATGCCTGAGTGGGGTCACAGTTTAGAACTCATCGTATTAACTGCTTCAAGAAGTCCAGAATTTTGGTTTCGAGAGCCTTCCTTAAAATTGGTAGTATGCCCTTTGCTATTCCAAGTATTAAATTTGTCAGTTTCAGGAATGGATTTAAGGATCAAAATGAGAATGGAAAATAAGAGACTATATTCATTCTATCTGAATGAATGATTGGTAGGTTTGGGTCATCTATAGATCATTTGTCTATTGGAAGATCTAAAAAGACTGAACATAAGGTTGTGAGGAAACATTTTGCAAAGAGACATTAAAACATTTATGACTTTCTAAAATTAGAAAATGTCTTTTGGCACCTGTGAAGGTCATAGTTCGGTCCCAATTATGTGGAATTACTTGGAAAAGACATTTCTTGTGAAATTCAAGCTGCCATTTATCATAGCAACAATACTTATGATGCAGTTACCTTTCTGGAAACCTGTGCTGCATTGTTATCTATATGCACTGAACTTCAGGAAATGGACATTTATTATCCTAGATAAAAATCCCAACAGATAAATAATTTAGCTGTTTGCCTCAACCAAACGGTTTTAATTCAATCAATGGGTTATGTGAGTTTGCCAAGTAATTAGAAAACTTCTTGATTTTCTTTATATGCCTTGAAAGTATTTCAATAGGTGATGAATTTACTCTTCTGACTTCAATTTCTCCTAGGTATTTCCAATTATAAATATTTTATTTAACTGATATTCCATGACTTCATATGGATCATTTTTGAAGTGGAGATTGTGAAGTTTAAATAAGAGAACAGATGCTGGGGCAATATGGTACCTTTTACTAGGAGCAGAAAGACGGCCCATAAAGGTCTAATCTTGACACTAATTCTGCATCACACAATTTGACCATTAGCTCTAAAAGATCTCCCTCTATATAAACAAGATGGAATTTATTTCACATAATCTCACCCCTAGTTGCATTAAGTTTAAAATGTTGATTTATTTGGTCGGGCTACTGACAAGTGTAGAGTGGTCTGACCATAAAACTATATTTAGATCTAATACTTGGAGGGGTCAAAGGGTGACAATTTATCCACTTAGTCTTGTAGGAATTAATTTTTCGATTTGACTATTCATAGCATCATTAATGAAGAAAAGCTGCAAGAGAAAACAGACCATTTTCAGGAATGTGATTCAGAACATTAACACCTTAATTTACATAAAATTAGTTACATACTGCTGCAGTAATTTAATTTGTTTGACCAGTACTTTGCAACTGTGAAAAATAGATTCAGAAAGGCCAGACAACGAGTTCTACATATTTTCTCCAAATGACTAGTCTCAGAATCATAGGAAACAGAGAGAATTAATTACAAGACAATTCAGAGTACCATAGTGGCAGCTTTGAAACGCACGAATTAGAAATACATTCTTTTTTTTCTTCCTTCAAAAATCTTCATAAAATGCCCTGCTTCATGCCTGAAATAACTTCCATATTTTCCCTAGGTTTCATTACAGTTGCATAAGTAAAAATAATAAAACTAAAATTGTATGACATGCATGGTTGCCAGATAAAAACCTGAATCAATCTGGGTTTACCAACAGTAATGGTACTTAGTATAACCATAGGCATTAGTAAGGCCTCCAACAGGTACACTACTCTCTTAGCTGTTAACCTGTGCACATCCAAAACGTAACCATTCTTACTTCTTTCAGAAGCCAAGCAGAATTAATTTGAACTTTAAATAATTAGATGATTGCCCTTAAAATTAGTGTGAACATCACAAAGCCTTTCCTTTTCCTGTATTTGTGGTTTTCCTACTTTCTTGCCTGTCAAATACATTCTGGACTTGAAAATATCTACTTATAACTCACAACTCTTTTTTTACTGTCATTTTCACTGAAGGCTGTACTCAGATCTTCCTCTCTCCTAACATACCTTCCACATAGGTCCTACTCATGATTCTGCAGGTAGGATTTTCTTAAATCCCTGTTTTATCTTAAGTATCTACTTACCACCAGGTTTCATTAACTGGGGTAATCATTTCTTTCATATTTTCCCCTCACCAGCTTATGGGTTCAAAGATAAATGATTTACGTTTGAACTCTGCTTTATATTTTCTAAATAATTAGGAAAATAATTTGGATTTTTGGTCTATCATCAAATACCTGGTCTGTGCTGTGATAATATTGATACGGTCAAAAGTAGCCTGGGCTAATGTAGAAGGTAATCGCTATCCAAAGTCTGATACTAACAAAAGCATTTATATTTTTAAAAATACATTTTGAATGGTCTGATTGAATTGATTTTTTTAATATATAGAACAATTCTTAGGTTATTATTGATACTCTCTCTGTCAGTTTATAAATCATTTGCAACGCAGGAAAGTAAATTCAATCTTAATCATTCATCTGTCTATATGAAAGAAGGGTGAGGATAAAGCAGAAACAAAGCGTAAAACTACAAATACAAATACATCTTTTTCTAAATTTAATTAAATCTAGACTGTAAATCAAAGAATGTTTTTCAGTAATCCTCTAGTCTTATTGTCATGCAGATAGCTCTTCCTGGTGATTTTCCAAAATGGAATGCAACATGGTGAAGTGTTAGATTTGATGTTGGTTTTGCTATTAGCTAGCTCAGTGACCTTGGGCAAGTTCACTAATAACGTCTGAGTCCTGGTTTCCTCGTGGGTAAAATGAAGGTTTTAGACTTGATGGTCTATAGGATCTCTTCTGGTTCACTAAATTTAGCAATTGATATAGTACTTTTATTTGTCTATTTGTTTGGAACGTTTAATTTTTCCGAAAAGATGGCAAAGTTGAATATAGACATGATTGTGGACATAGCTGAGGTGAAAGGGCAGCATCATTATAAAAGGAAAATTCCAAAAAGTGAGGCAGAGTTGAGAATGGACATACAGACAAACTACCAATTGCCTTTGCCCTATTTTTTTTTCCCATTAATCTCTAACTTTAGTCTTCTTTCCAGTGGAATCTCAAGATAAAAATAGAGCTATGGCAGACAGTTATTTAGTACCACAATCCACCTTAGACTATGTTTTGCTAGTGTAAACTTTCCCCAAGATTATAGGAGTAAGGCAAGTCATTCACTGTCTTTTGAATTCAGTGGCCTCATAATATCATGACTTCTTCTAAAGTAATAATAATAATGGCCATGTAATTATAAAACGCCGGATTCCTAAAATACAAATATAGTGGCTGTTCCTGTTAATGTATTTATATCATCACATTGTTTTTTTCTGTTAAAAGGCTGCTTTCCAGAAAGAGTATATATTCCCAAATAAAGTTTGCTTAAAAATAAACCAAATTTCAAGAGAATCAAAATCAATTAAGATAATTTAAAAAGAAGATAGTTTCTACAAATCTGCTCTCTGGTCTAGTCTGCAATATCCCACAAGCCCTGCAAGCTTCCTAAGCCAGTCATTTGTCAGTGTGTAGGTCAAATGATTTGCTGAATCTAACTTTCATCGATCAGATACTGTTTTAGGGAGCATGCGCCGAACATTGCTGATAAAATGATAGACTCTACTTGAATAATACATAGTTTCTTCCCTAAGCTGTAACATACATACTCCCTCTCTCTTTCTCTCTGAAAGCTTGTCAAACCTATAATGGAGTAGATAACTGAATAAAAGAGCAAACTTCCATCGTAGCACAAGATAGTAACATGAAGAAACTAAACTGTTAAATCAAATCCGTGAAATTCATTTTCTTTGTACAACATTAAAATATATTCCATAAAATGGCAGAGCAATCCAATAAAAGAACAGACTCTGAAAAGAGTAATTTGTGTGCAACAAGGTTATACATTTAATAGAGTTCTCCTGTAGTTTTGATCACATTTAGAATTCTATTGCTTTTTGTTAAATTTTCTCAGATTTTTTTCAAACTTTTCATCATTTCTTTGAAATATATGAACCTTTTAATGTATAGATAATTTATTCAGCACCTACATTTAAATGCTCTGTAGGCGTAATTTTTCTATTAAGTTTTCTTCTACAGCTGCTTTCACTTTGTCTCAAATAGATTACTCATTGTCAACAAATTATAACAGGACTGATCTGTTAGAGTATCAATTCTTAGGTTCATTTCAATATTTCAACTATTTGCATAATAATTTTGCGGGAAGTGAAGCTTCTATGACTCATTGTTTCAGGAAAATTGTCAGAATACGTTTAATATTATTAATTGTTGCATCCGCAATAAAGCAGAAAATAATTTCTTATAATATGACCTTATGAATATGAACATGAGGCTGTTTATGCTCCTGTATTGTTATTTTTCATAGAAAACTTTCAAACAAATTAAGGGTAATTAAGTATGAATGAAGATCGTTCTGTTATTTTTCAAAATGAAACAGACTTTCAAATTGTTCTAAAGCACAAGCAACTTTATTTTCCCAATCCTTTTTTTTTTTACTAATATTATCAACTAGAAGACTAATTTCACTGAGAATATTTTGCTTACAAAAATCCATAAATATGTTTCATACTGTGTTAGGAAATATCATCTTATCTTAATATGAACTACATGAAAAGTTGTTCTTCTTTAAGCCTATAGTAAATTGTTATTTGATTAAACAAATAATTTATCTATGTAAGGATATAACACCTATTACAGGAAGAAGTAGAGTCTTTTTAAATGTGCTAATCTGGCTGAACAGTACAGAAAGAATTTTCCTCTTGCACATTTTCTGCATTCTTTTTTTTCTTTTATGTGTATATTGGGAGGTTTCTAATTAAAATGTGGCATGGAAATTATCAATCAAATGTAATTATTTTGTGCAAAACAATACCACACACAAAATTAACATGTGCAACAGGCGAAAGTGTCAAGCATATCAGTTATTCCTAGGACAGTTCATCTCTTATTGATGCGATAAAATTCTGGAAACATTGCTCTGGGCTTCCTGGCATCATTCACTTTAGCCCTTTCTCCTCAGGTTTGCTTACTAATAGCTATATTTAAGTGCCTCTACACAGTATGGAGAAATGGAAGCAGAACAAAACTGCCTGTGAGGGTACCTTCCTTCACAATATTACCAGGAATCTTTCATTTCATTTTAGGTGGCATGAACTGAAATTGTATGTGTACAACTTGGCCGATGGGGATGCAGAAGGCAAAGCATGATTCTGAAGTTTCCTGCATACCATTTCCTCATCCCTCGTCCTTCTCAACCTCACACACCGTGTGACAGGACTGTGGCTGCCCAGGCTTCTGCGGTGACATCCAGTGGGGATCTGGGTTTTCCCCTGACACCCTAGTCACACAGATCCACCCTGTCTTTCATTCTTTGAAAGCCTTTTCTCCTGCAGAATTTAACGATGCAAGTAAAAAGGAAAACAAAATAAACAAAAACACTCATGCAGAATATAACTGACTGAAGCCTACATTTCAGACATTCAGGGATAACAATGCCACATGCCAAATGAAACAGTGAGTTAAAGCAGAGAAGGCAAATCCATGGTACTCTCCATCCCTACCCATCTAAACATGGGACTTGATCATACCGTTCCTTTTATTCAGTTTGCGTGGGGCCCCAGATGCCATTTTCAAACAACATTCCAAGCAACTTCTTCCAAATTATTTGAATTGACTCACAAATTGAAACCGTTTTTTCTGAGTTAAGGTCTATCGCATCCATGTGTCATGTTTACACTTTAGCAAGAGGGTTCTGATGGCAATGATTAAATCCAAATGAATGGACAGGAATGCTAAGCAACAAGACAAACCAATGTTCCCAGAAGAAGACTTTATGGAGCGCTTCTTAGTCAAGCTATGCCAACCATGTGAAATCCTAAAATAATTCTTCTACACAAGCTTTTATAAGCAAGCAATATAAATAATACAAGCATTCCTTCCACTGTGCTCTTATGTAATATGCATTCCTCTGGGATACCATTTTTTATGCTGTGTTATAGCTACCTGCTCTTATCTCCTTTTCTTTTTCCTTGATGGATTCTGGGCACCTTGGAAATAGACTCCCTGGGTTACCTTGCCATACCTGTCTTGGTATCCCCAGCACAGGACTTGGCATGTTATGGTTGATTATGCAGCATTGAATTGAGTTGAATAATGTAGCCTTATGGGATGTAGCGACTGGAAAGGATCTCATATATTGTCCAACCTCACTATCTCACTTAAGTGATCATATGAACTGAAAAGCCTTACAATTCTGACTTTATGTCCACGCTCTCTGATGGCCTGATTGTAAACTTTTCAGAAAGAACTCTGTGATTTGATTCCATTTGGCTCTGCCATGTCACTTGCCTCCCATCCCACCTACAACCCCATTCACCTTGACCCTCTCACACTGGCCTTATCTCTGTTTATAACACATGCTGAGCTATTTCCCAGTCCTGAGTCTTTGGGGCCTTTGTGTCTTCCTAGAAGGCTCTTCCTGCCACTCTTCGCCTGTGTCAATCTTATTAGCCCCTAAGGATTGAGTTTAACATTCGTTTCCTCCAAGTGGCCTTCCCCTGAAGCCTCAGTCCAGCTTTGGTTTCCCAATGAATTCTTCGAGTTAATCTTTCTTTAAAACACTCCATTCTTGTTCTATGTAATTCTCATTTTTCAACTATGTATGTAATGTCTATCGCCATGATTAGATTATATGCTACATAAAGTCAAAGATATTTCTTTTCCACCATTGTATCCTCAGCATTTATTTCAGTGCCTGATGTTTAATAGGTACTCATTACATTTTCCTGAAAAATTAGAATAGCAAGTTAATGTCAGAACTACAGCTTGAAACTAAGATATCTATTCTTACTCATTCTTACCCCATGATGATGGCCTTCTATGAAAACCTATTAATGTAAACTGCACTAAAGAGTTCTATCGAGAAGGAATAGTAGTTCTCAATTTCACCCCTCTGTAGCATACAATGTTTTTCAGATTTTTTAATCTTTGCTTTAATGACTAAAATAGTCCTTTTTCATAACCCCCTGGGAGTTTATTTCATAAGAATTTCTATCAGGACTTAAGCTTTGGCAAGTACTAATCTTCTCTTACCCAAACAGTATGAAAAGTCCTTCATGACTACAATAGTAGGAAGCCCACACTACACACAGCACAGAAGCATGTCTTAAAGTTAAAAGAGAAGTCTCAGTTTCATGATTTCCTTGCCTTCTGACATTGGGTACATTTCTTCAATACTTCTAAGGCTCAGTTTTATCTGTAAAACAGAGGCTGATGATAGTCCTTACCGTTAAGTAGCTCCTGTCTGTTCTATTCATTCCTCTTTCCTACCTGAAACCGAGAACCAGATTTGTCTCATAAGCATGTATTAATGAATCAATAACTTAGCACAGTGAATATGATATAGGAAATGCTCAATGCATTCTGGATGCTATTTCTATTATTATTATTTTGAATCTATCTCTCTGTCTCAAGTATCTATACATCAAACTGATTACAGTGTCT
Organism: Crocuta crocuta; assembly: GCF_008692635.1. Classification (NCBI taxonomy): domain Eukaryota; kingdom Metazoa; phylum Chordata; class Mammalia; order Carnivora; family Hyaenidae; genus Crocuta; species Crocuta crocuta. Next base: position 1,525,167 of record NW_027529436.1, read on the forward strand.
GATACACAGTAGGCCCCCCCAAATGGTGGTATGACGCACTAGAATGCTTTTGATAACTCAAACGTCCATAGACGTTCAACGCATTTTCTTTAATAAACACAACTCCACCTTGTAAACAACTAGATGCCCCAAATATGGAGGTTGACTCTGACACCATTTGAAGACTGCTGATAATTCTCTTTAATTTTCTTAATTCTTCTCTAATATGGTATTATAAGAAACAACACAGATGAACATGGTTGGGGTTGGGCGGGGAGGGAGAGAAGGCAAACCAATAAACAGACTCAGTGATGAGCACTGGGTGCCTTCTGTAAGTGATGAATCACTAAATTCTACACCTGAAACTAACATTACATTGTATGTTAACTGTAATTTAAACAAAAAACTTGAAGAAAAAAAATGAACAAATGGAAGAAAGTTTGTAGTATACATTTTCTGAAAAAAAAAAAAAAACAAAAAAAAAACGTAAAAACAATCTGATCCATATACCAGCACAGCATTGGTCAGAGCTGATGAAATTCCAGGCGGTCCACCCCAAAATATGCCACTTTGGTATATTGGTTATTTTGAATTAAAGTTACTTAAGAAATAGCCAGTGCAAGAGGAACCTGACCTTCCTGTGTCTGCTCAAAATTTGGAAATAAATTTCTCAAATGAAGGATGCCCACCCCACACATGGAGGGTAGAAGGAATCCTTATTACCACAGATATGGAATTTGGGAAGTCAGGGCAGAGAAGCTGTATAAAGAAACCCTGTTACTTCATAACTTACTACAAGCTCAAACTTCTTTGTCTTGTCAATTCTTCACAAATTGTTTCTTTATCTGAAAGGTCTAAAAGCTGTCTGCTTTGGGTCAGTTCTTTGAATTTTATATCTCCATAAGCACATACAAAAGTAAAATTTGTTTTGTCCCCCTCCTACTAAAAAATAAAAATAAAAACAATAGGATATAATCAATAAATCTCTTTCACAGTATTTTTCAAAATAGGGGCAAATACACACTTGAATAAATAAGAACTGCATGAATGTGTGTTGGGCATATACACAAAAAAGAAAAGCTGGGAATTTTTAAACATTATACATATAACTGACAAAAGGAGACCATTTTGTAGTTTGCAAGATGTCTTCAAGGGGTTTCTCCATCCCTGGCACGCTATTTTTATCACTATAGATGCATCTTAATTGTAATTTAAAAAAAAATTTAAGTTTCTTTATTTTGGGGGGGGGAAGGGAAGGGCAGAGTAAATCCTCAGCAGGCTTCATGCTGCCAGTGCAGAGCCCAAAGTGGGGCTCAAACCCATGAACCCTGATATCATGACCTGAGCCGAGATCAAGAGTCCGATACTTTACCGACAGAGCCACCCAGGCACCCCATTACCTTTTTATTTTGAGACTTATTATAGCATCTTGGTAGAGGATTTGTTATGATTTCTTCAGGGTATCGACATACAAGTTCCTAAGTTTAAGTATTGCCATATTCCAAAGTTATCTATAAATTATAAAAATTTGAAGCTCTTAAATATTAAACATTATCTTTGTTGGTTGTCATTATCAAAAGATCGTAATTGTTTTTTATATTATGGACGCTTTATGATGCTCATTCTTGTTAAGTAAACATAATGAATCTGCACAACATGAATGTGGCATAAACATATTAACCTCACCAAGGGTGGGTGCTGTTACCAAGTTGTAAAGAGCACAGGCATTGACATCAAAACTCTGTTTCCTCATCTGTAAAATGGAGACAGTTAATAGTAACCATTTGACAGAGCTGATGTGAGGATTCAATGAAAGAATGCATGTAAAGCATTTAGCATTTGCTTGGCTTATTTTAACACAAAGTAAATGTTAGCTTCACAATCCTGCATAGGGAAGTGAGGGGGTGTGAAATTGTGTGGTGTAAAGTATAATGAGTGCTGTAAAATCCAAGAGCAGAGACCTGAGGAGGGGGCATCGCTTCTTTCCAAATCCATCTGTGAATATTTGGGTAAGAGAAAAGGTTCCCAGGTAAGAGAGTGAGTATGACCACCTAGAAACATCAGGAGGCTCAAAACCCAGCAGAAGGCTGGAATCGGGACTGGGAGGAAAGACTGCACGTTATAAAAAAAATGCACCATGGGATTTGATGCCTGCGAAGTGAAGTGAAAATACTCCCTTGTTATAAGTTATCAGTGGCTGCTGTTGATTTGAAATTTAGTGACAAGCCAAGATGTTGCTACAGTGAGATGTTGATCTACAGAGGCAATGGGTCCAACTTCTGGAGATGGTTTTTTTTTTTTTTTTTTTTCCTATCTGGCAGTAATTTAAGCAGTGTGAAAACCTGTGCAAATGCTCTTTTGGGTCATTATACTTCTGTGCATCATCGATAATATATTTGAAGCTGGTAACACATTAGCCCTGTTAAATTTATTTGTTTTTCACAAATCATCTTTGAAAATGTCCACACTTTATCAAGGCGGCTCCTTAAATCTAACATATTTATCATATGGAATTTTATTTATTAAATTTTATTTGCTGTCAAGAGAGGCAGACATGAATACAATGTTTAAAAAGATGTCTATTGATGTGAGAAAAAAAATGTAAGTCCTGGGGTGGAAGCTCAGTGAGTTGGAGAAATGTAAGCGTCCCCCACATTTAATCTTCACATGACAAAATGCATTATGGTCAAAACACGATCGTCTCTAAATCAAAGCGTTCTAACATTCTAAAACCTGCATCATATAAGCCTATGCTTTTAGTTAGGCTTTTTTTCCCCCCGTGAGCAACCATTTTGTCATAAATGCTACTAGGTCATTGTAAGCCTCTTCTTTCTTACAACACTCTTTTATATGCGGTTATTTCAGATACATTAAAGCCAATTATAATTACCTTGGCTATCTAAAACAACACCTCCTTATGCAAGGGGGATGTGATATACGGGGTGCAACATATACTGGTGTCAAAAGCAAGTTATTTTCATCAGACAATTATAGTTGTCTTTGACAACAGGCCTACATTTCCCACCAATTAGTACAAACTGCAGGGTGCAAAGCTAGAATTCTGCAGCGCTAGCAGCTAGTGGTACTAAGTGGAATTTAGGACATTTAAATACCGTGAGGTCCAATAAATATTCTGCTTTAACTTCGGTTGGTTCAAATCAATAGTCTGTGTTGTCTGTGCATCATTTTTCCTCAGCAAGAAAGTACGTATGGATTTTATTTTTTGTTGGGGTATTAATTCTTCTTGTCAATAAAGTGCTTAATTTTCATTTTCACTCTGTGTCTCTCCTGCATACCACTAAACTATTTATCAGGCCAAACTTACAACCGCTAGTGGAGGCAGTAGTGGAGGTCAGTGTAAGGCTTGTGGAGGAAAGAAGTGTTCAGGGGTGAAAAATAAAACTGCCTTCTTTTTTATTTTTGGCATCCAGGGTAATTGTACAATTGTTTGCTATTCTTTAAAATTATTCAATTGCTGAAGTAAAGCAGTGAAAATAAACTAAAAAGGTGTTGGTAGAACTTTTAAGGACTTTATTTCTCATTTGAGAAATATACAGATGAAAATACATGTGACTCTATGATTCCAAGGCCAAGGGATAAAACATGGATGTATAGAAGATTAAACGGTTATTTTTCCTACTTGGTGCCTAGAAGCTAGGCTATATCACTTTTATTTATGAAGTTGAATAAACTGATCAGCTATTTTGCTGATCACTGAAATAATATTTGTGTCCCATCAGTTTCCAGCTCAATGTCAGATATTATAACAGGAACAGCATATGACAAGTTTTCAAGTGGCTTAATCTCAAATGCAGTTGTCTTGGTTTATGTCACCTAGGAGACCCAAGTAATTTTTTTGTAACTTTCAGGATTTTAATAGCTGATAATATAGTCAGCTATTTTATTTTAGAATTTGTTTCTAGAGTTCAAGTATTGTCATTAAACTAAATCTCTTGGGACTTTTGTAAAAAAAAAAAAAGTATGCAGAAGAAAGAGATAAAGCCATTTGCCTCTTTTTGAGCGGGACCTAATTCCCCTCCTCAAATACAAAATGTATGGGGCTAGCCAAAATTATTCTTTCTACAAAATGAATATGATTTAAAAACTCAACAGGAGAGAATATCATTGGGTGGCATTTTAATGCATCAACACTGGGATCCTTTACCGTCATCAGATTATAGGCAGAGCACAGAGAGCACATTGAGAGTGAGGGGGAATGGCTCTGCAGAGCTATCCAATGAGTAAAAGCCCAGACAGACAGTTCATCTCCCCTTCTCAAAGACTCAGAGACCACCCTCTTAGTTCCTTCTGCTCTTTTTCCTCAAAGAAGTTTATATGTATTCTGGAAAGAATGCCATAGGAATAGAGCATTGGGCATGCACTAAAAATGAGAGATGGAAAGATACAGGGGGTCACAGATGGGTACTAGTGATTTGTTCATGTATTTATTCAACATTTATTAAGAAGCTACTCTGAGTTTGACAAAGGACAGGTGAATTAGAAGTGGATCCTGACATCAAGAATTCGTGGGTTAGGGCAACTGAGATAAGCACAAAGATAATAGCAATATAATGTGTGATTCGTGCTACCAGAAAGCCACACCGGAACACTGCGAGAGTCTTCAGAAGAAGAGAACACTTGAATGGAGAGGCATATAATTAGTGATTTGACTCCTCTGGATGGCTTTTGATCTCTAGTCTCTTGGTGTTTCAGTTCTTCTAAACTGCAGAATTAGGGAAAGATACCCATTTTAAATATGAAATACTATTCATGAATAACTATAAGTTTCTCTGCATTGGAGTGTTCAGGTATAAATGGATCGCTTTCAGTATCTGCAAAATATAACTATCTTAAGGGGAACACAGCTATGGTGTTGCAGACTATGAGTCTGGAGTTTTTGCTTGTCCAGCAGGAGAGCAGATGCAGAATTGAATATGAGAGAGGCTAATGTCTGGGAGGAGATAAGAGCCCCAAACAGGATTTTTGTCTCCTTTTTTATTGAGCTCAGGAGATATTACCCACATGGTGACTGTGAAGGAAACAAGATCTTACACACATGAGCACAGAGAAAACAATCAAACAGTGATATTAACTTGTGTGTGATAGAAGCAAAGGGTCTGGGGGGAGAGGGGGAGCAAGTGGAGTTTGTGATCAGGGTACATTGGCGCCAGATGGAAAGTAATTTGCTGCAGGTGATAAAACAAGTTACTCGTGATCCCATTACAGCATCTCAGTAGCTAACCTTGGGCATTTTTGCCCCATCGTGGTGGCTTTCCACCCTATGCTTATTTCTAACCCATTTATGTAAGTAGAACCCATTTCCCCACACTATAGTAACTGCTAAGTAATAGTTCTTACTAGTCCACTTTGGGTGAAGTCAACCCAGGCAAGAGGACATTATTCCTCCAATTTGTCACATAAAATGCATAATAAAAACCCCTAGCAGACTAACCTCAGAGACAAAGACCCAAAAACCATCGTAATTAAGCAAGCCAGAAGAACTGTCTCTCTCCTCTTGGAGGTTGGTGTGTACAGTCAGCTATTTTTTTTTCCCCTAGAGTAACAGGAAGCAAATGCTATCATGTGATTCAGACATTACTTGTTATAATTATTTCCAGCATCACTCAATTCCCCAAACCTACCTGAACACCTAACCAAGCATGGAACTTAAGAATTAAAAGCATCATAAAATGCAGCTTCTGCGTCTGAATATTACAGCCACACTTCACCATGACCCATGGTCAAAAAGACCTCTCCTAATGACAGGTGCCCCACACACAGCCCCTCTGAGTGGGGAGAAATTGGTGTCTTCATGAAGCAAACTATGACTGCAACTATACTACCATTTTAGCTCTTCCTCAAATTTTCCTTCCCCCAGAATACTCTTATAGAATTTCATCAGTGCAACAGCTTCTTTTCGAGTGGCACTGAGTGTATCTTTCCAATGGTGCATGGAGGATATAAGCTCATAACACCCATTAGCATTAATGGGAGTTATCCGCGTAAATCCCCTCACATCGATTAGAGAATAGGCCCCTTTTGATTTTAGAAATCTTTCCTGTGAGGATTTCCCCTGTGTCTAGTATGGGCATATAAATGGCCATTTTATTGTATTAAATATGTATCACATCCATCATTTTTAATGCTGTGCTGTGATGAAGGCTTCTCAGTTCTGGGATCAGTTCAGAAAATATTTAAACTTGGCAAGCTAAACAAGCCTCAGCTAAGAAAGCCTAAGGGCCTCATTCAGAGGAACATTATCTACCATTTATGCTTGATTTAAAAAAAAACAACAACAACTGAAATTACTCAGGAAAAAAAGTGTGGACAACATTGTTTTTGACTAAATTACAGGCTTTTAATATTCATTAGCGATGACTTTTCCATTATTCAGCCAAGAAAATCAGTACACAAACTAAGAGTGAGAAAGACACGGCTGCCTGCAATTCACAAACAACTGCTGGTGTTTGTTAACAACAAAATAATAACAACTATAAAAGGTCAACTCAGGTTCTGATCTACGGTTGCTGTGTTGAGTGACCTCTACCCAATCATCTCTTTCCCTGATCATGATATTCATGTAGAGATGCATGAAGTCCACATTTTTGCCCATTGGTGTTATACGGGTTGTAACTTTGCATCTAGAAGTGGCTATTTGCAACACTCCTAAAGCAGAGGCAGTATAACCTGTCTCTGTTGCAGATTGCAGGCATAACTGACCCACAGAAGTATTTTATTTAACCCTTAGATGACATACTGTCCTAAATTAACCTCACTCTCTATCGCTCCCTATTGTTTATGCATCCCTCTCCTCACACATTTCTCTAATTTGCACAGTAAGTAGCTTTGGAGTCTGTCCAATTGTGTTTGATCCTAGCACTGTCCATACAAGACATTTGACCCTATACAGGCTACTTAGACTCTCTGAACCTCAATGTCATTCCCTACAAAATGGGAAAATAATACACGCATTGGAAGATGGCGGTTGGGTTAAAATGAGATAATGTTAATGAGGCCCTAGTTCACATTCTTACAGAGTGGTCATTCAGTATATGGTAGACACTGTTACAGAGTGGCTATGGAATTGTTATGAAAAGGGTGTGAGAAAGAAGCTTGAGACTCTTTGTGTCCCTGGGTCAGTCAATACCATGGGTGGGATTTCTGGCCCCACTGCCTGGTACATGGAGGATGTCTGTGAGCTGTCGCCCACAAATAGAACATCACAGGTGTGATGCACATTCAAGTGCTTTTTACATTTTATGCAGTACAGAAAAGAATGGAAATACCATCTCCTTAGCACATATCTCTGACCACATGCTTTGCAGAGATGTAT
>NW_027529436.1:1537478-1587286 GCF_008692635.1 Crocuta crocuta
AATCTTAAATCCTGGGCTGAGACTCCCTGGGCAAACTGCCTGACAAAGACCTCAGCAGTAAGAATCCTGAATCCCAGAACACTGCGAATTTAGACACACTGCGGATTAGCACTCTTCCTGCGTTTCTCTACATCAAAACTCAACATGAAGTAGTTTCAATTTTAGATGCAACTTCTATGATGGAGGAGAATATAGAGAAACTTAGGAATACCTTTCCTGGTTTAGGAAGAGACATCTTATGCCTTAATATTATAGTAACTTAAAATAAAAGGAATAGATAAAAATACTACTCCACATCACAAGTCCGCAAGTATTTTCAATAGTGCTGAAACCATGTAGTGAATTTTGCCTAGGACTCTTACGTGCCTAAGTAAAATTTTACTTGAAAGTCTATCTGATTTTAGATGACTAAAATCTGTCTTATAACTGGGGAAAACAACAAGACTTTCAGTTTTCATATCTTCACCTATATTTTAAAAAATCAAGTCTTTGATTACTATTTCTGAGTGGTAAATTGTTGGTACAATAAAAGAGGCTGTAAAGTGAAGTAAGAAGAAGAACTTTTCTCAAGAACGAAGCTATGAAAAGAGGGAGAGATAGAGACAGAGACAGATAGACACACATTTTTTCTGTTTCAGGCATATGTATCCATTTGAACAGCTTGTACTTATATTTGTATTGTATTGGTGAAAAAAATATTTCTTAGAAACACTTATATCTTGTTCCTAGTTTTAAAATACTTTTAATGTAACAAAGTTTATTGCAAGAAGCCAAAATGAATTTATATGGGAAGTTACTGATACATTGAATTGGCTTAAGGGTTTNGCAGAAACTATGTCATAGGCATAATTAAAACAATCTTAAACTATAAGCATTCTTACTCCTGACAACCTACCAATGAAAATATGGGGATGGTTCACATTTTCCCCAGATTTCTCTGCTGGATTAGGAAGAGGGAAAAGATATAGGAGGATATGGAAAATGGTTTGTCCATGTGTCCACAGTGTCCAGAAGAGAAGAGGTAACACCTATAGAAAGAGCACGAACTATGTGCTTTTATGTATGTTTCCTGCCTTGATTTAAAGAAAGAAAAATAGACTTTATTTTTTTAGGACAGTTTTAAATTCACAGAAGAATTGAGAAATGGTATGGAGAGTTATCATATACCCTGAAAGCAATTTCTCCCATTATTAGCAACATCTATATTACTATGGGACATTTGTTACTATTATTAAACCAAAACTGATCCACTGTTATTCACTAAAGTTCCTACTTTATTCAGATTTCCTTAGTTTTTTCCCTATGCCCATTTTCAGTTCCAGGTTCCCATCCAGGAGAACACATTACATTTAACTGTCAGTTTTCCTTAGGCTTCTCTTGGCTATGACAGTTTCTCAGTCTTTCCTTGTTTTTGATGACCTTGACAGTTTTGAGGAATGTACAGGTGAGATATTTTGTAGAAAGCTCATCTACTGGAATTTTTCTGATGTTTTTCTATTGATTAGACTGGAGTGCCTTATTGGTTTTAATCATAGTGCTACTGGGTGGATATTTTGCAAATGAGGAAACTGAAGGGAACAGAGTTGAAGCACATTAACCACAGGTCTGCAGTAACAAGGTTATCTGTATGATGCCCGTGCCTGTGTGTTCAGCTACACTGTATTGTTTTTCTGGCTATTATGTTCTTATGTTTAACTTGCATTCTGTATGTGTTTATTTCATTTATTTCTATAGGGCTTAATTTGTTTTTCTATGTGAGAGGGGTCTAATTGCCTATTTTGCCAAAGGGAAAATGAACAAAGGTAAATAAAAGCACATGGGAACACAAAATCAGAAGGTTTCAATAAAGAAAACAGCTGGGTTCATGATTCTTTGGCTATTAAAATAGTATCCTTCAGCAGACTCCACCAGAGTGGTTTTTAGGGTTAAGTTAAAATGCCTAAAACTGTTTTACCATTTTCCCCTCGATTGCTCCCAGTTCAAGGGTAGACAAAGCCCCAGGGTAAACCATTATAGATAAAGAGCTGTTTTCCACCCGGGCTATTCCCTTAGGCCTGACGATTGATTTGGAGTTCTTAGGCGAACCAACAATTTCTAGTTTGTTCACACAAACCAATCAAACCAGGTGTGGGGTGGTAGTAAGATTTGCTTCATCTTTGCCATTTCCCTTGCACTTGTCCTGAAATATCCACTGATGTGGCTACTGATAAGACAATGAGTTACAATTGGAGATAAAAGATCAATCAAATCTGTCCTGCAAGAGACCTCTTCTAAGTCATTGCTTCTGTATAGATATGGTGTTGGGGATGTGACTTGCCCAGGAAAGGACGATTGGAAGTTCTGCTATGACAACAGAGCTGTTTGAAAAGCTTAACTTGGGAACTTTTAAAATTCATAGACACCAAGATTCCGTTCTAGGCTAATGCAATCAGAGTCATTGGAGACATGGCCTTCACCTCAGTATTTTTGGATTAAGAACTACTGATCTATACCCATCAGAAAAAATTCCAAATTATACACTTTGCCAAAAGAACTTAAAAAAATGTTTATGTATTTATTTTGAGAGGGAGAGAGAGAGCAAGAGCAGTGGACGATCAGAGAGAGAGGGAGAGAGAGAATCCCAAGAAGGCTCCACCTTGCCAGTGCAGAGCCCCATGTGGGGCCCAATCCCACAAACTGTGAGATCATGACCTGAGCTGAAATCAAAGAGCAGGACTGTCAACTGACTGAGCTATCCAGGAACATCCCTTCCCCAAATCTTTTATCAATGCCTATTTAACTGAGGACATGCCAGTTTCCATGTGTTTGAAAAGGAATAACAAAAAAGTACCTTCTGTCAAGGAGAGAATAGTCTAGTAGGAATGGGGGATAGAGCAGTAATCAAAATACAATGTAATAGGAGTGAATAATCAAGCCAGATATAAGATGCCATGGAAATGCTACTGGATAAGTATTCTGCAAAGCATGATGGAAGAAAATAGCCAATGAAACTGGTGGGACCCTCTTGCTGTAAAATATGGGGAAAATTACATGATCTCTTTGAGCTTAGCTTTTCATTTTTTAAAAAAGGTTAGACTACATTATATCTAAGGTTTATTAAATATGTATTTAATACATATGCCGTGTGCTAACTTTTCAAGTTTTCTAGAGCACTATCAGACACATGTTTAAATTTTCAAGTTGGACAAAGTTTAAAGTTTCAAGTTGAACCTATGTAATAAACTAGCTTTCTAATGAGCAAAATGTTTTACATGCACAGATGCACAGAAATTGGTCACTTTTTTTTCCAAAAACAATTACTGCACAAACAACCACCACCAAACTTAGTGGATGAAAACAACAATACTGATTTTGATGACAAATCTGTAGTTTGGGCAGGGATTGGTGATAGCATCCTGCCTCAGGTGGGGGCTGGAGACTAGAGGCTGGAATCATCTAAGACTCATTCATTCATTTTGGTGGTTGATGTTTAAGCACAGGTTTAAATAGCTGAGAGGCTAGAACAGCTTGGGGTCCTTGTGCACTTTCTGTCTCTATGTGGTCCTTCCACAGGGTCTTCAGCATGGAGGCCCAGGGCTCAAGGTTCGTATGTGTCCTCAGAGAGCCAGGGTAGCTATATAATGTTTTCATACTCAGTCTCAGAAGTCATGCAGTGTTATCACCACCACATTCCATGAATAGAAGTGAATCACTAAAGCCAATCTCCACTCAAGAGGAGAGGAATTCAACTCCACTCTTTTTTATGGGAGGAATGAAAATATTTTCAGACCACCATGATCACCAAACATTAGAACCTTCTCCACGACACCATTCAGTTTTGAACACAGGGCTTCTTTTGGCCTTTTAGGTATATAATCACCCATTTATAGTAGACGCAGAAGTCAGTCAATACATAGTTAATATTGGGGAGCCTGGGTAGCTCAGTTGGTTGAGCGTCTGACTTCTGTTCTGGCAATGATTTCACAGTTCATGGTTTTGAGTCCCGTGTTGGGCTCTGTGTGACAGCTCCGAGACTGGAGCCTGCTTTGGATTCTGTGTGTCCCTCTCTGTCTGCCCTTCCCCTGATTGTGCTCTATCTCTCATAAATAAATAAACATTAAAAAAATTTAAAACACATAATATTAAGGACTATTCAAAAGAAATAATAGCTGCTTTCCTATGATGGTAATCCCTAGAAAAGTTAAAAGCCAGTGAAGCATCACTAATAATATTGACACAGTATCTATCTGCATAAATTACCATATGGCCACTAACACACTTTATATACTTTATCTCATTTAATCTTTCCAAATGTATAACATAAGTATTATAAGTATTATATTATTCCCATAATAGATTCTTGTATAGATAGAAGAAATTTTTCTAAGTTCAAAAAGCTAGCAAAAAGAAGACCACAGGTTTTCATCCATTAGTTCTCACTCCACAAAGACCAAGGTCTTAATACTCATTCTAACCTATAAAAATCACAGTTGCCTAGATATTCTGATGACGAGCTTTCTCACATTATTTACAAAACTTCTTCCTTTCAAAGGGCATAGAATTTGAACCAAACTTATCCCAATTCTTGTTTTTCCTCTCAAACTTTTATTCATATTTTATATTGTGATGCAATATTGTTCATTTGCAAATTTAGGAGCTTGGCATAAACTGAATCAGATAAAATTTATACTCAACCTTGACTTCCAAGCTTAAAAATCCATAATATATTACTAGCAGTCCCTCTTAAAGGCCCAATACACTTGAATAATCATGGATTCCCTATATCTTCTGAGAGTCGGAAACCAATGCATCTTGTTTGCTGTGCATGAGCCATACTGGTCCTTTGAGGGGACAATGGGAAATCTGTAAAGAACATGTGAAACTTGGTTTGAAATGAGCACATTCCCTTGAAATACATTCTTTTGCCTACTCAGCATGGTGCTTTGTCAAAAATGTCCGAGTCATTCCACATCTCATTTTTCCAAGTCCTTACTTGTCTGATAAAAGTAGATATGATGTAAGCAATGAAGAGGGCAAAACTTTCCAGGAGATGCACTCCCCCATACTCCATTTTCCCACCTCCCAACATAGTATGAATCATGTTAGCAACAAGATGCCTTTCCCTCCAGGACTGCTGCAGTCTCCGGGGGAGGGACCTGGGTGTTTCCAGAGACTTCTACTGGGAGGCACAGCCAGTGGCCCTGCTGTGTGCTCAGCTGCCTAATTAGGTCTTGGGACAGCCTAGGCAAGGAAGAAATAAGGTGTCAGGTGAGGTGGATATAAGGTAATCAGTCTGGAGCATGGGACAAGGGTGGCAGAGGAGAGGTGAATAGAAGGGGCTACAGGGCGGGGGTGGGGAAGCAGAGCTCTAGAAATAAAACCCATGTGAATAAAAGAACATACAAATATCCAGGTCTTCTTTCTATCTCTTTGCATACAGCCAGATGCCTTTCTAGGTACAAATTTTAATTCAAAAATATATTTTGGCCCAAACTATATGCTTGCCATATCATTTTAGAGACTGGAAACCAGTGAGTTAGACATATTCTTTACTTACTATGCCCTGGCATCATGGAATCAAGTAATCTATGAATATTAATGATGAAGATTCTCAAAACATTCAGTCAGTAAGCTAAATAGGGTCCTTAAGATGTGCAAAGTTCTAGGGACATGAAGATGACTACAATTTAGCTTTTGGCTTCCAGGAGAAACAAATACAGTAAAACCTTGGACTGGGAGTAACTTGTTCTGTGACTGTTCCACAAGACAAGCAAACATTGCTAATAAATTTTAACACAATAAATGAGTGAGGTCTTGCAATATGAGTAGTATGTGATGCCGAATGTCACATGATCACAACTGAGCCCAATGGTTCTTGAATTCACTTTGAGATACAAGTGCTTTGGATTATAAGCATGTTTCCGGAAGGAATTATGCCTGCAAACCAAGGTGTTACTGTACATAAAGTGTTAGTACAATGTGACTAATGTTACAATAGATGCACTCACAATAAGAGATGGTAAAGTTGCACATGAAGAGTCCACACATTGGGGCTCTTCAGAAGTGAATGGGGTTGTGGAGGGTTGAGCAAGTGTTCTCTGGGAGCAAAGGATTCCATGACAGAAGGCTCAGTTTGTGGACTGGCACAGAGAACAGAGGGCTTTGGAGAATGGTGAATCATTTCTGCAGTTAAAGGTCTGGGGCATGGGAGACGAGCTGGTAGGAGTGGCCAAGCTAAGGATCTTGGATGCAATGGAGTGGTTGGCACTAGTATCTGTTAGCTCCCACTGCTTATGATAATGAGGAGAGACACTGCATCTAAAACTCATCTTTTCAATGCCTCAGTTTTCTCATCTGCAAAAGAGGGATCATTATTTGGATTTTCATTCCTACTGTTAATACCTAATTCATAATTTTACTATTGCTTATCTATACTATTGCAATGATCTTCAGACTTGCTTCCCTGACTTCAATCTCTTCTTCTAAGGCTCATCCTTGTGCCATTACTAGATTAAAAACAGAAAGAGAACAAAGAATAATAATAAAAAAAAATTATCATCCATCTTCAAAGTTCCCCATGACCCAAAGAATAAAGTTCACACTTCTGGAAAAGGCAATTAAGACTTTTCACCAACTGACTCCAGCCTAATTTTATTTTATATCCTGACACATCCCATACTATTTCTTCTGTGGACTATGTGACTTACTATATTCTGTGTTTGATATGCCCTCCACCCCCACCTGGGTTATTCTGTCTACCAACATCTTCTTGTTTAAATAGTTTTCAAAACCCAGCAACATGCCACACATTATAGTCCAAAATAATATCTTCACTTCTGAATTCTGAAACAGCCATTGTGCAGTGGAAAGACCTCGGCCAGAACCCTCACTCTGCTAGTGCCAGTTGTGAGGCTTTAGCAAGACATTAACTTCTCTAAGCCCTAGTTTTATTACCCACAAAATAGGTAAAATATGGGTGACAATACCTTCTTTACAGGTAGTTGCATAATTTAAATGAAAAAAAAAACATGAAAAATCTCTGCAATCATACGTTACTATGAGCAAGAGCGTGGGATTTTCAAAAGTAGCATGAGAAGTATAAACAACCACCACAAACATGGTAGAAATTCCCACAAGCTCCTAGACCCAACATGTGACTGTGGACACGGCTCTGAATCTAACCACGATGTTATCTACAGAATTGGAGTAACATGAATAATCTCTACCTCACAGAGTTGTGAGATGGTTCAATGAAATAATACATGTGAAAGCAATGTGAAAAGTATAACATTCTATGACTATACAGATATTAGCTATTACTTGGTTCTCAAGTCACCACGACCACCCTCTATCCTAAATAGAATTATGTATGTGTACTTCTTCTTCTTCTTTTTTTAGTCTTTATTTTATTTCAATCCAAGTTAGTTAACATACAGTGTAGTATTGGTTTCAGGAGTAGAATTTAGTAATTCATCACTTACATATAACACTCAGCGCTCATCCCCAAAAGTACCCTCCTTAGTAGCCACCACCCATTTAACTCATCTCCCCACCCACCTCACTTCTAGCAACCCTCAGTTTGTTCTCTGTATTTAAGACCGTCTTATGGTTTCCCCCTCTCTGTTTCTTCTCATTTTTTCCCCTTCTCCTATGTTCATCTGCTTTGTTTCTTAAATTCCTGCATGTGCCCTTCTTATAACACATATTGTAAGAAATTTGAGAGTAAGATGAGGTTTTAATCATGTTTATTCTCCCACAGAAAAAAGAAGCAAAGCTCATAAGATCAGTATATTTCTTATCAAAGTCACACTGTTCAAGTGTCGGGCGGCGAGCAGTCTGCTCCCACAAGGCTGAGTTTCATACTCACAGCTGCCTTCTGTGCCTGGGCATTGTTACCGACGGGGTGGTGAGGGTGAAAGACTAGCTTATCTCGTATGAATATTGTAGTGTCAAACACCTGAATCATTAGGAGAAAATTCCCCTGCCCTTACTCATCCTTATCAGTACAGTTCTTCCTCTGATTTTTATAATCACAGTTTCCCACGTTGCTATAGCTGCAGCTCTCATCCCCACCGACGTCCGTCCTCCACCGCCCTGTAATGTGCCAGTGTTTCCTTTTGCATTATAACTTACTGGAAAAATTCAATTTTCACATCTGTCTGGTGGATTTTGACATACTCGGCTCTCCCCACGTCGATATTACTGGGAATTCCATGCGTCCAGAGCTGAATGGCGCAGAATGTAAACTTGAACTTTAACCTTAAACTTTAGCTCTATCTAACACAAGGAGCTTCTTTTTTTTTTTATTGTGCAATTGTTTTTGGAAGCCATGCCTATCACACAACATATTTTTATTGTTTGCACCGACAATGAACAATTATTGCTTACGCAGATGTACTTCTGGGTCATCCTTAATTGATTAATGTTATATACTGAATGGACAATTAGTTTTAGTCAGTTTTTTTTCCATCAAAGGTTTTTATCCAAGACTTCCAAATTAATGAGGAAGCTAGCATTGAGTCTAATCTGAATACTTTCTTTTTCCAGTTTGAAAAATAAGAATTATGTAAGTACCAAGGAAAAAACTGAAATGAGGTCTTCGAACACAACTGGTATCAGCTTTGCAAAAATCTATTGGTTATTGATGTTGTGAAAGTCATAATAAATATTAGGAGCAATCATTCTGCACCTCTTATCACAGTGGACGGTGAGGTGGTTAGAAACAGGCTTTTGCAAGTTGATAAACTTTTGGTGACAAAAAACTGTTTTTCAATGTGTATTTATTTTTGAGAAAGAGAGAGAGCTAGAGCACAAGTGGTGGACGGGCTGAGAGAGATGGAAACACAGAATCTGAAGCCGGCTCCAGGTTCTGAGCTGTCAGCACAGAGTGCAATATGGCGCGCAAATTCACAAACTGTGAGATCATGACCTGAGCCAAAGTTGGGCGCTCAACCGACTGAGCCACTCAGGTGCCCCAAGTGTCTTTTTTATTTTTAAAACAAGGAAAATCAATTGCCTTTGGATACTTAACTGTTATTGGTTAGCATTCGAGTTACCTACAAAATACTGAACCAAAGCTCTTATCTGACAAAGTCCAAAAGGCCTGGTAAGCTGAATGTTGCACCTTAGAGGGTAGATTTCAAATGTGGGGAACATCAGGGCAGAAGTATAGGGAATGAACCCTGACTGAGCATCCAGTATGCGCTCCTGTGCAATGGGATTCCCTCCCTCCTATTATTCCCGTTCTCTTCTGAAAACTGTGCATATGGTATTATTTCCACTTTACAGATGAGTACATTGACATTCAGACTCCAAAGCCCAAGCTCTTTTTTTTTACTTCATACAATGAATAAAGCTGATTAATTTTTTCCCTACACAACTTTGAATCAGAGAACTTTTCCTTTATAAAATAAGTTTTATGCAGTCTTAACAATGTTTCCAGTCTTCACCATACCTAATAATAATATTTTGAACTCTGAAATCAAGATTCCAATTAATAATTATGCAAGATACAAACATAGTATGTTGAGTGAAGAATATTTACCCAGTGTCCTGATTTTTTCAAAAAATTGTTATTCATAATGTCATTATTTCCAAGAAAAATTGGATTCCCTTTACACCAAATATATGCAGACAAATGACATTCATGAAACAAGTATTAAACGTATGCCTGTGGTAGAGAGAATATGGAGAAGACGGTAACAGAAATAAGATATGAGCATTGGAGGTTAGAGGGTGGGGAGTGTATGTAGGACAAACCACACATACACACACACACACACACAGAGGAAATTGAAAGAGGGCTCTATATTATTATTTCCACCAGGTATTTGCAGATGAAGATACTGAGCCCAGAGGTATGCAGCTAACTCACTTCTCACAGTAGGTTGGCTTCAGGATTGGGTTTGGAGTTCAAACTCTTATTTTTTTAAGTTTATTTATTTATTTAGAGAAGGCAGTGGAGGTACAGAGAGAAGGAGAGGGAGAATCCAAAGCAGGCTCCACACTGTCAGCGCAGAGCACAATGCTTTGTGGAGTTCGATCTTATGAACTGTGAGATCATGACTTGAACTGAAATCAAGTGTTGAACACTTAACCGACTGAGCCACCCAGGTGCTCCCAAACTCCTATTCTGGAGGAAGAGACAATTGACATTGCTGGTTTGAAACACCCTACGAAGTTATGCCAGCAGACAGTTCTATTGTAGAGTTGTGTGTGGGTTTAAGGTCAGAATAGGATCTTTGGGTTTTGAAGTTGATGGTTCTAAATTAAATTAGACCAACTCCACATGGAGAGTCAAGTTTCCATGGGCATTGAAAATGATACTACTACTGCTACTGTTACTACAAATACTATTTCTTATAGGTAATAAATGGTTCTTTGGAGTTTACAATCTATCATGTTATTTGATCTTCAAAGCTTATGTCGTATTACAAAAGAAGAGAATATCGATGAAATGACATTTTTATTCTATTAAAATTTCAGGTTGAGGTGTTTGCTTCTCAATTGTCTATATCTTTTTCAGTACTTTAAAATCACGTCAGTTTTCTTATTTACATAGTGAAGGTGCTAATATCTTCCCTGTCTCCGGGACCACTGAAGGAATCAAATGAAACACTATCGTGAAAACACTCAGGGAACTGCAAAGCTCTATTTGCTTACTATTGTTAGGTACACTTACTTCACAGAACCTCCTGTACAGAGATGTGATGTCCATCTTGTCTGTTTTTAGAGGGACATGATATAGTGATTAGAACACAGACTCTAGACTTAGACTGCATTAGATGATTTCTAGCTCTGCCAGTTACTAGCTGTACGGCCTTGGGCAAGTCACTTAACCTCTCTGTGTTTTAGTTTCCTCCATTGCAAATTAGATATTATAGAGTTGATGCTGATTAAATGTTTTAATATGCATGAAATGTTTTGATAGTGTCTGACACATACTGAGTTCAGTTTAAGTGTTAGATCTTCCTATTTGATATTATTTGCAGCTCTATGGTCTGAAATATTATGGATAATCACTACATTTTTGGAATAAATAAATTATTCTTCATGTTTATTTTTGAGAGGGTGAGACAGAGCATGAGCAGGGGAGGGGCAGAGAGAAAGGGAGACACAGAATCCAAAGCAGGCTCCAGGCTCTGAGCTGTGACCCAGAGCCTCACACAGGGCTCAAATGCATGAGATCATGACCTGAGCTGAAGTCAGACAGTTAACCAGCTGAGCCACCCAGGTGCCCCAGGAGTAAATAAAGTAATAAACACAGAGTAGGTAGGACAGTATTGTAATCTAATACTGTAGGAAAGGAACGGAAATTGAAGAAACAATTTGTCCTACTGTCTAGTAAACTAATGGATGCTTATGACAACTTTGAGTCACTCATAAAAGTCACAAATCAGTTCAGAAGCCTGTATGCCAGATAGGTAACTGTAAGGCTGTTCTGTATGTCTTGGACAAAATACTCTGGAACATACGTTAATGTAATCATTGCAATAAGCCAGTGACGTTCATCAAACATCATTCCAATGGAAAGAGGAGAAAACCTGATGCACAGAGAAGTTCATTGGGAACATATGGACTTAGGAATCTAGATTTTCTGGTGCATTTTCTAGCACTCTAGACCCCACTCAAAGCTGAGTCATTACCAGTCAGACATGGTACTGTAATATCACTGACATCAGTTGTCTCTCAGTTCAGCTGGCAGTCTCCTCCATAACCGACGATCCAAGAAAAGGAGTGGCAGAAAATTGGAGTAGGAAGAGAACAAACACTCTGTGAGCACTTACTCAGGATCAGGCACCTAGAATGGCATCCTATTTACTCTTTCCCCGCTTAGTTTCACTGAGGTATGGTTGACAAAACTATATATATTTAAGGTGTACAACATGATGATTTGATACATTGTGAAATGATTACCACAACTGAGTTCATTAACACATCCAACACCTCACAAGAAAAAGTTAACATTTTCTTGTGTGTGGTGAGAACGCAAGACTTATTCTCTTTGTAAATTTCAGGTATGCAATACAATATTATTAACTATAATTAGTATGCTGTACATTAGAACCTCAGATACTATTCATCTTATAACTGAAATTTTATGCCCTTTGACCAACATCTCCCCATTTTCCCATCTCCTTCCCCCTGCAGCAACTACTATGCTACTGTTTCTATGAGTTTGACTTTTATAGATTCCACATTTAAGTTATGCCATACAGAATTTGTCTTTCTCTGCTTGGCTTATTTCATTTAGCATACTGGCCTCTAAGTATACATTTAACAGACTGTGTGTGTGTGTGTGTGTGTGTGTGTGTGTGTGTAAGATATATCCATTGTGTGTGTGTGTATTGATAGACACAGGTTGTTTCCATATTTTGGCTGTTATGAATAAAGGCGCAATGAACATAGGATGAAAATCTCTCTTATAGATCCTGATTTCAATTCTTTTGGGTATATACCCAGAAGTGGGATTGCTGGATCATCCAGTAGTTCTAGATTTTTAGGTGTTTTTTTTTTAATGTTTTATTTATTTTTAGGAGAGAGAGAGAGAGACAGCGTGAGCAGGGGAGGGTCAGAGAGAGAGGAAGTCACAGGCTGAAACAGGCTCCAGGCTCTGAGCTGGCAGTCAGCACAGAGCCCGACGCGGGGCTCGAAACCACGAACCGCGAGATCATGACCTAAGCGAAAGTCGGACGTTTAACCGACTAAGCCACCCAGGTGCCCCTAGATTTGCAGTTTTTGAGGAGCCTCCATACTGTTTTCCACAGCAGCTCTACCAATTTTCATTCCTACTAACAGTGTACGAGGGCTCCACTTTCCCCCCATTCTCACCAACATTCGTTATCTCTTGTCTTTTGGGTAACAGCCATTCTAAAAGGAATGAGGTGATAATCTCATTGTGATTTGATTTGCACTTCCCAGATGATTAGTGATGTTGGGTACTTTTTCATATGCCAGTTTGCCATTTGTATGTCATCTTTGGAAAAATGTCTACTCGGGTCCTTAGCCCATTTTTAATTAGGAATTTTTTTTTTTGCTATTGAATTATATGAGTTCTTTGTATATTTTGGATATTAACCCCGTTTTAGATACAAATACTTTTTCCCATTCCATAGGTTGCCATTTCATTTTGTTGATGGCTTCCATTGCTGTGCAGAAGCATTTCTGTTTGAGGCAGCTATGATTGTTTATTTTTACTTCTGTTGCTTGTGCTTTTGCTGTCATATACAAAAAATCATTGCCAAGATCGATGTCAAGGAGATTTCCCAGAATTTTATGTTTCAGGTCTTATGTTTAAGTCTTAATCCATTTCAAGTCAATTTTTGTATGTAATGGTATAAGACAAGGACCAATTTAACTCTTCTGGATATAGGTATCCAGTTTTCCCAACACCATGTATTAAGGAGACTTTTTTCCCCATTTTGTATTCTTGCCTTCATTGTCAAATATTAGTTGAGTATATGTACAGATTTATTTCTGGGCTCTAGATTCACTTCCATTGGTCTGTATATCTATTTTTTATACCAGTACCATACTGTCTTGATTACTATAGCTTTGGACAGTTTGAAATCAGGAAGCGTGAACCTCCAGCTTTGTTCTTCCTTTTCAAGATCGCTATGGCTGTTTGGGGTCTTTTGTGGTTCCGTATGAACTTTATGACTGCTTGTTTCATTTCTTTAGAAAATGCCATTGGAATTTTGATAGAGATTACACTGAATATTAGACAGCTTTGGGAAGTACAGACATTTTAACAATATTAATTCTAATCAGTAAAAATGGGATACATTTCCATTTATGTCTTCAATTTCTTTCATCAATCTCTTATAGTTTTCAGTGCACAGATCTTTCACCTCCTTAGTTAAATTAGTTCTTAAAAATTTTGTTTTGGTGCTGTCGTATGTGGGATTTTCTTAATTTCATTTCGGATAGTTTATTGGTAGTGTATAGAAACACAACTGTTTTTTGTATGTTGATTTTGAGGTCAGCAACTTTACTGAGTTCCTTTATTAGTTCCAATAGTTTTTTTGGTGAAGTTTTCAGAGTTTTACTCTTTACTGAAATATTGTAGATCAGGTAAATCTAGCTGATTTAGGTAGACTGAGTGAGTTAGCCAGGACTACATAGCTGACAGGTGGGCGAGAAGAATCTTTACCACAAGGTGATTCCAAATCCAGGTTCTTTCTACCTCATAGGGAAACTGCCTCAGGTAGCCTATCTCCACAGTAAAAGCTGCCATGAGATCTGCATGAAGTACCTTTGTACGTACAGAATGGCCCTTGGAGAAACCTCCGGATCACTCAGCGACGACTGACCTTTCGGCAAAGCAGACTGCCTTTGCCAGGATAGTGCCACATCTGGCATTTGATGCTTTAGTTTAGCATTTCTCAAAATGTGGAATGTGAGCTACCTATTATTCTTATTAAAATTCTAACAGTTGTGTATTTATTTTAATGTTTTCAAAAACATAACTGATTGTTATAGCAAGAGAAAGAGAAATATTTCTCTATAAAGAGTTCATTGAGTAAAATATGTATTGGTTAAAGAAAACATTATGTAAATAAAAAACATGGGGTGTGTGGACATGGCAAAAAATCATGGAAGCAAATCATAGGAAGAAACCAATTATATGGAAGTACAGTTATGAAAGTATTAGAAAAAAACAAATTATAATATAGTAATTTATGTGTTTCTTTAAGACATTAAATAACTAGTTTTAGAGGCAGGTCTAACAACGATTGCAATTTTGAAGTAACGATGAGCATAAATGCTTATTTTCTATAAGTTTATTTTTTCAGAGAGAGAAAGTGACAGGGAGGGGCAGAGAGAGAGAGAGAGAGGGAGACAAAGAATCCAAGGTAGGCTCCATGCTCTCAGCACAGAGGCCAATGTGGGATTGAACTCACAAACCGTGAGATCATGACCTAAGCTGACATCAAGTCAGATGCTTAACTGACTGAGCTAACTTGGCGCCCCACATACATGCTTTTTTGAGAGATCTGCAGTAACCATCACGAGGCAGGAATATATCTGCTTTATCTTTGTGCCAAAGTAACAGGTATTCTCATAATACTACTGTGCTTTGTTGCCTGCACTCATAACTGAAAGAACAATATATTTCAGTTAGAAGTTCGTGAAATTCAGATATAAATCTTTTCCTTTAAATGCTCTTCGAATTAAGAACCTCTATTCAGGTGTCCAAATGAACAGGTTTAAGTCCCACTGTTTACACAGCTGTATAACCTTAGCAGGAGACTCAAGCTCTTTAAGGTCCTAAAGGGGGAGAAAGATAATGAGAATTTATGGAGTATACGTGTTTGTAGTACTGACATTACGCACATAAGGCACTTGGTACAGTGTCACAATGTAGGAAGTCACTAAATGTTATAAACTTGCTCCTAGTCTTCCAACAGTGGGAGAGGGTGATCATTCAGCCAGAGGGCTGCATTCCAGGCAGGGTCCAATTATCAGAGACCTACTCAATTCCTTAATTTCCTCCAAGGGCTCAAATGAAAGCTTTCCACTTTTCTGCAGGAAATTCATGATCACACTAAATGAGTTTGCTTTTATTTTACCTTGCCAATTGTGACTAAGGAAAAATGATTTTACTGAAGCATGCATGTAGAAGAGTGGATGAAAATGGGACACTAAACACTCCTTGTATTTTTAGGGTGCATGATAATGGAAAAAGATAATACATGTGGCGACATTGTCTAAAGCAGTAAGCATTAAAAGTCGTGACATTACAAAGGGGAACAGAATTTACCAAGGTATTCTGTGAGTAGAGAGAGGATCAGGATTTTCTCTTTCTAAAGTACTTTACTGTGCTATTGTACAGGTTGGATCTACCCTATGAAATAGTTCCCTATTATGGGTTAGAGAGATGTAAACTCCCTCATTATCTGCTCCACTTTAATGCTTTTAAAGTGAGTGAGTTTAATATTAAAAATGAAAAATGTGCAGGCAGATTTTACCTAATGGGAATTTGTCCACTTTGCTTCTTGGTAAAATCCCTGCATCGGGAATGAGATTTGGAAAGGGTTGAGATAAAAGAGTTTGAAAATAGTTATTGATGAGATGTGATACTTAGTGTTAAGTAGAAACCACGAAAGATCATCCCCAGTTCACCTGAATGGGAAGTTAACAGTGCACATTGCTCTTGTAAAGGGGCTGATACACAAATCTTTGGAGAGGATGATATATGTGAAGAGAAGTCCATGGAGAGGACATTATGATATCAAGACAATGACAAAACAAATTTCAATGCAAATCTATAGAGACCATATTACAATGTCAAGGCGATGGCAAAATGGAAGTCTAGAGAGACCATTTTACAATGTCAAGACAATGGTAAAACAATGTCGCTGAAAGATTATTGAGACCACATTGCCATGTTAAATAGCAATGTCAAAACATTATCGTTGCAAGTCTATAGAGATCATGTACCTTTTTAGAGATAACAGCAAAACAATGGGACTTGAAATAGCAAACAATGAAACAAAGAGATTTTATGTAAGTTCCTGTTACTATCAAGAGAAAGGTGGTAAAAATACAGAGGCGAGTCAAAAGGTTGTTAAAAAAACATAAGCAATGACAAGCTATAAGATTGTGCAGTACATCCACTTAGCATTCAACTTTATTCTTGCTTTTAAGAGAGTAAAGTCCCTCAAGTAGTGAGGTTCTAAACGTCAGAATTAAAGTGGCAAGCAAGTTTATCCAAAGGCTGACAAAAAGTCAGGGATGAAAGATGATGAGGCATTAGATCCATGTAAACAGTTGATTGATAGAACTATAATCTCACTACTGGTCCCTAAATAACTGGTTTATTGTTCTAATTATTCAGTTGAGTTGTCTTCATGGCATGAATTTCATGAATCCTTCACTTCTGAGTCCTGCTTTGTCTGTGACCTTTGTTTGGGATTGTGGCATCCATTGCTCACTGTTTTCACTTAGATTCAGCTAACAGTTCTTGCTATGTGACAATCATCGTGCTAGGCACTGTGGGTAAAATGGATTTTCCCTCTTTCTTATGCAGCTGGGAGGACAAAAGAAACCACTCATACAAGGTGGTGTTAACAAATGAGGTGTAGAAAGACAACTTTCTAGCTGCAGACCCACTGCCCCCTTGCTCTGTGAATTTGGGCACATTCACTACGTGAACATACTGAGTTATGTTCAGGGTTCTCTGTAGATAAAATAGGGAGAATACACATGTGATAGTACTCACATTCTAGAAACTGACTTGGAATGGAAGGTTGTGCACCTTTGAACAAGTTGTTTAGCTTGTCTGGATTGATCCATGTATACAATGAAAGTGTTGACTGTGATTACACAGGCCCTTCTCTAGTTCTATGTTTGGTGTTTAGAATTAACTAAAATGTTTATGGTAGGTAGGAACAATTAACTGTCAAACTATCATTATAACTGTTCCTACCACATAATCAAAATAGATGCCATTCTTTATAGGATTTAACCCATGTTAAGATTCTTACAAATGAATTAGCTATAGACTTTTAAGTTAAAATGATAGATGTAAATACCTAATGACATGATCATGTATACATAATCCATCTGCCATTTTGACCCCCCCCATAGGTTCATCCTCCCCCAGTCTGCTCTATAATTATCAGTCTTCTCCAAAAGCTTGAAATGTCTCCTGTTCAACAGACCACATAAGTCTCTGCCCACGCAAATCCCTCAAAATTATTCCATCATTCCTTATTAAGGTGAATTCTTCACCCAGCTCCAGGCTTCAACTCCTTGAATCTGTTCTTCCTTTGTATGCTGGAATGAACTTACTAAAATAAAAATGCAGCAGCTGTTTCTTTAAAATCCTTTGATGGCCCCTTCTTGTCTACAACATGTACACACACACACACACACACACACACACACACACACACACCCTTAAAATAATACCTGTTCATGGCATGTAAACCCTTAGGACTAGTCTCCTGCAGAGCGCTTCAGTCTCACCTAGCTCTTATATACCTCATTCCAGTTTTCTAGCCATTCTGAACTGGTACCAGTCTTGCTCTTTTTAACATCTTTGGTTCTGTACCGAGTGCTTACTCTAATAAATCTGTTTTCTCTGCATATTATAAAATTTGTTACATTTACTTTCTTTTTGTATTCATGTAAAAATGAATATGATAAACTCAAATTTAGAAAATGAATCTAGATAAATTAGCGTTGAAGATATTGTAGTGCATCCTACATAGAAGCATGGAATCCAGAGAGACTGTGTTTGCAGTAATGAATAGCTCTGAACTCTTTTATATACCTTTTTGTCCTTTCCTCCAATAATCTTTTCTTCGATATCTAGTTGTTATGTTATTTGGGAAGTAAGGCCCATGATTGAAAGGATTACATCAGGATTAGTACTAGCAACACGAGTTCCTCAATAATCATTGATTTACTCGTGCGTCTGAGAGAATTTAACATACCTCTACAACAAGCACATGCAGTTGGAAATACATTATTTCAAAATACTAAAAACTTCAACACTTAGCCCTCCTGACAACAGAGCCATTCTCAGGAGTAAAGGCATTACTTTTATTTTCTTCAAGCCTACAAGTACTTGCTGCCCCCATTTGGTTAGTTCCCCTTTACTCAGTTTACCCATCTGTAAAATGGGGATTAAAAATGCCTATTTCTTGAGTTATCTGGGAATTAGATGAATTAATACTAAAATCTCTGGTTACAAATGCTTGATATTGGGTAAAAGCTTAGTAAAGATGGAATGGTTACTGCTTTTCTCTCACCTAACTAGATGATAAATCACAGTTTTCAGAGAAGAAATGATCAATATTTAAATAAGAGACAATATACTTCTCTGTTGAGGCTCTCTTTTTTTTTTATCATGATTAACTCTAAAAATAAGATTTGTTATTAGTTATTTATTCATTGATATGATCTACAGACATTGTTGTCTGAAATGAGAATCTCTTTCCTTAGTAAACCCATTCAGTTATCAGCAATCATAACAGGAAGATTTTGGAAAGAAGAAGCCTTCTGGAAGAACTCATGAAAATGCTTTATTCCATTACCACAGAAGGATCCTGTGGTTACTGCAACCCAACTTGTTTACCACCCACTGGTACCTGCTGGGAAAACTTCATATTTTAAGCTATTTCCTATAATTATATCTTTCTTATATTGGGATTGGAGAGCTAAGAAAAGACATGTGGGACTATGTTCTCTCTCCCTTGCTTTCCCAGTCTATATATATCCTGATTTAATGTCTTGGGAATATATGAAATAATAAGTATAGAAACTACTTCTGTTATAAGGTTTTCCTAGCAGGTGTCAAGAAATAGTCATTGGATGAACCATTGTTCTCACTACAAGACTGATGGACTCATCCTATAAGAACATAAATCTGACCTAAATCACATGAATATTATTCATTAAACAACTGATTGATTCTACCTCCAATATGTCTCCTGAAACCCCAAGAAACAAATGCTCTATGAGGTAAAAGTTTTAACTTGCTCCTTTTTAAAAATTTTTTTTAATGTTTTTAACATTTATTTCTCAGAGACAGAGAGACACAGTGTGAGCAGGGGAGGGTCAGAGAGAGAGGGAGACACAGAATCTGAAGGAGGCTCCAGGCTCTGAGCTGTCAGCACAGAGCCAGACATGGGGCTTGAACCCATGAACCATGAGATCATGACCTGAGCTGAAGCCAGACGCTTAACCGACTGAGCCACCCATGTGCCCCTAACTTGCTCCTTTCTATCAAGAATTTTTGCTTGCCAGTTTAAGACTCCTTATTTGCTTGTTACAATAATAATTGGAACATGAAACTGAGGGCTTTTCTTTTGAAGGAGCTCAGCACTCTGCTTGAAAAGAAATTGTCTACCCCTTTAAAATGTCCTCTTACTTCTTGCTGTTCATTATAGTAGAAACTCATGAATGAACAAAGACCAAGAGATAAAATTGGGAAGTTATAAACTGAATTTAGGACATCCAATCCAAGATTTAGTCAGAAGTACTAAGTTATTCTGATACAGCTACAGAGTAAAATTAAAAAAAAAAAGTGATGGAGGGATTTTCTACAACTCATTTTAACAGCAATACAGATGTTTTCAGTTGGATCTTGTAGAAGGAAAATTCATTTACCTCTACAACATTCATATTCTCCACTTCAATTATCTAACTCTAAGAACTATTTTATTTTGATACTTCTCTTTTTAACTTTATTTTAAAATACTTTTGAATGTACAGAAATGTTGCAAAAGAGAGTATAGAGAGTTTGGGTATACCATTCACCCAACTTCCCCTACTTGTGATACATAACCATAGCACAAATATCAAAACCAGGAACTTCATGTTGGTGTAATGCTACTAATTAAACTTGAGACTTAACTTGAATCTCACTAATTGTTCCAGTAAAATTCTTTTCCAAGCACAAGATCTAATCAAGTATTTCACATTGCATTTAGTTGTTTATGTCTCAAGTCTCCTCCAGTCTGTAACAGTTTCTTAGCCATTCCTTGTCTTCCATGATCTTGAGATTTTTGAAGAGTGCAGACAATTCTTTGGTAAAATGTTTCTCAATCATGGCTTGTCTGCTGTTGTCTCATAACTAGATTGAGGCTATATATTTTTGTCAAGAAAATCAGCCACAGTGATGTAGTGCTCTTATCAATGCATCATCAGGATATTTAATGTCAGTATGTCTTATTACTGATAAAGCTGATCTTGATCACTTGGTTAGGTGGTATTTGCCAGGTTTCCCTACTATAAAGTTACACTTTTTCTTGCTGTAATTAACAAATATCTTGGTACAGATACTTAGAGACTCTTCCAATGTACTGTTTCTCCTCAAATTCTCGTCTATTAATGTTAGCATTCATGGATGTGTCTTGCCTGCAGTGATTATTCCTGTGGTGTCTCTTAATGGTGTTTTTTGCATTTCCTTCATTCCATTCACATGCATTAATTAGGATTCTTCTTCACAGATGACCTCTTCTCCTCATTTATTTATATGATTATTTAATTGTATCAGTATAGACTCAGAGGTGTTTATTTTATTCTATGGTTTATACTTCAGTGTGATCATTACTTATTTTTTGCTCAATTGTTCCAGCTTTGGACATTGGGAGTTTGCTCTTGTTGGTGGCTGTGTTACTCTGCCATACCTCCATCCACTTGTAAGCATTCTTTACTTTCTATCACCAAAGCCATTCCAGGATAATGTTGTACTTCTCTGGTTAGTGTACTTCTCTAAGGAGACTGGGTTCCCTTTATTGAAGAATGGTGTTTAGAAACCAAGATGTTGGTGTTAGGTATACTTGTTGGCCATGGGTATCATTGCTTTTAGGACCTTTTGTGGACAGAGCTAGGGAAAAGATATATAGTTCTAGACATAGACATATAGATATAGATAGATATAGATGATACAGATATAGATATACATAAACATATACACTATATATATACATCATCTCTCTCTCTATATATATGTATATATATATATACACACACACACAAGCTTGCATACACATCTGTATTTCTGTATCTTTTTGAGTATAATATAGAGTAAAAACATGAGTTCATACTTGTGTATCTCTGTCTTAAATCCAAAACCACAGGGTTCATTCTAGTTTTCTTCTTTCCTTATCTGTAACTTTTTCTGTACCTATGAGAAACTTGACTCTCATTATTTACATAAAATTTACCTATTTGTTTATTTTTAGCATATGCATGAGGCACTTTCAGAATTGCTAACCCATATCCCTGTAAGAAACACATCTAGTGATGTGCGTTCAGTGTTTGTGTACAGTTCTTTTGGTCTTTAGTCTTAGCCTATTCAAACATGACACTGCTTCCTCAGTTATGTAGCTTAGTTCTTTTCTTCCTCTTCAGTGTGGTAATGTTACTCATTTGAAAGACAGTTATACAGTTAGATTTATTTGCTATAGTTTGCATTCGACTTTGGGTTCCTCTGTATCCTGATCATTTAATTATCTCTTTGGAATGTGAACTAATACTATGGTTCTTAAAGTCAGAGCTATAGAAAGTGGTATACTCAGCAAGGTGTCAGACCCTCTTCATTTCTATTTATTCCTACTCCACCTTTCTTCTGCCACTTTTCTATCCACCCCTTCAAGAGAACCAATCTTTAGTTTCTGGTTCATTTTTCTCTCTTCTATAAATGTGTAGATACGTGTATACTTTCTTATATTCCCCTTCTTTCTTACTAATCCTGATACTCTTAATTATTTATTTATGTATTTTAGTTTCACATTTTTATTTAAATTCCAGTTAGGGGCGCCTGGGTGGCTCAGTCGGTTAAGCGTCTGACTTCGGCTCAGGTCATGATCTCACGGTTTGTGGGTTCGAGCCCCGCGTCGGGCTCTGTGCTGACAGCTCAGAGCCTGGAGCCTGCTTCAGATTCTGTGTCTCCCTCTCTCCCCTGCTCACGCTGTCTCTCTCTCTCAGAAATAAACATTAAAAAAAATTTTTTTTTAATTCCAGTTAGTTAACATACAGTGTGATACTGGTTTCAGGTTAGAATTTAGTGTTTCATCAATTTCATACACCACTCAGTGCTCATCACAACGAGCATTTCTATCTTCCCTGAAGATTTCATAAATTATCTTCCAGGCCATTATGATCAGAACTTCAAGTGGCCAACGACATTCATACAATGTCTCATTATTTCAGATATGATTTTTGTTGGCCCTAACTTTACGAAAGCTTTATTGTTATTATTATTTACTTTATGAGTGCTTTCGTGTCTGTTATGTGCATTTGATTTCATTTTCACAGGCTGTTTTTCACCCCTGAGAAACATCATGCAAAGATCGTTTTCACTAAAAACAATTAGAAATACTAGGTTTCATCTAGCTCCAGAATTCATCTTCTTGGAAGGGGGCAGGTAGCACATGTGTTTTCTGCCCTTGACCACAACTAATCTAGCCCTTACCATCCATGACATGCAGCCCCTCCACTTTTACAT
This sequence comes from Crocuta crocuta, assembly GCF_008692635.1. Taxonomy (NCBI): domain Eukaryota; kingdom Metazoa; phylum Chordata; class Mammalia; order Carnivora; family Hyaenidae; genus Crocuta; species Crocuta crocuta. The sequence continues at coordinate 1,560,424 of NW_027529436.1, forward strand.
GGCTAGGGGAATGGATTCTCCACAAAGAAATCAGCAGGCACACCATCAAATGACATTTCATTCTTTCTTTAATGATCCATTTCTTTGCTCTTGGAACAAGTCTGTAAAGATTACAAGTGTGTCTCAGGGGAAAAAAAAAATAAAAGTATAGTAGAGCCAAAACTTGAGCAAGTTCACAAAGAATCATAAGGGGGTGGACGAGGTATTAGAATATAAATAGAAAGTACAGTATTAGCTCCAAACAAACGCTTTCAAAGTCTTTGTGTGCACTGACAGCTTCAGATATTTGATGTAAATGAATTTTTCCCTAGAAACAATGGAATCTGTAGCTTGTGGTGGCAGTGTTTCTTTTCTAAACCTTGCTTTTCTTTTCTTCTCTTTCTTTCTTTTTTCTTTTTTTTTTTGTTCCTGAGGTGAAAGCAGAGCTAACTTAGGTATGTATTTGCATCAGAAAGACTCCCCAGCAGCATCTATACTAGTCAGAGTGATCATTTTTTCATTATTTTAGGTACCTACTTGTTTGCAGTTTTTCTTTTTAAGCCCCCCTCCCTCCTCCTCACAAAGCACAAACACAGTCACTGTCACACACAGACGCACAGACACACTGAAATGATGACGGCATTTGGCACTGCCATTTTTGTTGAATATTACAAGCGGAAACCTACGTCCACACTGTGTTTTACGTTTGTTGAAATCCTATCAATTGGTGAAGGTCTACTCATCTCCATCAGTGGCACCTCCAGTTACGTAGGTGCTTATGCCAGAAATGTGAGAGCAATTCCTGACACCTCCTCTGGCCCACAGAACATCCACCCCAATCAACCCAACATTCAGTCTTCCGGGATCTCTTTATCAAATACATCTTGAATCTGTCTTCTTTTCTTACTGCTGCCATTCTAGTCCAAGCTCCTTCTCTTGCCTGCATATCTCATTTTCCCTCCCCCTGCTGTAATTCCACCTCCACAAGAACCAGAATGATTTCTTGAAATTTAAATACCATGCCATTCTGCTAATTAAACGGCTCCTGCCCATCCCCACTGCTTAGGGCTTTTTACAGGTGCATCGGATAGATGCTGAAATCTTCACAAGACATAGGGGAAGTGGCAAGCTGTGTCCACTACTTGCCCCTCTGGTTTCTTTTACTCTACTTTTCTCCAGCTCTCTGGGTTACAGCTGCTCTCCTTGTCTGTCAGCTCCCAGACAAATAACGAAGCTTTTTACATATCTCATCACCTGAAAAGTTCTTGACCCCCTCTTTTCACCCAATTCCTTCTAATCCTCCAGGACACTTCCTCAAAGGGTTCCTCTCTAACGTCCAATGCAAATCTCAATTCCCTGGTATTTTTCTCTCCTGCTATGCTATATCTTCCTTTAGAACAACGATTGTAACTTCAGATTATTTACTTGGGTGCTTGGTTTTGTATCTTCTAGTTCACTGTACATTCCAGAACTGGCACAGTGCCCAGCATATGGTAAATGCTCAATAAATATTTGTCAAATAAATTATGTTAATTGTATGCACAACCTCAGACCATTAAGTGCACTGTTAAGGAAAAATCATAAAAACTGGTGAATTATATATTATTTTCTCTGAAAGCGTATACCTTGGTTTTCAAATGAATGACTAACAACCTGCGCTCATTACCATCACCAGGAAGCACCCCCTGCTGAAACTGGCCTGACTCCTTTTCTCTTCCTGCTTGACACCTTGTGAATGAGCAGCAGCAGTGCCCACTTTGGAGGGGTGATTTGAAGGACACCCGGAAACATGGCCAGTTTTACTTCCACTATCAATACCATGAGGTCCTCAATTTTGGGCTTATGGCATTAAAAAGTCCCTACAGCAAAATTGTTATTTGGAGAAATAATATGTTAGTCATTATTGGTGATTATTGTCACATCCCAAGACAGAATGGTCAGCTAGCCAGAGACCAGATGTTCAAGGAAAAGAAACATAACGTGGGTACATTCTGATTGAGATGCAGAACTATAAATGCCAAGAAACATTAGGATATTCACTTGAGGTGGGTGTAATGAGGAATTTGAAGAGTATTACTTCCCAGAGAACCTCAGGGGTGGGTTGCTAGGTGCCTATAAGGAAGCTGGATTGTGGAAGGGATGTTGAAAACAGTGGAGATGGACATATATGGGGAGAAGAATTTAAGAGAAGCATGAACACATTCTACTTCTCTCTTTAGCCAGGCTTTGCCTGTCAAAGTTCATCTTCACATGGAATGTTAAGTGTTTTTTATTTCTTGAGGAAAATAGGCAGGCTGGATCCGAAAGATACAAAGGCAGTAAGCATGCAGGTATGGTTCCCCAGCTGCCTGTGCTGGATGGTGAGCTCAAACTTTCACACCTGTCTGCTTCCACCATAGTGCCTGTAGTTGGTGCTTCTGTGTTGGCCTGCATCTCCCGGGTTCTGGACCTGAGATATCCTCATTTGTCCTGGGCAGGGGCCCACATTTCTGTGTGTCTGCCTCCCTAGCCTGCTTCTCAGACTCTGGGAACTTTGGACTGGATATTTTCCTGTGAGGGCTTGCTTTCATTGTTCCTCTCCCAGGACTCTATGTTGACTTCTCAGAGTCTTTGAGTAAAATGAGTCTGTTCTCCTTCCTACCACCATGCCTTTATAGAACTTATAAAATGCTTTCAAAGCTATTTTCTCATTTGATCATTAAAGCAATCCTGTGAAATGTAAATACATTTAAAAAATGTTTATTTATTTATTTTGAAAGAGAGAAAGAATAAATGCATGCGAACGGGGAAGGACAGAGAGAGAAAGAGAGAGATAGAGAGGGAGGGAGGGAGGGAGGGAAAGAATCCCAAGCAGCCTCTTTGCTGTCAGCACAGAGCTCAACATGGTGCACAAACGATGAGATCATGACCTGAGCTGAAATCAAGAGTCAGATGCTTAACCGACTGAGCCACCCAGATGCCCCAGAAATACATCTTATAGATGAGGAAACTGGGTCCCTTTTCTCTTTGCCTGGACTTAATTATTGCTAATAGAATACTAACTGATTCTGATGAGGCAGATAATGGCCCCGTGGGCCAGCTGCCAATTTAAAATGACACAAATGGAAAATGACTAAAATAAGACTGGACTGTTCTAGAATACCCACAGACCACAAATCTGTAGTCTTTAAAGGCCACAGAAAGTTGGCCTATATTGAGATGGATTTAGCAGGGTATCATGATGGCGAAGTAAAAGATGGTAATAGTGGGCACTCAGGTGACGTTGAGGAATCCTCTAGCGCATTCAAAGAATAGGGATGTGTCTTGAGTTGGGACTTTGGGCAAAGGGAGTTCGGATTCAGTGAACTGTCATCTAAAGCTGAAATTAGCTTCCGTTATTCGCCAGTGTTTTAAATTCAGACCAGCAAGTGACTCCAGGCTGTTTTGGCCAACATTACAAACTTACCACTCTTCCCCCATTGGGCTTGGGGTAGGAAGCACTTGTGAAGCCTGCCAACCTTTCTCTATGTGCTGGTTTTCTTATAAATGGGGACTGCAGCAATGATACAGAAAAAGGCCAGTCATAGAAAGCCAGAGAGAGCAAGAATAGCACACTTGAAAAACTTGGTGGGTATTATCTTGGTGATTTCACCTTTGAATCTAATTAAGTTCTCTCTAGGTTTTTAGGCAAATGTAGATTTTCTAAAATTACTCCAAAATTGCCATATTCATCAGCATTCTTCTCAAGTAAGTTGTATGTGTGGTATATGTACATATACAAAATTATTTTACATAGTGAAAAGTCCACATGTAATCATGTTTCCTGGTAAAGATGCTCCATGTGCTCTTTTGAGATTCCTTTTATACATACACAATATCTTCCTTCTAATATTTGCCTGCAATTGCAGAGGGGATTGGCTTTTTTTTGGATAACATGATGCTGAGACTTCCCTGTACTATGCATCCTTTGCATCTGAAGAGCACTTAATATCTTTCAGATTGTAATATATTTACATTGTTCTTGGCATTGCCATCCATTTGCTGGTTTGAGGCACAGAGGTCAAATCCATCTGAATTCCTTTGCTATAAAATGGGATAATTAAAATTCAGAAAAATTAGGTGCTCTGAAGCATAATGAATCTGCAGCAGAGGAAAGAGGAAGAGAGTTCATTTATTTAGGGCTTGCCGTATACTAGATATAAGGGCTTTCTTACGTTATCTAATTCAGTCCTTACCACAGTCCTGTGAGATGGGTATTATTCCTGCTTAACAGACAAGGGAACTGAGGCTCAAAGGGATTAAGTGATTTACTCAAGATCACACAGTTAAGTGGCAGAGCTGAACTAGAATCTAAATCTATGAGAGCTCTTGTTTCTGCCACTATGCACGTGGCTCTTAGATCTGAATCAGGACTCTACCAAGATCAGGTATTTCCCTCAATCTGTCCTTTGGAAGACACAATCCTTTAAGGCAACTCACACAAATGATATTCAGTAGAAACCATGCTGTTGTCTGTACCCTGGTGGTGTGTGCTGTGTAACTTCAATCCGGTTTTCCAAGTTATGTGTTTCTTGCTCTTCTCCAGACTTACTCCAAAAATTTTGTAGAGGGAGCAGTGGGAGTTGTGATTTGCTAGGTCATGAATATCAAATCAGTGAGAAGTACTTTGATTTGTGATAGAGGTACTAAACGCTCTCCTGAAAGTGCAAAGCTTTCGACTCCAGACCTAACTGTGATCTCTCTGGTAGGTCTAGGTGGTAGTGCTTCCTGTTCTCTAACCCTTTCCTTGTGACTGAAGAGCCAACAGCCCAGGCCTCCCTGGCTTCCAGAGCAATGCAGTCTTGGGAGCGATGCAAGGGAGAGCAGTGAAATGGAAGCTTGTTTTGTTCACTCGGAGGTGGACAGATTTTGAATATGTATTTTTCCAAAATGGCCACAACTGTTTTTCCCACCCCTCACAATTCTTCTTAGGATGTGACACTGACATCCCTCCCATTGAGAGATGGATTCTACAATCACCTCCCTTGAATCTGGACTGAGTGGTGACTATGGCAGAAGGGTGCTCTGTGACTTGTACACCTAGATCATTAAAAGCAATAGTTTCTACCTGGTTCTTGTGGAATGCCCTTCCTTGGAAACATTCTCCATGCTGCAATGAAGTCCAAGCAACTCCTGGAGAGGCCCACATGGACAGATCCATGTGGAGAAGAACTACTTTACTCCACTTCCTCAGTTCTGGTTGAGTTTCCAGCTGACAGCTAATGTCACCTTGCCAGGCAGGTGAGTGAGCCAACTTAGAAGCAGATGCCTACAACCCTCAGGTGAACAATCTCAGCTGATCTGTGTGGAGAAATACAAGCCTTCCCACAGCACCCTGCCCAATGTGCAGATGAAAGAGCTAAAGAAATGATTGGTTTTTATTGTAAGCCACTAGATTTGGGTGTAGTTTGTAATTGGAGCAGAAAGCAAGGCATAGACATTAAAAATAAAGGAAAATCATTAAAAAGTAGCTTCAGTATACAAACAGGTTAGATAGGTTAAAGGCATACTCAGGTCTCATAAATTCCTATAGTTAGACACAGAAGGCATTTTGAGTTAGTTCCTTGCCTTTAAAGACGAAATTTAGACAGCTGTGTGTTTGGTACAAAATGTCCAGTAATGATGTCTAGTTAGAGAGTTTATCCTTGCTCATTCCTTTGAAAAGTGCAACATATATTGAATAGGCCATGGACTGTGGAGAAAGAGAATTCTAAGATAGAAGGAAAGGAAAAGCTTGATAATATGGTGTGAGACTTGCATTCGCATAAACACAACAGTAATGAGAATGTCATTTGGGGATTATATCATTCTGTCTTTTTAAGAACTCAGACTGTACACAAGTTGTTTAGTACTGCAACATTAGAAATTAAGATTTTTCTTATTAAATTACCAGCAATCCTGTGGTAACTTTTCATAAAGTTATTGCTCCATAACATTGTTCTATTTTGGCCCATTCCTTTTGCCTTTCCTTAACTAGATCCTTCCACTTCTACTTCTCCATCCTTCCTGGTTTCCAAGACTCTAGTCAATTTTCATTACATTACAGCTAAAATAATCCTCAAGTCAATCCAACCACTGTGTTTATATTATTCATTGATTTCCTGTGAATTATCCTCACCATTTCTCACACTTATTTTTTTTCAAAAAATTTTTTAATGTTTTATTTATTTTTGAGAGAGACAGAGAGACAGAGACAGTGTGAGCAGGGGAGGGTCAGAGAGAGAGGGAGACACAGAATCTGAAGCAGGCTGCAGGCTCTGAGCTGTCAGCACAGAGCCCGATGCGGGGCTCGAACCCACGAACCACGAGATCATGACCTGAGCCGAATTTGGATGCTTTACCGACTGAGCCACCCAGGAGCCCCTCTCACACTTATTTTAATAATAATAAGTATTTATTGAGGGCTTACTATGGCCCAGGTATCTTGAGTTGTCCTCAAGGTTCTTATTCCTCTCTGCTTCTCTGTTTTTATCACCTAAACTTAAATTCCTTATTTTGTAACCTAAATTCTTCTCTTACATCCAGTCTTCACATCACCCAGTGGTTTTCCTTTTAACACCCAAGTTTACTTTTAAAATGTTTTAAATTGAATCATTTTTGCTGGTGCTTAGAACCCTCCCAGGTTCTTACTAGCCCCCATTTTTCAATGTGCTAGCATAGTTCTATTTGCTTCTTTCCTACTTACTCTGGCAATTACTGGGGTCATGCAGTAATTCATTTTGTTTGTCTTGTCTCTCCAAGAAGAATTTAAATTTAAATTGTATTTGCTCAAAAACAGTCTATTGGTTTATATTCTTCTCATTTGTTCAATACCATGGTCAATGACAAAAGCATGCAACAAATACTTAACAAAATGGAAAAACAAATGGCTTTATGATTAATCTGTTGAATTTGCAAGTGAGGGCTATTCTACACACAAGAAAATAGATTATGGATATTAGAAATGCGTGTGATGTAAATGTTGTAAATGTATTCATTTTAACACATCTTATTTCTTATTAACATATTTAAGTGTGGGTTCCCCTGAACAGGCAGAAGGAGAAGAAGGGATCTATAAAAACATTTTAAAAGGTAGATCGATAGAAGATACGGTACTTAAATTTAAATGTTTAAATTCTAGAATAGTTACCGATCTCTTTAGACTTGTTCATCAATAAAATACACAGATTTACATGAATAAGTTACATGTTTTGGAAATTAACAGTAATAAGATACTGCAGAACTATGAGCTCATGGAGGTTATAAACTGGTTATTTCCCATCACTTTTAGATGTGGCTCACATAATTATCCTTCCTCACTTTTCACCTTACATATTCTCATCTATCAGTGGCCTTCCTGGTTTCTTCTCATTATATAGAATTGCTTTTCAGTGTTGTTGAAAATGGAGTTGAAAAGAGGACAAGCATTGTCAGTTGGTGATGTCAATTGCCCCCCACAGCTGGAGAAACAGAGGCAGAGAGGGGTGTTCCGCATATGCTTAATGCTATCCTCCTACTCCCCCCATGCCCTTCATCTAAATGGGTTACAGAATTCCTGCAAATGGTCTACACCCCAACTTGGAAAACCATCCGAGTCAAATCAGTCTATTGTTTGTTATCTAGTGAAAGGGGCACTTTGAAAGCAGAACCAAACATAAAGGATGTTTGGATAAAACTACCTGTGCTTTTTAACTTCCTGCATAACTAAGACAACTGGTTTCTTTTGTTGTGGCACATAGGGAAGCTCAGATTTCACAGTAGCTTTTCTTAGGATGGGTCCCTCTGCCCTAACAGTGGAGAACTGTGTGCACCCCAGGTCAGGGCTTTTGTCAGGTGGCTTTCCATTATGCCCGGAGTAACACTACTGTAGCTCATCGGGTAGTTCACCTGGAGGCAGAGGCAAGAGATTCCAAGTCAGTGTAATCTGCCTTGGAGCAGGCATTGTAGTATTGACATGAATCCCAGGGGACGACTAGATGTAATAAGTCTGACTGATTGACAATATATCCTTATGTCACCTCCAAATTCATGTAGTTTAGCTAGTTCTGATGGGTACCTCAGCAGAATCATTTAGAACTCCACTGTCCAATATGGTAACTACGAGTCAACTGTCTATTGAGCACTTGAAGTGTGGCAAGTTTAAAATGGGATGTGGTGGGGCGCCTGGGTGACTCAGTCGGTTAAGCATCTGACTTTGCCTCAGGTCATGATCTCGTGGTTTGTGAGACTGAGCCCCACATCGGACTCTGGACTGACAGCTCAGAGCCTGGAGCCTGCTTCAGATTCTGTGTTTCCCTCTCTCTCTGCCCCTCCCACATCATGCTCTGTCTCTTAAATATAAATAAACATTAAAAAATAAATAAATAAAATGAAATGTGCTATAAGCAATGACTTAGTTCAAAGAATGGATGTGATATAATTTTTTAATAATGAATGAGTGTTGAAACAATAATATTTTAGATATCTTGAAGTAAATAAAAGGTATTGTGAGAATTAAATAATCACCTATTTCTTTTTTGCACTTTTAAAGTGTGGCTACTAGAAAGTTGAAAATAATATATGTAGTTCACATTTTATTTAATTGGGCAATGCTAGTTTGGAGATTTCTAGTAAGGCAGTCCTGGTTTTCACTCCTGACTTTGACCCACTGAAGTTATTTGATGTCTCTAAGTCTCAGATTCCTTCTTACATAATAATAGTACTGACCAGGGGTGCCTGGGTGGCTCAATTGGGTGAGTGCCTGACTTGGGCTCAGCTCATGATCTTATAGTTTGTGGGTTTAAGCCCCATGTTGGGTTCGCTACCATCAGCACAGAGCTCCCTTCAGATCCTCTGTCCCCTCTCTCTCTGTCCCTCCCCTACTCAAGCTCATGTGCTCTCTCAAAAAATAAATAAATAAACTTAAAAAAATATAATAATACTCACCATAATGCTTTTGTGAGGATTAATTGAGATAATATTGGTAAAGCACTTGGCAAATTTACTGGTACAAAATAAGTGATTAATAAATGTTTAAATAAGAGCCCGAGGCTAGTATTCCAGAAATCTCTTTTGATCAGTAACCATTCATGTGTCATTGAAGGGATCACTTACTCTCTCTGGCTCTCAGTTTACTTATGTATAGAATTATAGGTTTCTAGAAAATATTTTAAATAGATTCATTCAAAGCATTTTGTCTCTCACGGTTCCAAGAACTGAGTTTTTCAATGTGTTGGTTAAGGTGTGTGTTGCTTAAGGGGAGACCAAACAAGGAATAAGATACTGTAGTAGAAATCCAGTTCTGTCTGCTCAGTTTGTTCAGTACCCCTTTCTGGAAACTTCCTTCTCTGCCATGCCCTTATAGTGACAGCACCATATTAATATGACAGGTCTGTCCCCTGCTCACGGTTGATTGGTAGAGGAGAGGGCATCTGTCTTTCCTGGGAATTGTATTTGAGACAAGGAAATTCTAAATCGATCTGGCTATTCTTGAGTAGAGGTGATGTTAACTGGAGAGTTATCAGTAATGTCCATTTCCAACTCTGTGAACTGGGAAATAGAGAGACCTAGTCTGTGGTGTCAGCAAAGAATGAAGCAGGTGCACAGAGAAGCAGGGACAAAAGGGAAAAAGAGAGGACCTCTTCGTTCCTCATAATGTTCCAGTCCTGCACTCAGTCCATTCCTGAAAATGGGTTGTATCCTTTCCTTATATAGTGGGAGCTATCGCCAGGTACTTAAAACAAAACAGAAGCCTCTTGCTGATGTTATTTCAAATAGATTTTCTTTATTTGCAACCTAAAAAGTTTTAACTCACTTGGATGTGTTTCTTGTATCTAAGCTCATGGACTAATGGGAGAAAAGGCCCACGAACCAGTCACTTAATAGACTGCAAGATGTTATAAGAGACCACAGAGAGGAAACAAAAGGCTGATTGGTGGTCATGGGGAAGGTGTCACACCAAAAGTAACATTTTAGGTGAGACTTAGGAGAATGAAGGGAGCTTTACCAGAAGGAGAAGGAAAGGAGGACATTTCCAGGCAAAGGTAAATACAGGTACACAGTATGAAAAGAGTGTTCCATTGAGGAGATTACAAGGAGAGTGATTATTGGATGAAAGGATCTATTGGGATCTTTCAGGATCTCAATTTACTTTTAATTCTAAGCAATCCTTAGGAATATAGAGGACAAAATGGTAGGCAGACCAACAGTGACCTTGGAGTAAGGAGACTTGGCTCTTGTCACAGCCCTGACATGGATTAACTGTATCACTTTGGGAAATTTGTATCACGTCTTTAGCAACTGTTTCCCTCATATAGAAAATGAAAAGATGGATACATTATCTCAGTGGTCCCTCTCAGCTCAAAATTCTGTGATTCTGTAACAAATCAAATACAAAACTTTGTTGCTGCTGACAAAGCATTTCTACTAGATTTGACTGGGGCAATGATTTAATTTAGATATGTTTCCCTTCCTGTCAAAACAGTATGAGACGATATATGCTACGTCAAAAAAGTCTTGGCCCAAAGACTTATTTCATAAACTAGGGAATTATGAAAGTGAATTTCAATAATTAGCATCATCCCTGAGCCTAACACAGTTAGTCTTTTCATGCTTCACTTTGTCTACCTGTGCAATGGGCCCAAAGAAATCTATCACATATCTGGGTATTTACCAAGACAATGAATGGTTGAATTCCTTGGAGGAAAGAAATTCCTATTTGACCATGAAAAACAAAAAGTATTTCCCATGAAGATACCTCTAAGAGTGCTTTTATAAAAAATTGTAGCTATTTTAAAATACCATACAAGGTGGTAATAGGAATGGCAGACATGCAAAAAATCACATGCTTCCAAGCACAGTGTATTTCTTGTGTATCGTTTATATTCCCTTCTACCCATCTTTGGATATCAGAAAACAGAATTCTTATTCTTTTTTCACAACTCACTAGATGATCTTTTGACCGCTTGGTCTTTGAGGTTTCCTCTGTTTATAGCCACGGCGAATACTCCATGGGAACAAGCAATACACATGCTGTTTGCTGGACACAATTCTTATCAGGCATGGGTGTAACTGCTATGTGGAATGGGTTCCTAGCCAAGAGAATGGGGATTAGAGGCATAGGTGAGGTTGAATAATAATTACAATCACGACCATGAGTAGGAGGAAGAGAAGAAAAGGGAAGCAGCACGTACCTGTGACTATTCTGTCTAGTTTTCTGTTTACAATGTTCTTGTGAGACCTCTCTCAAAATATATCGATGCTGAAGTATGGGTTTCACCATTGGTAAAGTACTATTTCTCAATTATCATAACAAAGAAATCAACTAGAATCCAATGGCGTATATCAAATTTCCTGGTACACGAATCCTATTCTTACCAGCAGTTCCCTAAGTTGTAAGGTGGTGTGTCCACGTAAAATGTTTCATCTTCAGATAATTGAAGTGTGCCACAATGCCCTGTCCCTGCTATGCCAGGCAATTGAGCCACAAGTGTGAAAACTTCAGCCTGTCATACTTTAAGCTTTTTCAAAGCATATTTTCATGTTATTACATATTACAATTTATTGTTTTTAGCAGAGTGAATCTTACCAGACAAATATTTTGGTTAGTATTCACAGTAGAGATGATCCATAAGTATAACTAGCTTTCATAATATGGACAAAAATTAATAGAAGAAAGTGTTTGCGAACTTAAGAGGCTAAACTTAGACCAAATTCATACAAGTATGACTAAATGGTAAGTGGCATACTCACAAATGTGGCTTTTACCAAAGTTATTAAAGTATGGAAAGATACAAAATCTAAAGCAATGTTTAGATAAACAATGGAATATTCATATGAGAAAACAATTCTAAGAGTGTTAGAAGTGAAACACAACACCTGATCCAAGAAAACAATTCTTATGCTTACATTTGTGTTATGATGTGATCTGTAGGTAACAAATACTCTTATCTACCTGTGCGTTGATACAAACAGCACTTTAAAAATCTGTATGAAAGTTTTAGAGATTTGTTTTCTATGGTTTTATTTGGTTTTACTTTCCTAAAGGTGAACTTATAAGTTTGGAAAGGCTTCTGGGAAGATGTGAAGAGTGATAGTCCTTCAATTGGTAAAGAAGGAAATCTAAACTGTGCCAGATAATATACTGTACATTTTCGTACGCATTAGTTTGTTAAGTTCAAAAGGGTTAAGTTGCCAAACAATAACCCTGTCAGTAAGCAATAGAATCATAATTCTAAATCCAAGTCCAGCTGACTTTCCTTATATTTGGGAGGGGAAGGTAATTTTTATTGAAGGACTTCCGAATCAGTATCCATAGTTACTTGACTATATCATAATGAATTTTTAAACTCTACCTTTTAAGGATGTGATATACTCATATATGAATTTATAATTACTCTCCTGTCTCTCACCATTCCTAATATTCCACCCAAAACCATCAGGGTTCTCAAAGCACAGGATAGGAGCCAATCAATATTCATTACCCATTTTATGCAGACAATGGCATGCCCAATAAACAAAGTGTAGACAGCAGAACTAGGACAGCAAGTAACCTCACAGTAAGGAGAAATTTCTTAAAAAAAAAACAAAAAAACTTTAACAATCTGTTGCCACTAGAGATATTATATTCTCTTTGCTGAAAAGAAATTGTCAGGAAAACATAACAAGGGACTCTTATATCTGTAGAAGTTTGGCTTAATGGCATCTAAGACACTTGCCAACTCAGTGAATTAGGGAGAGAAATTAATCACCAGGAGAGATGAGAAAGGCATAACATTTTCCACCTTCGAGCTTCTTCCTCCATCCTGGTCCTACTGCATACCCAAAGCCATAAGTGAACAACTGCTGAGTAGCACTGAACGTAAGACATGAGAGGTCTGCAGACCACAGGTGACTGCTGATTTTTTATACACCACAAACAATGTCCAAATTCAACAAACTTTACTCACAATAATAATGCCTCAGGCATTGATATAAATGCTGGGAGAAACAAAAATGAGCTTCCAGGGTTCACGATCTGATGAGGGAGATAGACACGGATAACCGATGGAAAGAAAGCATGTTTTCATAAGGCTCGCGTGGAGAAGGCAGTAAAATTTTAATTCTCATACTGTATCTACAAAACTGCTTAAGTCCAGGAATGCCAGGAGCACTAAGCTTCAGCATTTTTCTCTGTGCAGTGCTCATGGTGATGATGAGTTTCTTTGCCAAATTATTGTGTTGTATAAATACACCCATATCATTTACTATAGTTCTGTAGTCTTCGTCAAGAGGAAAGAATTTGGTGTCAGGTGAAAAAAACGGAAGAGAGGGAAACTATCAAATAAAATGTTAGAAATAATCACTGAAGTCCTTCCTGAATAGTTTTTCAATATTTAATTTAAAATGTAAAGTCCTTATTGGTAATTTTAGAACTGCAAGTATATTCATTAAACCCTTTTGTTGCAAAGATGATAAAATAGAGACCCAGAAAAATCAAGAGAATTGCTAAAGGCCACCCAGCTAATGAGTGGGTAAGCGGCCAGGCTTCGTTTGGTTCAGACCTGATGCTTGCCCCAGTGTCCAGAGGTCTAATTTCCTGTCTCAGGGTACAAGGATTGACTTGCTTTGCCATATTCAAAATGGAAAAAAAAAATAGTAACAAATGTTTCCATTGGTATTTTTGTGCTCTCTTAGCTTCTTTTTAAATTTTATTTTTTTTCATGTAACACATTGACAACTGAGTAAAGCGTGATGCATCTAGAAAATAATCACTAAGTGTTACTATATATAAGCACATCTCTATAGAATTTTGTTAGTGAATGTGTAATCAGGTACCTACTAACAGTTGTTAGCAAACTAAGGAAAAAAGATTAACCTAAGCCTATATTATGTATACAGTTATCTTTGAGGTTATCCAGATTTATTTCCATCACCGTAAATGTGTTCATAGAGATTATAATGTATTCTTAAATTGGATTTCCTTAGTCTTTGCAAGTGGAAGCCAATAAAGGAGTAACTTGAAGTCTAAATCATGACATCTCTAGACAATATAACATAATGAATAATATAATGAATAAATATACATATAATATGTCCTACCTTCATCTCTTTTTTTGACTGGGTTTGTTCTTGTTCATACCTGAATTAATCTGCTGCTTCCCCAAATCCAAGTAGAAACTTTCTTATTCTGCATCCATCTTCTTTGAGGAGCTGTGGTAAACCTTTCTCCTGATGTAGAAAACACACATAAGACAACATTAGTATTAGTGATGTACTCCCAATAAGCAAATTCCCCAAAGGTTGGGTGAAACTCAACCCATTTGCTCATGTTCAAAAAAGCATTATCTGCATGAAAGTTGTATTTTTCAAAACATTTCTAAGTTTATTTATTTATTTATTTTTGAGAGAGAGAATGAGAGAGAGAGAGAGAGAGAGAGAGACACGGGGAGGGGTAGAGAGGGAGAAAGAGAGAATCCCAAGCAAGCTCTGCACTGCCAGCATGGAGTCTGATGCGGGGCTCAAATTCACGAACTATGAGATCATAACCTGAGCCAAAATCGGAAGATTAACTGACTGAGCCACCCAGGTGCCCTGAAGGCTGTATTTTTAAGTGGCATATTAAATTCTATCAACTATCTATCTAACTATCTATCTATCTATCTATCATCTATCTATCCATATATCTATCATCTGTTAATCGTCTATCATTAAAATCAAAACAAATGGAGACCAGCCTTGAAAATTCCCTGAATAGACAAAACTGGTTTAATCATACAAACAAAGCTTAAGTTAGCTTATTTTTCAAGGCCAGCTTAACCTGTGTCATTTCTTGCTCAAGCTTCTGAAAATCATACACAAAACTTAAACTGTTTCCCAAGGTTGGTAAGAGGTAACCACTGAAAAATTCTCTACTATTTAAGAAAATTCTGATATAATAATCACTGTAAAGAATAAACAGTCATCGCTTCCTTGCTACACAAGTGTCTTTGAAACAATGTTGCAGGATTTTTTTTTTACCTTAGTACCTGGGGTTGTTTGTTTTACTGCTTGGAAGAGTGAAGTTGTGGACACAAAATAAAATGAGCAGCAGGCAAAAGTTTATTATAGAGTATAAGATTGCAAAGTAAGAATAGTAGGAAAGCTCTCTTTGCAGAGGGGATTTTTGAAAGTGAATGTCTGCACTACAGGCAAGGGTCCTTGTTTTACAAAGTCTGGTCAGCACTCCTTCCCTTCCCCCTCATTCCTTGTCAGGTTCTACCCTAACGGGCTGAAAAGCTCTAGGTGCTGACTCGTCCATTCCTGACTGGCTGGACTCCATTGTGTGAGAAGTCAGACTGGTCATACTGTCTTTCTTGTAACATAAGTGTTACTTTTTTTAGTTAGATATTCGATTGTCAAAATGCTAAGGGGATTCTGAGGGGGATGAGGTGGTATCTATTATATTCTTAAGAGGAACCTTAGCCTGAGGGGGTTTGCTGTAGTCGACATTCCCAGCATTGTGTCAAAATAAGTGTTTTTCCCCACACAGGGACCTCAGGTCCTAATCTTTCTGTCTCTGCCTATTTTATCCTATCTTTTCCCTATCATGACAATATACTCCAGAGTGTCATTGTGTATTTTGGTTTGAGTGCTCCGTTTTGCAAATCATCTTTTTGATGTGTGAATCATTAACTTTTACTAATCACTAGTTCAGTAATTCATTGGTTTTACATCTGCTATTTGTGAACTTTTGATTATCTATTATCTCTCTCTATTTGACTATTATCTATTTAAATATCCATCCATCTATCCACCAACCCATCCCTCTCTCTTTCTCTATTGTTTTCAAACATTAGTATATCAGCTATTTTCAGTAACTTGGTTCAGAAGTGATTAGCTGTCTCAAGCTATCAAGCCAACATTGTTTGGGATTCATTCAATCTCAGGGGGAGGGAATACAGATCTACAGGAAGTGCAAAGGGTTAGCCAGTGAAATGACCACGTCACCTTCTGCTGGCCAGTGCTACCAGGAACGTTTGTATTATCTGGTGTTGCCTGGACTAGGGATCACAGACCATGTGAAGACATTTGACAAACTATCATTTTTTTTGGTCTGCATGTATTTTAGAATCTCTATGTATGGTTCACTGTTCAAAACTTTAGGATCACCTTTCTATGGATTAATCTAGTGTGTGTGTGGTGGGGGTAATGACAAACATCGTCACTTCATTTTATTTTCGGGTTGATTCAAAGACTCTTGAGTCCCCGGGCATGCCGCAGATCACAGTAAAGCACACCTGTATACAGGTAGGGAGACAGCCTATGTCATTAGACCTGGTAAGGGCTCCAACTTGGCCGGTTCCCAGCAGTGTAACTTGGTACTTACTTCCTTGTCAGGAAATGAGTATTATGAAGACTGAATGAAATGATGTGTTTGAAGTACTCCCCAAACTCCTGGTGCACAGTATGTACTTTATAACAACAACAACAACAACAACAACTCTATCCTATTAATTCATACCAGGATACAATCAGCAAGGCCTCAAACAATGATGTTAGGTTTTTCCCTATTTTCTTTTCCACACAAGGTGAGAAGTGCAAAGTGCAGGGTACCACAGGCATGTGTCACTGCCTCCTGCCTAAAGAGACTGTCATGTAAATTCCAAAAGAAATTCCAAGGGATGTTCTTCTAAAAGCAAACTGAGGAAGTCACGGACACACGAAATTCCCCTTTCTATAATACTGCTTTGCTATATTGATTGCTTTTACTAGCTTAACCTTTTTGAGTCTGTTACTCTTTCATAAATGTTGTTAGTGTTTGGTGTACTAGATGTTAAATGGATAGTACAGTATATTGATTCTGAATCTAATTTTGGTTTCCAGGGTATTGAGGATAACTGAATCTGGCATTTAGAGCATTCCGATGCTGCATGAGGATTTTCTAAAATATTTTTGTCTGAAAAAAAAAGACATTATAAGCACATTTAAAGAGTGCCTCGTAAAAATTAAGTCTATGCAATTTTTTGTTATTGAAGATATCATTAGGCAGCATTGAAGAACTAAATTTATTCCGATAATCATTACAATGATGAAAAAATTCTTTGCTTCAATAATTGATTTATGCTTCATTTAAATGGACAGAGTAGTTCCAATATAATTTCTTATTAACGCTAATGACAAATTTTAAAGTAGCGTGACTCTGAAATAAAGATGAAAATTCTCCATACAACTTATTGCATTTAAATGGATTTAATATTTAATATTTAAAAAATCATTTGATGTAAATAGCTATCATGAATCACTGCAAATATACTAAGATGTAATTAAATGCTTTTTTTTTAAAATGCATCTACTTGTTTCATTATAAATTATTTTTGTTCTCTTTCTTCTTTTAAGCTGTGGTCTTCCATTTGAAATTATTTTTAATTATGAAGTCACATCAATGCTAAAATTTAGCACACTTCTAAAAATATGTCCTCTTAGGCAAGTTCAAAATAATTGAATTATTGCTTAACATTTGCCTTTATCTTGAACTTGTTTAAACCATGTTAGTAAACACTCAAATTTCTAAGACAGAAATCTGCCCTTTCCTCTTCAGAGAGGGGCAAGATCCTATACTTAACAAAGCTTTCAGTGGATACACTGTGCACACAGAAAAACTACTCTGTGACCTTGCTCTGTACTTGAAACTTTCTGGTGTGACAATATATGTCATCAACTGGAAGTACAGACAAGATTAATACAGTTCCTATTGGCTAGATCCAGAAATCAGCCCTTAGGAGTTCACTGGTTAGAGCGGCTTCCTAGGAGTTCTGGGGTCTGTCCTGAACACCGTGGAATTGGGAGGTCATGTAGAATTATTTCAGGCATGGTCTCCATCAGAAGTGTGGGTGGTGTGGGCTGTTAGCAGATTCCCTTTGGCCCTTAAGAATGTGACCAATCACATACATGTGCGCACACACACACACTCCATCAACTAATAAGAACAAAGTAGAATCCTGAGGCATTCTCTCATCCATACTCCATAAAGAATAAATGTATTTTGAATATACTATAAGTTGTCAGTGAAGTCACATGCCTGATTTCACCCTGAAGCGCCCAGGACTAGGCAAGGTCCCAAGAAAGGAAGCAAAGGACCTAGTTTAAGTTCGGTTACTTGAGAACAAGTCACCTTTTAATAAAAGATGTCCAGTTTCTCATCTGTTATGAAAGAGTTCTTTCGTAGAATGGCCACATAATCTAATGCAGGTTAAAATTAAGACGGCTATTCTTTTTTAATCATGTAAACCAGGACACTATGAGACTGAAGGAGGGACAGACTGATAAAAATATGCTGAGATAATATGCGGGACTATTTTGACAGACAGAGGCATACATTCACTCTAGGTACAGCAATTTTAAAACTAGAAAGCACTGTTCAACTATAAGATAGGATAACATAAACAGTCCTGTTGATGGGATCCGAAGTACACTTTCCAAAACCTAATTTGACAAGTATAGTAAGCTTTTCTGTGACATCATGGGAGGTAAATTCACTGAAGTTTACAATGGTTTACAATGGAATACATGAATTCACAAAGTAGGTACTTCTGAGAAAGAATTTTTTTAAATATTTTTATTTATTTCTAGGAGAGAGAGAGAGACAGCATGAGCAGGGGAGGGTCAGAGAGAGAGGGAGTCACAGACTCTGAAATAGGCTCCAGGCTCTGAGCTGGCAGTCAGCACAGAGCCTGACGCGGGGCTCGAACCCACGAACCGTGAGATCATGACCTAAGTGAAAGTCGGACGCTTAACCGACTAAGGCACCCAGGCACCCCTGAGAAAGAATTTCTTAACTAACTTTTAAAAATTTTGAAGTAGCTTTATGTCTCAAAGTCGTATAGAATAGTTTTTTTAAAGATTAATCTATACTTTTTCTAAAGTAATAATATAAAGCTCCTTCCTCAATTTTTCCTTTCTTTAAACCAGCCTTTCAGATCAGAAATGATGGATGAGGATATCTTTGTATTTTCCCAGTTTAATAGAGCTCATAGAAAAAAAAGGTTGTATGCTATTTTTCAAGGTTATTATCATAGTTATTATTAATATTGGCCAAGAAAATGAATCTATTGAGTTGAAAATCTTGATGTTTACTTAGAGAAAATAATTTTTCATTACCAAACTATCCTTCTGTGTCTCTGTTGTGCTTGGAGAAGAAAGAATAAAGAGGATAAAAGTGCTGTATTTTTGCAATTCTTTGATATAATTCCAGAAACAAAAATTTTAAATATAATTCCAGAAGTGGGAAGTATTATTTATTGAGGTTTGTAGTATTTAATCAACAATGTGCAATGTGAAAAATTCAGATCAGCTACAGTGAAGTTGGCTTTTTATTTTTCAACCAAGCTACTATAAAAGAAGATTTATTCTTTTATGGCTTTATAGTATTAAACTAAAATCTTAGAATCATAGGGCTCCTGGCTGGCTCAGTCGGTTAAGCGTCCGACTTTGGCTCAGGTCATGATCTCACAGTTCGTGGGTTTGAGACTCGCATCAGGCTCTGTGCTGACAGCCAGCTCAGAGCCTGGAGCCTGCTTCAGATTCTGTGTCTCCCTCTCTCTCTGACCCTCCCCTGCTCACACTGTCTCTCTGTCTCTCTCAGAAATAAATAAAAACATTTAAAAAAAAGTTAGAATCAGTGGTATCAGGAAATTTTATTGGCTAACTGGTTATAGGGCTTTTACTCCTAAGAATCCATAAGTGGCCTAAATTTAGGATTATCTATTTCACATAAGGAATGTACTAGTTCCTTATCACAGTGCAGAATGATGTCAACAGGAAAACTGCCTTAGCATATACTGAGTAAAGACTAATAAGAATAAAGTACGTTACCAAATACAAGAGAGATGACATTCATCTTCTTGATTCCAAACCACAAATTTAATAAAAGTTTTGGCATTGCAGATTCCTTTTTACTATAAAAATTCAAAACCATTTAAAATAATATACAGTAGAAAGACTAAGTTTATTATTTTTAACTTTTTTAATGTTTATTCATTTTTGAGAGACATAGAGTGGGATGGGGAGGGGCAGAGAGGGAGACACAGAATCCGAAGCAGGCTCCAGACTCTGAGCTGTCAGCACAGAGCTCAATGCGGGGCTCAAACTCAGAACCACAAGATCATGACCTGAGCCGAAGACAGACACTTAACTGACTGAGCCAGCCAGGTGTCCCTAGAAAGTCTAAATTTAAAATTCAAGAAATTCTTTCTGCTAACTTCTAGGACCCAATTTTTCTTTTGATGCATATGTATAAAAATTCTTCCTTGTCCATATCTACAAGTATTAAGAGTTGTCACCTGAAACATTATAATTGGTCAATCTAGAAAAAGGCATCATTAATTGATATTTGAAATTGGATTAGAAATTCCACACTTTTAAAAAAGGAGGTGGTTATAGTGAACCATACATTTTATAAGTAGGTACCATTTTGTAATTAGGGTATCTTGGCTGCCTAAAAACTGGCTTGTACTTTTTGAAACTTGTTCTCCAAAATAAATCGCATACCATATATATTAGAACTTATCATCTCATATTGTTTCTGAAAGAAGAATAAAGTATCTGCCTTTTAAAGTATGTTTAAGTTAAAAAAGGATAGAGATTACAGGGTTAGTTTTGTGGCTTCAGTAACCCTTGAGATTTTGTTTACACTCAAAAGTAGTTATAAAAAAGGTGGATTTTACAATTTTTTCCCTAATTTCAGCTTCATTATGCCATCCACTCATATACACAATCAGTGATATAGATCTTACAATTTTTTCACATAAGTATGAATTTTTATACAGAAACACAGCACATATTTAGAATAGAGTTTATTCACAGACTGTATTTTTTTGTTCTTAATTTAATTTAATTTTTTAAACATTTATTTATTATTGAGAAAGAGAGAGAGAGACAGAGCGCAAACAGGAGGAGCAGAGAGGGAGGGAGACAGAATCTGCAGCACGTTCCAGGCTCTGAACCGTCAGCACAGAGCCTGATGCAGGGCTCAAACCCATAAACCATGAGATCATGACCTGAGCTGAAGATGGACACTCAACTGACCACACCACCCAGGTGCTTCTAATTTTTTTCTACTCTTAATTTTAAAAGAACAAAAGTTCAACATCCCATAGTTGGAATACTAGTAACACTATGATTGTATTAAATTTGGTTTTTATATGTAGCTCTTTATTTAAAAAAAATATGTGAAAGTTGTGAGGAAAAATGTAAATAGGTAGCAGTGAATACATATCCACAACCTTCTCTACAAAGCATTACATACCAGGTAGCATTTATTGAGTACTTAACCAATTCCTGTCACTCTGTACACTGCTCAGTGAGGATCCAGCTAATTCTTGCCCAACTTTATAAGGTTGATCCAACTATTATTCTTTATATATGTGTATATATATATATACACACACACACAGAGTACGAGCAGAGGAGGGGCAGAGAGAGGGAGACATGGAATTCGAAACAGGCTCCAGGCTTTGAACTGTCAACACAGAGCCCAAAGTGGGGTTTGAACCCACAAACCACGAGACCATGACCTAAGGCAAAGATGGATGTTTAACCAAATGAGCCACCCAGGCACCCCCAACTATACTCTTTAACAGATAGAGACTAAGACTCAAAGAGGTTAAATAACTTGCTCAAGCCCCTTAAATGTTAGAGTCTATGCTAAGTCCCAGATAGTCTGATTCTGCCTGAGCATTTGACTCCAGTAGAAGCCATCTTATGAAACCCATTTAGGGCCAGGAATTAGTCAATTAAAAGAAAACATTTTAGGAGTAGAATTATGAAGAAAGTTACAGATATATATGGATATGTTCCTCTAACCTATACTGTATTCTTCACATTAAAAAAAACTTTTTAAAATGTTTTTTAATTTATTTTTGAGAGAGAGACAGCATGAGCAGGGGAGGGTCAGAGAGACTGGGAGACACAGAGTTGGAAGCAGGCTCCAGGCTCTGAGCTAACTGTCAGTACAGAGCCCGACACGGGACTGGAACCCACGAACCGTGACATCATGACCTGAGCCAAAGTCGGACGCTTAACCTACTGAGCCACCCAGGCGCCCCTGTATTCTTCACATTTTTGAGTTTCAGTATCTTTAAGTGATACAAAAACACTTGTAACAAAATATAAATAAATTTCTATTCGAGAATTTTACGAATTTTGCTTCTAACGTTTTATAGTTGTTTCATCCACACTTAAATGCACAGCAATTACCCTTTGTAAAAAGCAATTCATCTTTATCCAGTTTAACACATTCATTATTTTGATTTTGAGAATGACTTTCTTTACATACTTTTATTTAATTATTTCATGTATTTAATTAAGTTACAAAATTACAATAACTACTATGGCTTAAATAGGATTAGAGATGAAAATAATATGCCTTAGGAGTTATACAACTCAACTGGCATTCAAAACATGGGCAGTAGTTTTTATGTTTTAAAAAATCATGAGGGGCACCTGCGTGGCTTAGTCGGTTAAGCGTCCGACTTTCGCTTAGGTCATGATCTCGCAGTTCGTGGGTTCGAGCCCCGCGTCGGGCTCTGTGCTGACTGCCAGCTCAGAGTCTGGAGCCTGTTTCAGTCTGTGACTCCCTCTCTCTCTGACCCTCCCCTGCTCACGCTGTCTCTCTTTCTCCTAGAAATAAATAGAACTATTTAAAAAAATAATCATGAACATTCTCCATTCTCTTTCTGGCTGTAGTTAGGCTGTGCAAGCCCTTGTTCTTTATGTAGCATTGTTCGAATATCTCTGAATGAAAGAAGTTGTATAAATGCAAAGTAGGCAAAAGGCAATCACAAGATTACAAGCTTCTCCAGTGTGATATTACATAATCGAAGTATTATGATTATGAATAACGTGGTTTTTAAAATTTATGTATATATAAAGATACATACATACAGATGTGTCTCTGTATATACATGTACTTTCATGCTTAGATTTTAAATATTTGGGACAATTTTTAGGTGCTTTTATACTTTTCTGAAAGTCTTCAATCATAAAAAGCATGTTGCAAAAGCACTAAGTAAGGGCTAAAAAATAAAACCAAGTAAATTATGTCTCTTCATTCGAACCATGATATTCTTGAACATAAAAATGCTTAGCAGCCTATTACAGAGCAATCTTTGCTATATGTTACGTTAAAATGACATGATAGTTAAAACATATTTTAACAAAGTTATATATTTTTCAATTGATAAAATAATTTGAAATATGTCAACTCAGAACACATAATGCTGATTATGTTAGTGAAATAAAACAGAGGCACTTTTATTTTAATAAGAGAATGCCAGGCCTGAAGTCACACCTTCCTGTGCATCTAACAGTATTCTCATTTTATCATATTTTAAAAATCCACACCTCATATTTTTCTGTTACCTTATATGGATGGTGCTAATGACACACGTAGTAAACCTTCTCTTAGCTTTGTAGTTGAATAGGATTTGTTTAATTTTAGCTGTCAAATAATGTGGAAAAGAAACCAATATTCTGGTAACCCTAGGAGTTAAAATATGTTAGGACTATGAAAGTAAATGTTTTACAAACAACAATTATTTATTGATCATATTCTCGGCCAGCATAAAATTAAAAGTGCAGAGTATGTCGATTTGGGAAGCCTGATGACTACACTGTTTGACTGGTTTAAAACAAAACTTTAAACAAGTTTCTTTTTAAAGCAGGTAAAAGGAACTAAAAGGTTGGGAATGGTTCCTATTTTTCTGACTGTATGTCAACAGGAATCATTCCCTATGATGTTTCACAAAATACATTTCAGTGAATTATTTTTTACAATTATTTAAAAATTTTATTTATTTTGAGAGAGAGAGAGAGAGAGAGAGAGAGAAAATATGTGAGACAGCAGGGGGAGACAGCAGGGAGCAGGGGAGGGGCAGAGAGAGAGGGAGAGAGAGAACCCCAAGCAGGCTCTGCACTATCAGCACGAAGTCCTACTCAGGGCTCCATCTCATAAACCATGAAATCATAACCTGAGCCAAAATAGTCTGATGCTTAACCAATAGAGCCGCCCAAGAGCCCCTTTCTCAGTGATTTATATGACAACAGAAACCTCTATGTTTAACCATTAAAACAATAAAGATGTGAATAAAGTAAAATACTCCCCCTTGCCCTTTCTTTTTAATTCCAGTTCCTTGAATATATAGTATAAATGATTTGCTGTGCTTATCAACTGATGAATGTTCCAAGTTGTGTCCTTCACTGGAAACTACTTCACCCAAGTTTGTACCTCTTCCCAGGGTTTGGCTAATCATTGACTCAGGTGACGATACAAAATACCCTTGCCTCAGTTTTGGACAACTCTGTAAGTTTCCTGGGAGCACAGGGATTTCCCCATGAATTTGATAAGCCCTCAACTGCAAGCTCATTTTGGTCAGCTTGTCCCCCTGCCCATTACTGCATCCCTCATTTCCTTAGGACTGGATCTTAGAAGGGTATCTCCCATGAGCTCACCCCAATGGACCTTCTGCTTGCAACATCTTGTTCAGAGAACTCAATCTAAAGCAATGTTAATGTTTATGTGAAAAGGGTATGTTCATAAATGCAGAGGAAAAGGTACCAAAAAAGATATGAAGCACGACATTTATACTATAGAATCAAGAGTATACAGGAGCAGAAAAGTCTCTGGCAGAATGTGTACCAGACTGCAGAGGATAGCAGCTACCTATAGGACATGGATTTGAACCAAGGGGAGAGGAAGAGTTTCATTCCTTACTCTCTACATTTTAAAAAAGACTGAGAAAAAGTAATGGTGGCTCTATAAGAGATTTTTCTATTCTATTTCTGGCTTTTCTATGTTTTCCAAATTTTCCACAATGGACATGTATTAATTATATTTCATAACCAGAAGGCAAATTTAAGGCTCTCAGGAGTCTATCACTAAGTGGAATAGTTTTGAGGATTTCTTCAAAGTGTAAGTGCATTTTTTATGCCTGTAGATTGTTAAAGACTTGTACAGTCCCCAGAAAATGTTGCTCTGGAGCAAGGTGCAAGAGAACACCAACTTCTGCCTCAGGGTTGGTTTGCAGGAAAGGTCCTGGCAACAAATATTTTTAAAATCTGAGTCAGGATCTCCTGTTAGGGCTTCCTACCTAGATTTATGTTTGTAATGCACCTGAAGTTAATCCTGTTGATGGCTGGAGGTAGAAATCTACCTTCATTTTCTTTTTTGAACTTAAGTTTATTGAGGTAGACTTTATATTCAACAAAATTTACAGTATAATGAGTTTGACAAATGTACTGTGTGTCATAACTGCCACCAAAATAAAAACAGAACATTTAGCTCATCTCAGAAAGCTCCCTCATGATCCTTATGGTTCATTCCTTCCCTTATACTCCAAGCCCTTGATGACAACTGATCTGATATCTGTTGCCATAGTGTTACCTTTTCCAGAGGTCATTCAAATGGGCTGTTACCTTGCCTTTTGAGTCAGACTTCTTTCACTTGGTATAATTCTTTTGAGATTAGACCATATTGTTTTGTGGATATCAACAATTTGTTCCTTTAAATTGTTGAGTAGTTTTCCATCATACAGATATGTCTGATTTGTTTATCATTCACCAGTTGAAGGACACTGAATAGTTTCCAATTTGGGGCAATTATGAAAAAAACTGCTGTAACAAATATTTGCATACAGAGCTTTGTGTGGAAATATGGGTTCATTCTCTTAGGCGAAAACCAGCAGTAAGAGCACCATATCTTTTAATGAATAGTCAGGTATCACAACTCCATTTTTTAGATAATCCATTTTTCACAATTAATTGGAATGTTGTCTTAATCAAATATTAACTCCGCATTTACTATTTTCTAAGATTTCCTTAACAAATCTTATACATTTCTTTCTTCCATTTGAACTTTTGTACAATTTGATTACGTTCCAAAAAGGAAACCAACAAATAAATCTGGTTGTAATTCTGACAGTAATATATAAAATGTATAATACATATATTAAATTTTACAATTTGACAATCTTCCCATTCAAGAGCATAAAATGTCTTTCCATTCATTCAAACTTTGTTTTTTAATTAAGTTTTTTTAAAGATTTTATCTTCAAGTAATCTCTACATCCAACATGGGGCTCAAATTTATAACCCCAAGATCAAGAGGTGCATGCTTACTGACTGACAAGCCAGGTCACCCCTTAATTAAGTTTTATAATTTTCTTCTTAGAGATTTTGCACCATTGTCGTTAAATTTATTCTCTGGTACTTTATATATTTTTGGTTGTTATTATTAATTGCTTATTTTTTTTTTAAATTTTTATTCCTAACTAGCTTTGGCTGATGTTTATTCATTCATTCACTTATTCAACAAATAAATACTGAACCCATATCAAGCACAGTTCTGGGCAATAAAATAGTAGGTTAAGATAGAGAAGTTTCTTACAATTGTGCAGGTTAAATTCAAGTGGTGAGAGATTGAAAATACATAAATACATATGTATAAGATGGTTATAAGTGCTATGCCAATAATTTATTTAAAATTGATTTCCTTATGTGACCACTTGGGGAAGAGTATATAGCTATATAATAGGACTTAATTCCTGAGTCTTGAAGCACTCTAACATTGGGAGTCAGGACAAAGGACAATAGGCCATTAGCATGGACAAATAAGTAGTGAGATAGGCAGGAAATTAACATGTTTAGTTCCAATAAAGCCAAGGGAAGAGACTGTTTACAGGAAAAAGGAGCAGTCAACTTTGTATAATGCTACTGAGAAGTCAAATAAGATGACACTAGAAAATGGAATATTTGAATATTAAATATGTAGAATAGATTGCTGGTGCTTTGATAAGTATTGTTTCAGTAGCCTAGTAGGAAGAGAATTCTGATTTGAGAAATACAAACACACACACACACACACACACACACACACACACACACACACACACACACA
>NW_027529436.1:1587414-1605414 GCF_008692635.1 Crocuta crocuta
ACACACACACACACACACACACACACACACACACAGAGTCAACTAAGATAGTCAGATTTGGATATATACTGTATGTTATCCATCATAATAGCAACAATAAGAACAATAGACAATACTCATAGTGCCAGGTGTTCTAAGCTCTACACATATATTGTCTCATTTAATCCTCATAACCCAGTGAGTTAGATATTTTTTGTCTCCCCATTTTTAAGATAAGAAAATTGGAGCAAAGGGAGTTTAGGGAATTAGCACAAGTGTAAGTGATTCCATGACAGACATTCAATTAAACCTCAATATTATTTTAAAATACTTCAGTTGATTCTCTAAATTTTCTAAAAATATGATTATCTAATCTATAAATAATGGTAATATTTTTGCTTTTAGGACACTTCTACAGTATGTATATCACACTGCATTTGATTGAACTTCAAAAACAACATAGGGGTACCTGGGTGACTTAGTCGATTATGCATCTGACTTTGGATCAAGTCATAATCTCATGGTTCATGGGTTTGAGCCCCATATTGGGCTCTGTTGCTGACAGCTCAGAGCCTGAAGCCTGCTTTGGATTCTGGCTCCCTCTCTCCTCTGCTCCTCCCCGGCTCTCACTCTGTCTCTTTCTCTGTCTTTCTCTCTCAAAAATAAATAAAACATTAAAAAAAAAATATTAGTGACAGTAAGCATCCTTGCCTTGTTACTTAAGATAAAAAGCTACTAAAATTTCTTCATTTGTTGCTTATTCTTGGCTTTCAGTAATTATTATTTAACTTACATAGAAATGTGTCGGGGCGCCTGGGTGGCTTAGTCGGTTAAGCGTCCGACTTTCGCTTAGGTCATGATCTCGCGGTTCGTGGGTTCGAGCCCCGCGTCGGGCTCTGTGCTGACTGCCAGCTCAGAGCCTGAAGCCTGTTTCAGAGTCTGTGTCTCCCTCTCTCTCTGACCCACCCTTGTTCACACTGTCTATCTCTCTCTCCTAGAAATAAATAAAAAATTAAAAAAAAAAAAAAAGAAATGTGTCTTCAAATTCTTAACTCAGTTTTCTTTAAATCAGTTATAGCAAACTGAATTTTGTCAAATATCTTGTTACCATCGAGTAATATAATCTTTTTTTCCTCTTTTAAATGACTTATGTTAATAAATTTTATTGTTAAGCCATGTTTGCATTCCGAGAGTAAATCTACTTGGCAGAAATAACTATTTAAAATGATATTCCTGGAGTGGGGTAGGGAGATGGATGAAATAGATGATGGGGACTGAGGAGTGCACTTCTGATGAGCACTGGGTGCCGTATAGAATTGTTGAATCATTATATTGCACACTAACATAACACTGTATGTTAACTAACTGGAATTAAAATAAAACTTAAAAAATGATATCCCTGGATTTTTTTTGCAAATACTTAAACATTTTACTTTTAGATACTGGATCTGTCATACTACTCTGTAATCATATTAGTATTTCTGGAGAAAAATGTGTGAACATTCATACTAAGTGAGACAAGACTTAGGAGGTCAGATTTTTCTACCAAATGAATTTTTTTAGAAAGCTTTCAGTATTGGATATAAGAACTGTGGATAAAAAAACTGCACCTGCAAAAGAATTGTATGCTCCTTTCAAGTTAAATCTGCATCTGATCCTCTGCCTTTTCAAATAGTGACACTCCATAATTGATAGGTTTAAAATTTCTTTTCTTCTTGGGTCAACATTTAGCACTTATATTTTACTGAGAATGCATCCATTTTTCTATTTTCAAATTTACTTCAAAGAGAAGAGGGTAGAGATGAGAAATTAGTCAAGCGTGGAATTTGAAAGATATTTAGGATCCAGGAGGAGAAGGAACACCAAGGTAGGAATCAGAGAAGGAATTGACAAAAAGCTGTAGGGAAATTTTTGTTAGTACAGAATGATGTGTAGGAAATTCTGTTAGTGTTAAAGGAAAGAAAATTTCGTGATGAATTAATCCGGTCCTAGACACTAATTTATATAAAGATTTGTGTCCACTTCATCTGGGGTTTATTCAAACTGGACTGTGCCTACTTTGGTTGGGTGTCTTATAGACAGTGTGTCCAATATAGAGACTCATAATACCCAATTAATCTTACCAGTGTCCTTGAGTATATAGTCACATGTATTCGGTATGTGCTACTAGATGCTGAGGAGCCAAGGGACTAATGTAGAGTTAAGGAATGAGAGAGAATAACCTCTGTTTTAGGAAAAAGCAACCAAATCCTACAATGCTTTTCCCATTTTCATCTTATTGCTTCCATTAACCCTCCTCAGTCAGCACTCTTCATGTCAGTGGGCTCAAAATGAGTGTATTCAGATGCAATCTATCAGCTACATTGTTGATATTTCACTTTCTAGATAAAGGCTGGAAGATTTTGAGTTTTTGTATGTTTCTAAAGAACAATCTTGAGAAAGTCAATTGTCATGTTCAGAGACCCTTGGAAACTGTAAAACTAGTTGTTGGAATTTATAAAAATGCCCTTTACATATTTAACTTAATGGATTAAGCCTCTTAATCATCCTTTTCAGACCAAAGTTGTTTACTAAGGGAAATTAGTTAGAGGAAGGGAAACATCTAATAGGTTAAACCTCCCAGCAATCAGCAAGTTGTAAAAGGTTTGGTTAATGACCTTGAAGCTTTTAAATTTATAACTTGGTGGGAAGGATTACACAAAATGCTATATATTGTAATCTTTACTGTGAAAGTTATCTTTGACCTCTTATCTGGTTCTACTAGTCTTCCAAGTCATGTATAGTATTTTAGACAAAATGGATTTCCATGACGCTGTATAAGATTTCTATAGTTATTTTAAAATCTAATTTATTTGAGTATCTTTTGATATGGATAGCTCTCCTTCCAACCCTCAACTTAGAACTTGAATTGTTTTTAGCTGGTAGATTTTTTTCTTCCTGACAATGAACCAGATCAATACAGACTGACTTTAAGAAGTTTACATAAACTTTTGGTTCCAGAAAAACAAAGGGGTCTTTGTAGTTGAAATAAAGATATGTTTACATTTCCTTCTCTTAATCTGCCTATCGGAACACATCCACCATACAGATGTTTCTAGGCAAAAAGCATCAGTTAGTGGTATTTACCACTTCATTCAAAGGCTTCACAAAAAGAACATTTTTCAATCAAAGACTGCTCTTTTCCTTGGCAATCACATCTAGCCAAAATTGAAAGACTGTGTTAGAAGATCACACAGTGATCTTTAATTTGTAATCAACTATACCATTTTTAAAGACGTCTGCACTAGTCAAAATGCAACGTCAGTAGAAGAAATCTGATGAGGTTGTCTTTGTTTGTATTTGCTGTTTTCAGTCTGTCTCAGTTATCATTCCTCTCTATGTAGTCTCTTCGATGTAGTACTGACTGAATGCGATTCCCGACTGCATAAAACATGGAAACACTTTGAATTTCATGGCAAAATTCCTGGTATTTGGCAGTAGATCATTGAGATGACATCTGGGACAACAAACTTTCAGAAAGAGACAGGGAATGTAATCAAGAATAAATGAAAGAAACACTGGGAAACAACATGGGGAAACATGATTTAGGGGTGAAACAGAGAATGTGAATATAATGTGAAAAATGAAATGGCCCTTTTAGAATGGTCTGAAAATTTTATATTTAATTATGGAGTAACTCCCTTAGTAAATTTCAGAACGTTTTCCTTTTTTCCATCATTAATAGTAAATTCCATTTTTAATTATTTCTTTTTTTGAGGTACTGCATAACTTTAATTTAGAATGAGTTTAGGATATTTGGACAACCTCAAAGTAGTGGCTCCTGTGAAGTTACTCTTCACAGGAAAAGCTCTTTTCTGTGGCTTTGCTCCCTTGATGCATTTTCTAGTCACCTAAATGGAATTGATCCTGCCTGTACTGTCTTAGAATAATTATTTTAAACAACCTACCTGCATGTAGTATGTGTTTCTAAATAATCTATGTATTAATATGCAGATATGACTTGTCCTCTCTCTCTCTCTGACTACAATGAGGTACCCAGCAACTTGGGATCAGTTTTATTTCAAAAAGGCAGGGGACAAATAAGTAAATTAGTAAATAAACTAATATACATATGGCAATTGACTAGATCTTGTTCAACTCTATGTATTGTAGCATCAATGACAACAACAAACTCAACAGAGGCACTGCTACAGCACCCTAACCCCACCCTCAATCTATCATTCCTATTGTGTAATTCCTGACTTACTGTTCTGATACACAAATCTCTTAATATTGTCTTTCAACTTAAAATTCCTTAATAGTGATTCATATATTTAAAAAGTTCTAACCTTGCTGCAGGAAAAAAGCTTTTCTTGCTGTGGGTCTACTAGATCTCTGGCCCTATCCCTAGCTATCATTCTTGCACACCCCCTTCACTCCAATGTATAAAACTTACTCCAAGTTCCTCAAATGCTCTCTTCAGGTTCTTTCCCTACCCTGGGCCATCTTTCCTTGGCATAGAATATCTTTCTCCTCTTTTGTATTCTTCAAAACTCATTTTAAGTCACTGGAGGTTTTTCAAGATGACTTACCTTGCCTATTGAATTTTGCTACCCTTTGCTACTCAGTATAACCTATCCCTAAGATATCTTTTGTATGGTTGTTTTTTGGACCAAATTTTGTAATATATTGTAATTGTTCATTTCC
Source organism: Crocuta crocuta (assembly GCF_008692635.1). Lineage (NCBI taxonomy): Eukaryota > Metazoa > Chordata > Mammalia > Carnivora > Hyaenidae > Crocuta > Crocuta crocuta. The sequence continues at coordinate 1,592,080 of NW_027529436.1, forward strand.
TTGACTATTTCTCCTAGTAGACTACAGAATACCAGAAGATTATATACAGGTTTGTGCTTGGCAGAGTATAGTCACAGAATAAGTTCTTAATAAATAATATTGAATAAATATTATCTTTTGCATAAATCAAAAAGGCTTATTCCAAAACAGGAGATTTTTTAAAAAATCAATGAACAACTCAGGAAAAAAAAAAAAAAAACAGAACACTGATAACGGTATGGGGAATGCCTATAAATAGATAATTATAGTAGTCAACTTAATTGATTAGGTCATAAGGGTGGAACCCTCATGAATGAGATTAGTGCCCTATTAAAGAGATTCAGAAAGCCTCACTGTCAGTCTGCTGTGTGAGGACACATCAAAAAAAAAAAAAGGAAAGAAAGAAAGAAAGAAAAAAAAGGCCATCTATGAAGCAGGAAGATGAAGCTCACCAGATGCTAAACCTGCCAGCTCCTTGATCTCAGACTTCCCAACTTTCAGAATCAGGAGCAATAGACTTCTGTTCTTTATAAACCATCCAGTCTATGGTAAACTGTTATAGCAGTCCAAATGGACCCAGAAACCCAGACTGACTTTATCTCTTTGAACCTCTTCTGTAAACAGCCTATTCTGTCAAGTTGGTTTGCCCGTGAATAAAGTACATAAGCACTGTTTAGCTGTTGATTGTTCATATAAAAATGGGAAATAAGTACTATTTAGATTGTCAGATTGTTAATATTAAAATTGAAAAATAAGATGTCATTTTTAGCAAGAGCAGATGTTTGTGGCACATTTTTTCAGTGCATCTGTTTATTAATGAAGGGTTAGCTGGAGCTTTGTGAACATGCAGCTTTATTTATTTAAAAAAGTATTCCATTGGCTTTCAATTTACATCATAACAAAAGTGTGTATAATGTGGCAGAAGTGTTGTATGTGATTAAGAACTGTTTATTCTGGATTTGTAATTAATTTAATTGTAACATCTAGAGGACTGCAATTTTGAAAAACTTTCAATCCTGATTGCCTATTATTCACATGACAACACCGAAATAAAGTGACACTATGATAAATGGAAGCATAACAAGCAGTTGTCCTGATTTAATAACATTTTGAAAGAAAAATCTGTAAAATTTTTGTATAAGTCTTATATACATAATATATAAAAAGAAATTTTTGTTTGCCTTCAAATTTTGCATCAGAGCTTGAAAGTTCACAATTTAATAAACATCTTTCATCCTTTAAAAGCTTGAGAGATTTCTTATCTTGATAAAAGTAGAGTAAGGAAAAGAACTAATTCAGTTGCTCCATCAAATGATTTCCTTAAACCCAGGGCCCATTTGAGGTCAGTGACACACCTTCATTTGTTTGAACTATGGGTTTTACCAAATTCGATCAAACATTAAAAGGAAGTACTTAATTAGGCATGCTGCACTAACACAGAAAAATTATTACACCTTACTAATCTATGTTATGGCAAAACCCTAACCCCACAAAACTGATTGGTGCTATTAAGGAGATTGATTGAAATACGTAAGAATTATAATTCATAGAATCAGTGAAGAGAAAGTCACCAGATTCAGGCTGCATGATTTTTCTATTCAGACGCTACACACACTAAGATGCCACATAAACTTATTTCCAAAGCCGGATTGCACTGGGGAAAGTTTCAATAGAATGGATATGGAATAAATGTGTGATTTCTACTTCCATTTAGTTAAATTCACTTCAAATGAATTATTAGCCAGTAAGCCATTTGTAATTCAAAACACTGTAAACACAAAATCTTTACCACCTGAAACACTTAGAAAGCGTTATGAAACCAAATCTGTTTGTTGTTTAAAAAGAGGAGATTCTGCTCCATTAATTCCCATCAAATGTCCTAATCCCAGATTTCAGTGTAATTTCTCTCAGATTATTGTAGGAAATTGTGAAAATAGGGAAAAGTGGAAAAGGAGAAAAACATCACCCACAATGAACTATTATTCACATTCTTATATTTTCTTCCAATCACTGTGTATGAAAATGAGTTTTATTATTGTTGCTCTCAGAAAGATATTATTATGAGGCTTTGTCTAAAATACTTGAAAGAATTTGGTCTTTGTTACATAAAAACACATTTGAGACCCTAGATTTTGTTCATAATTACAGAAATTGGATATTTCCTTCAAAATAAGTAATATGCATACCATGTATCTATTTCTTGACTCATTATTCTTTATTTCTCTCTAAACTAATTGATAGCTTTACAAATAAATTCTAGTGACTAAGTGACCATAAATTACATTATAGACCCTCTTCCAGGCCGGACAGTTCAGAGAGGTAAAAAAAAAAAAAAGTAGAATAAAAAATGTGGTTTTTTATTTCTCCCCCTGGGATGAATGATGAAAATATTTCTAAGGCTCAAGTAGATTTTGAAAACATAGGATTAAATATATCATACAGAAAGTTTATGAATTAAATACGTAACATATTCCGAAAATCAGTACAAGAAAACTTAACATGTGAGGTAAACAATAAACCAATGTATTATGCACTTATGGGGGAAGGGAAGTTTCTAAGAGAGCTAACATTACAGAACCCTGATTTATGCCGACCTTTTTAGGCACAATCTTCGATGATACATTTGCAGGATTTTACACATGATCATAAACATTGATCTTTTTCTTTTACAATTGAAATCAACTGGCTCAAGTCCAGTGAAAATATGAATGAGGCTACACAAGTAGTTTTTAGCCTACTGGTAGTTTCCAATTTTAACTGATCAATTTTAATTTTATGAGGTCTTTCTTATAACTAGGATATAGTCTTAACATTTCTATGATTTAGTTGCAATTAAGTTAAGGGTGACAGAATACATTAAAATATTCAAATAGTTGTCTAAATTCTACTGCTTAAAAGTGGCAACAAATCATTTGATAAGGGCAAACATCGCCCTTTGATAGGTCAAAATATTCACTTAATAACTGAATTTCCAAAAATATAAATTGTGCATGTGCTTTAGAGATGCCACATATAATGTATGGAATTCTGAGCTGTTCAAAGTTAATCACATGAGTCAAAATATGACAGTGGGATTTCAAAATCAATGCATGGAAGTCGGGGCCCTTTGTATTGGTAAAATGTGTTACTGGGAGGGAGAAAAGATAGTCTGATAGTCCAGTGTGGATTCAGGAGCTTGTCTTCTTGGGATCAGAAGTTGCTTTTCCACTTTATGACCATGTGAACTTGGACAAATTGCTTACTTCCTCTAATTCTCACGATTCTCATCCGTAAAATGGGAATAAAACAGAACTTACCTCCTAAGAAGGTTGTAAGGAATAAATGATACATGGAAAGCACTTAGAACAGTGCGCAACATATGGTAAGCACACAGTAAGTACCAGCTTAGTATTATGAATGGTGAAAACATCATTAGTCTTGCCAAATTTCAGACATTTATTTCAACTATTCATTTGTTACTTTGCCTATGTTACTTTGAGTTATTCCTTGTTCTATGTATAAATGCCTGATTTCATATACACCCACATAAACCTGTATGTATATGTGTGTTTATAAAAAATTCCTTGAGAAGAGAGATAAGACATTTACCCACTTTACTTATTTCTGTCCTTAATATTGTCACCTTTTGGGCATATAAACATTTTTGCTGATAATTATGGTGACATATTCAAGTCTAGTAATTTTACAAGTTTGTGAAAACTCAGAAAATATCCATCTTGCAAGAGAAAAACCAAAATGAATTCCATCTCTAGGGAAAAAAAAGTCACTTTTTACCTTTGTAAGAGCTTCCTAAACATAGATATATCATAACAATAATTAGGATAGTATTTTGAAAATAAAAACAAATATAGATCATTTTCCTTTAACTTTACTAAAATTCTGGAGTGCCTGGGTGGCTCAGTCACCAGTCACTGTCTGACTGTGACTCTCGTCATGATCTCATGGTTCGTGAGTTCAAGCCTGCATCTGACTCTCTGCTATTAGAGTAGAGCCTGCTTCAGGTCCTCTGTCTCTGTGCCCCTCTCTCTCTCTCTGCCCCTACACCCTCGTGCTCTCTCTCAAAAATAAAATAAACATTTAAAAAATAATAAAATAAAAATTACTAAAATTCCTGTTGACAGAATGTTACTTTAAGCTTCTTGCTACTAGAGAAGACTACTTACTTATTTCCCTGTTTACTCTCTTTACTCACATCAAATTCACTTAAGAGGCACATAATAGGTGCTTAATAAATGAAAGTAATTCTAAAGTCCACATGCCTTACAACTTTCCTAAAATAAAAAGTGATACAAAGAATTTTATCTTCCTTTACCCTGAAAAATAAAAGCTTCAGATGATTCTCTTAGAAAATTTTCTGAAATTCCTATATCGCTCATTGGAATTTAAGGGAATTAAGTCTGTGAGGACTGTAAGCCCGTCACTGCTTACCTTCCTGCTAAAATATGTTAACTGGTATCTACAGCATCTAACCTTTACCAAAGTGTTCATCTTGCAGTAATTTGGACCTGTAGTGCTCCATATAGAGTCATTCATTGTCCAGTACGTTAGTGGATGATGTATATTTTGTAGTTAATGGAGTTGAATAGATCTTCACATTTCACAGCTCAATGAATATGTACTCCATTTTCTTCCTGGCTTCTGCTGCTAGTTTTTTTTTTTTTTCTTTTTAAAGAAAGCAGTTTCTTACATTAAAGATAAATTCATGACTTTGAGAAGCTAGTAAAATCTGCTTAGAAATGATTGGAACAGACTAGAAAGATACAATTAAAATCTTATAATTATTTATGCTAACATAACCACTGGACCAAATTCCTTGACATTTTGAATCACTTAATTATTTTTTACCTAGAAATGGTATGGGAAGTGAGAATCCACTGCCTGCAATTGTGCTCACTATAAAGAATTCTTGAGTCCCTGACCAAGGATACATGGAGATAATAGTAGTATAAAAGAAGTCAAAGATGCCCTCAGTAGCATACATAGTACGAGTTGAGAATGTGTTTTGTCCAATGTGATATGATCATATTTGAAAAAGTCATCTGAGATGTTATGATTGTTTCATTATACTTAAACTTCCCATTTCCAAGACTAGTAGTTTAAGAACTTTGAATAATTTCACAGAATCAATGACCACCAAAATAATCCTATGCTTGCTTTACATAGCACTTTATAAGTGGTAAAAAAATTTTCACATATAGTAATTTCATCCTTACACAGAGACAGTAGAGGCATAATATTATCACTCCACAAATAAGAAAACCAAGGCCAAATACTCATGTGAATAATAATAGAAGATTAAACTACTTTAAGTGCATAGAATTAGAATTATATTTGTCTCAGATCTGAAAAGCTAATAGTAACGTGGTTGGAAGCAACATTGGAAAAGAAGACCCGAAGATTGGCAACCAATGACCCAAAATTCAACTCTCAACCTATTTTAGTAAATGCAGTGTTCCTGGAATACAGTCATGTCCATTTCTTTACATACTGTCTATACCTGCTTTTGTTGTCCAATGGCAAAACTGAGTAGCTGCAATAGAAACCATGCGGTCCACAAAGCCGAAAATATTTACTATATAAGAGCTTGCTAACTCTTGTTCTAAATCGAAGAGTTTGTCAATACCATGAAGGTTACCTGGGGAAGAATCTAGAGACCATGAGAAAGCTCTGAATATTAAATAAACGGATAGAACCATATTGAAGTAGATGTTTGATTGCCCGCAATATCTTTCCATGAACAATAATTAGACAGTACCATCATCTACTTTAGTATCTTTGCTTCCTTAGGTAGATAACCTCACTTTTTCTCTTATCAGGCCAGGAATTTTTAGGCAAAGGAAAGAATCAAACACATTTTGCTTTGCAAAATGGTTACTGAGTCGGTATACCAGTATTTCAAAGAATCCCAAAACAGAAGGCCTTAGGGGTGAGTAAGAAAAACATGACTTAACATATTAGGTAATTTATACATTTTCTTAGCCAGATCTTAACTTTATGATGGACCTAAAAGGAAAATAAATAGCTGGTAGATTGGAAGAACTATTGATAATCTCAGAAATGTATTCACATTTGTACATTCTTTCATTTAAAAAAATCTGGTTTTGGGGCGCCTGAGTGGCACAGTCAGTTAAATGTCCAACTCTTGACTTTGGCTCAAGTCATGATCCCAAGGTTTGTGAATTAATGCTCCATGTCAGGATCTGTGCTGACAGAGTGGAGCCTGCATGGAATTTTCTCTCTACCCTGCCCTCTATGCTCTTACCCCCACTCACAGGCTCTCTCTGAGTAAATAAATAAATACAATGTTTAAAAAATTTTGTTTTTAATACCTACTCTGTTAATGGTGCTTATTTGGCATTATGGAGAAAGAAAAATTTAGTCCTGCAAGAATAACAAAATGTAAGAGAGAAGACAGGCACCTATATGAATAAGTATATTAGAATCATCTGTATTAATACTGGACATTTTGAAGGGACTGAACATAATGGCAGAAGAAACAAATCATCATGACCTCCATGTGTAACTGACACTGTCTGCATTCAAGGCACCATGTCCAAATGGCAGGATGTAGAAATTATTGGTGAGTATAGCCAGTGTAAGACAGAGCATTTTAGAAATACATTCAACATAGCTCAATGAAGAATGTTCAGTCAAAAAATTCAACTTTAATTAGTGAAACGGTAATATTAGAACCATTGAAATCAAAGAAGGACTCATGCATAATTGTTTTGGAACCCAAAATTAGAGTCTCTGGTTTCTTCTTCTGTTCTGCAATCCCAGAGTTTTGCATTAAATTATATTCCCTTCATTGATTTACATCAGATAAAAACTCTGTCCCCTTTTTGATGGCAGCAGCTGGGGCAGCAATTCAAGGAGGAAGTTTTTGTGCCACTTTCTGCCTGGCTTAACTGTGGGGGCACAATGTTAGGGTTATAGTCTTGCTCTCAGACATGAATCCAATAATATGTGACAAGGGACCTTTCTGTTCTTCACTAGTACACAAAACGAAATATGCAAAAAACACAAAAGACTATTTTTAAAGTACCTATCTCTTAATTTTCCCCTTTTGGATTTATACTGATTGTCCCATCCTCAGTTTTTCTGTAAGATAAGTACCTTGGATGAGATGGCCTATAAAGTCCTTCTTAGCTCTACAAATATATGCTTTTATATAATGTCCCTAAACAAACAAGTCTCCATTGAATTTAACTGTGACCTAATTGACTGCTTCACCAGTCACAGCTTCCTATCCCAGAGGGGTAGTGACCCTGCTCATATAAATGGGTAGTTTGCTTTTATTAATTCATTTCATTTATATTAATTTTATGTCCAATAATATCTGATGATGATAATTGTGACAGTTGGCCAAGAAGGATCTAATATCTAAGACAACTTGGAAATTCTTCCACTCGCTATTTCCTGAAATGGCAATATTTTCCCAGCTTTCCTTAATGGAGTGCGTTAAAGTACTAAGGAAATAGTGTTATCTGAAATGTGATATCTTTAAGAGAAATATGATTTGCCTGTCCCTTAATGATCATTAATTAATTTAAATCAATTTCTTCTGATAGTGATATTGGAGTTAACTGTTAGGCTCAAAATATATGTTTAATCAATGCAGTTAAAAAATTATCTGAAATTTCATTTCAGAGGAACAGAAAACTCCACAATGTCTATCTTATATTTCATAGCCTTCAGTAAATCAGACTACTGACATCAGTGTCACGGCAAGTTCAGTTAGGAAATACAAATGTGCAGAGCACTGTACAGTACTCAATTAGCTTACATGGAAACAATTCACCAGTATTTATGTACCTGGGTAAACTGAGGCAAGGACCATTTGAGAAGAGGACTCAATGTAGCTTTTAAATCAGCAGGACTCAAGTTATTATTTCATTTGTTGACCCCAAATGAGTCTTCATTAAAAAATGTAATGTATCAAAATACTTCACAAATTTAATTTTCCTCCCATCAACACACAGAGCATTTACAAATTGAAGAACTTGCATTTTAAATAGATGGAAATCATTTAGTGAAAAAAAAAAAAAGAAAAAGCTAAGCTGCTAAAATGTACACTATATGTTCCTTTTCACAATCTCTTAACAAAATGAACATTTTAAATGTACCTTTTGTCTTTGACCAGGAAAAAGAGAAAGACAAGGAAATTAATATTTTTGTAATATAGATGTCATCTTATATTTCATGCCTGACTCATTTGAAAATGTAGATTAATTTGCAAACAATTTAGAAAGCTGAACTATTGAATTGGGTCCTCTAAGATTTAGGATTTGTCATCTTTTAAAGTTGACACCCAGTGAGAGCTTGTCAATTACAAAGAAGTGAAATGAAGTGAAAATAAGTCTCATCTTCATCTTCTTGTTATATGCTTGGTTGGTTATAGAGAGACACCATTTACAAGCTCAAAATAATTATTCAGAAAGTTACGCTTCACTTTAACACCAAATTTAAGCAAGAGAGAGGTGCTATTGTGTGATGGTTATTTTATTCATTGGGTGGGGAGGTTGGGTGGAGAGTGGGAAATGCTATATGGCCCCTTAAAGCCAGTGGTGAGAATGTCTGTCCTGTCTTTCTACTTCTTCTTATATTGGTAATGAATAGAGATGAGTTCAGGTTATTGTTTTAAAAACAAAGTCTACTTGCTATGCTACTCTCTTACTGTTCAATGAAAGTGAGGATTTGGGAGAGATAATTATAATGTTATTTACACATTTTATCAACATGTGAATTGAAACGCCCATAACAATCCTACTCCCTCCCTGAACTTGCCTTTTAAGTGCTTTTTATTCTACCCAAAAACACAAGAGGCACAGGGCTTTAACATCTTGTAAGATTCAAACAAAAATGAATTATTTGTTGTAGTTGAATAAATAAGTTTAGAAAGGCACTTCAGTGAAACTATGAGCCATCTAACTCTTGGCTTTGATCTCAATATTTATTGCTAATGAGCGAGGTCACTTTACCCTGACAAACGAGACAGTATTTAATAAATGTAGCAACCCAATAAACTCATTTCTGATTTGTGCCTAGCTCAGAGATGCTAAGCAGACTCTGAATACCTGCCTCTGAGAATGACTGGGAGAGATTAATAGAACCCAAGTATAATGTGAAGTCAGACAGCAGAAAGAAGCATATTCTAATAGCAGTTTCTTCCTCCTGTACCTTCATAGGACCACTTCATACCACATGCTTTTCCTTCCCTGAGGAGAGGAGAGGAGAGTCTAGAAGGTAAGAAGAGGTATCCAGTAGAAATTAAATTTTTAGAATGAAGCACTGAGACATTTTTCCTCTTCCTCTACATCACCTAAAGCCCCCAGGCCAATCCTGTCTCTATCACAGTGAGAGGACAAAAGTCTCAAGTGAATTACTTGATACTTAAACACCAGTTCCTTCTTTTAAAAAAATGAAATGTGATGTCTGACATCACTTTACATACCTGATTTGGCAAAATTAGCATTCTACCCATCTATCTAAATTCTGTTCATTTTCCAAGGCCATGCTCAAGTCCCCTGTATGAAACCATCCTTTGTGACTGTGACTACAATGATCATTTCTTGCCTTGTATCAAAGTCTGTGGTACTTTTGGTCAACTCTTCTGTACTGATGATTATCTTAACAAAATTAATTATAAAAGTGATAAAATAACATTAAAGGGTTTGGACAATAGAAAAACATCATCATAATTCAACGCCCTAACTCAATAAATGATCAATTACATATATTCTTCTAATTTTCAAAAGCCTACACTATATATTTTCAAAAATATTGTTTAGTTTTTACACTGAGTTCCTATTGAATATTGTCATAAATACTTCTCCACATCACAACAGTTTATAAAAACTATTGGCTATCCATTCAGTATATATATCAAGATTTATTTAACTATATACTATTGCAATATTGGTAAATTATTTACAATATTGTTGGTATTGTATGTTATATGTTGTTTCATGCCATTTCAAATACCTGTATGATTATGGCTTAAAAATAATTAGATTATTTTTTAATGTTTATTTATTTATTTTGAGAGAGAGAGAGAATGGGGATGGGGCAAAGAAAGAGAGAATGCCAAGCAGGTTTTGCATGGTCAGCACAGAGCCCAGTGTGGGGCTCTATCTCACAAACCATGAGATCATGACCTGAGCCAAACTTGTTGGTCACTTAACCAACCAAACCACCCAGGACTCTTAGATTATTATTTTTTAAAAATAGTTATTTATTTTTGAAAGAGAAAGAGAGAGAGACAAAGTGTGAGCAGGGGAGTGGAAGAGAGAGGGAGAATCTGAAGCAGGTTTCATGCTCTCAGCTGTCAGCACGGAGCCTGATGCAGAGCTCGAATTCACAAACCATGAGATCATGACCTGAGCTGCAGTCAGATGCTTAACCAACTGAGCTACCCAGGAGGCCCCTAGATTATTTTTAAAACAAGTTCTCAGATGCAGCCCCTCTGGAAAACAGTGTGGAGGTTCCTCAAAAAATTAACAATAGAACTCCCCTATGACATAGCAATAGCACTGCTAAGAATGTACCCAAGGGATATAGGAGTGCTGATGCACAGGGGCACATGGACCCCAATGTTCATAGCAGCACTTTCAACAATAGCCAAATCATGGAAAAAGCCTAAATGTCCAACAGCTGATGAATGGATTAAGAAGATGTGGTTTATCTGTACAATGGAATGCTACATGGTAGCATTTGTAGCAACGTGGATGGAACTGGAGGGTGTTAAGCTGAGCAAAATAAGTCAGGCAGAGAAGGACAGATACCATATATTTTCACTTATAAGTGGAACAGGAGAAACTTAACAGAGGACCATGGGGGAGGAGAAGGGGAAAAAAATAGTTGGGGAGAGAGAGGGAGGCAAACCATGAGAGACTCTTAAATACTGAGAACAAACAGGGTTGATGCAGGTGGGGGAGAAGGGAAGGGTGGTGATGGGCATGAAGAAGGGCCCTTGTTGGAATGAGCACTGGGTGTTATATGGAAACCAACTTGACAATAAACTATAAAAGAAAATAATGTAAAAAAAAATAAATAAAATAAACAAACCAAAAAAAAAAAAAGTTCTCAGAAAGGAAATTTACTAGCTCAAAAAGTGTGAGTATTAATAATGCAACTGAAAGAATATAAGCTTTAGAATCACAGATCTGGATGCAAATTTTAACTCAATTATTTTTGTGGCCTCAATGATATAATTTAATAAATTGTAGACTCAATTTCTCATTGTATAATTGGATAATACCACCTACTATGTAGAACTTTTGGAAAGATTAAGAATCATATGTTAAAACAACACAAAGTAAAGCTTAAATAAATAGTGGTCATTATTATTTGTCTTTCATTACTATTTATCTTTCAGTTTAGAATGATTTTAGCTGTATACAAGCATACAAGCTTTTTATAGACTTGTCATATTTAGATATTGTGCTTGAGCAAACTGGCTGAGATACAGAATGATAACATATTGCTTTAATTTTTAGGCCTTTGATTGCTAGGAAAATTGTACACTTAGTAGTGAATTCCCTTTGTGAGTGGCATGTTGATGACTTACTTATTTTGGATTCAAAGTTTTATTTTTTAGATCTTTATATCCTTTTTGTATATTTTTGTGATAACGCTCTGGTCACCTATACTTTTAATGTAACGGTTTATGCATATATATATGTACTATATATAAATATACAAATATACTGATTTGAGATCTGGTGCAATATCATTTGGCTTTTTTTTCTTCATCATTTAAAATAACTTGCAGAGTAACCTGCATGTAATAGGTGCACAAAAATGTGTGTATTAAATATGTGTCAGATATCATTCTGTTCTTTGAAGATTATATAAATTTGACTATGTAAAGCCAATGATCTTCCTGAGATCACAGAAACTTTAAGAACCCAAGTTGTCATGACAATTTCACTTCATATGTCCCTGTTTCCATTGAATTCTAGTTCTCATTGCCATGTTCCCTAACATGTTCATTCTTTTTTCCTATACTCCATGTCCACCAAATAACAAATAACTTCCATTTCCACTGAAGACATTCATGTTTAAATGATACTCTAGTAAATGTTAAGTTTTATATTGCAGTAACACGTTAACGTTGAATATTAGATACCTATCAAGACATCATGTTGCTATGATACCATTTTCTGTTAGGAGAGAAACATCCATCCTTCAAGATTTTTTGCTTCTCAATTCTAGTATGTTATTATCCAGAAATATATGGCTCAGGCATTTATTATATATATATAAGATATAATATACGTGTGTATAATATATACATTCACATAATATAAATTCATATATATGAAAAGTAGATGTATGAATATATATGATAGATAACAGCAAGTATCTATTATGTTTCATTAAATACAAAACTTAATCAATTGTACAGTACACCATTATTTTATGTACCACTCTGAAAGGAATAAAAAGTTACCACTTTTACTTATTATTGTAATAATGAAGCTCATGAATATTTATAGGAATACAAAAATATCTAGCACGCAAAAAGGTAAAATTCACAATGTCTGGCATCCAAAGACTGCAGGCATGCAAAAAGGCAGGATATAACTCATCATGAGGAGAAACAATGAAGTAAAGGAAACAGATCTAGAACTTTTACAAATGCTAGAATTGGCAGACAAGGAAGTGTTCCAAAATGTAAGTAGACACAATACAAGCAAACAAAAGCTCAGAATGGATCACAGAGCTAAACCTACAAAACTCTCAAGTGAAAAGAAGGAATAAATCTTCATGACCTTAGTTAGGCAAAGATTCCTAACATTCAACACCAAAAGAAGAGGAAAACATTAAAGAAAGTGGTTGACATCACTATGTAAAACTTTGGCACTTCAAAATATACCACAATAAAAGTGAAAAGACAAGCCAAAGACTTGAAGAATATATTTCAATTCACACATCCAATAAGGGACTTATACCCATAATATATAAAGAATTCTTACAACTCAAAATAATGAAAAGACTAATAACCAAATTAAAAATGAGCAAAAGATTTGAGTAGACATTTCACCAAAGCTATACAAAAAGTCAGTAAGTACATTAGAAATTCCCAATATTATTAGACATTAGGGAAAAGCAAGCTAAAACCATATGATACCACTTCACATTCATAAGAATGGATACAATAAAAAAATAAGAATAGCAAGTATCTATGAGTATACAGAGAAAATGAAAGCAGTATACATTGCTGGTTGAAAAGTACAATGGTGCAACCACTTTGAAAATTAATTTGGTAGTTTCTTAAAACGTGAAGTACGTAACTACTTTAAAACTCAGTTCTTTGTCCATCGGTTATCTTCTTTTTTTTCTCCTTTCCTT
>NW_027529437.1:0-4757 GCF_008692635.1 Crocuta crocuta
ATCACTTGAAAAATATGACACTTTTTTCTGGCATCCATGGTTTTTAATAAGATATCCTTGTCATTTGAAGTTTTCCCTTATAAGCAAAGTTTAATTTTCCTCTAGTTGCTTTCAATATTTATTTCTTTGTCTTTAGTTTTCAGAAATTTAATTATGATGTGTCCTTCAATGTATTTATCTGAGTTTATTCTGTGTGAGGTTTGTTCAGTTTCTTGAATCTATAAACATAAGAAGTCTCTTTTGGCACTCAAAGAAAGAGAATCCTTATTATTCCTGAAGGAAAGAGCTCCTTCACCTGGCCTACCTTCAAACTTCCCTTGCTGGCTGGGTTAACAGTGCCTTATTACTGCTCCCCACATGGCCTTCATTAATACCAAAAGGATGGTGGGGTTGTTTCATTACTGCTAGGTGATGTTGGAAGTTCTGACTCTCTAATATGTCTGTACTTATACTACCCCAGTGTGGAGAGTGAGGAGTGCAAATCCAACCTCATCATAGTTTCTTTTGGTCTTGAGTGACACTGAAGGTGGGAGACATTCTTTAATACCCATTAAGGATGAAAGTCCTATCTCTCTAGCCTATCATTCTAGAGTTTGGGGTGACTCATTACCGCCTGGAGAGGGTGGAAGTGTAGATTTTCCACTTGTGTTTTGCTGGCAAGGATGAATATTGTTCTGCTATTATTTCTGTGGTGTTTGGCTTAAGTATAGCAGCTATTGTCTAAACTTTTTCTCTTGCTAAGGTGCCCCATTTGTAGTAATTTGGGTATAGAGAGTAGGCTTTTTGTTAGGACTATCTTTTCCCTTCAACTTGAGACACTTTTGGGTTACCTTTTTCAGCAGTCACTCTGGGATACATAAGGCAAAAAGAAAATCTGGGGAGCTTGCCACTGTGTTGTTCTTCAGGTTCCAAGGTCCGTAACTGATTTGTCTTCTCTCCACCTTTCAGAGTCATTTTATGTTTGTCTTACATATAATGTCCAGTGTTTTCAGTTGTACTTTGTGAGAATAGGAAGAAAATGTATGTATTCCATCTTTCCAAAAGTGTAAATCCCTCTTGAATATAACTTTTACATTTAATTTGGCTGAAGACCCAGATGCCGTTTTCTAAGAGAAGCTATATATCATGTTTTCCTTAGAAACCTGGATAAGGGGATTTGCATAAGATTTAATAAGATTTTAATCATCTATAAACACTCTGATGTTAATTAAAAATCAACTAGAAGTGCAGATTTTCATTCTTCTGAAATTTATGTTTTCAATAGCTGGTAGGAAATATATTCATAAAAATTCAAAATTTTTCTATATTTTTATTATTTTGAATTGAATGGCTGAGTGGCTTTGAGAGGGGAATAAGGTTTTATCTTCTATTTATTCTCCCAGTTAAATGTTGTAACATTGGAACAGAAAGCAAGCAGATTTGGGACATCAATTGCATATGTCAAAGGTATTAATAAACATTATTTTAGTTATTTTGTCAAAATCTACAATGACAAAAATGGACCAAGGATTCAGTTAATCCTAAGAAGTACAAAAGATTAAGGTCAAACCATGCAAATTCTCAGACCACAGTTCTATGAAACCTGACGACCAAAATGCATGGAGGTGAAGAACATTCTACTAAATAATGAATATGTTGACCAGAAAATTAAAGAAGAAACAAAAAAATGCATGAAAGGAAATGCAAATGAAAACACTGCAGTCCAGAACCATTGTGATCCTGCAAAGTTCAGAACATTTGGGATCCAGCAAAAGCAATCTTAAGAGGAAAATATATATTGATACAGACTTAGCTCATGAAGCAAGAAATGTCTCAAATATACAACCTAATGTTACACCAAAAGGAGCTAGAGATGGAACATCAAATGAAGCCTAAATCCAGGAGAAGAAGGCAAATAATAAAAATTAGAGCAGAAGTAAATGATATAGGAACAACAACAAACAGTAAAACAGAGCAATGAAACTAAGATGTCGTTCTTTGAAAGAATTAATAAAAATGATAACTCCCAGGGCGCCTGGGTGGCTCAGTCAGTAGAGCATCTGACTTCGGCTCAGGTCATGATCTCACAGTTTGTGAGTTCGAACCCCACGTCGGGATCTGTGCTGACAGCCAGCTCAGAGCCTGGAGCCTGTTTCAGATTCTGTGTCTCCCTCTCTCTCTGACCCTCCCCTGCTCATGNAATTCATAAACCCCTAGACAGACTTACCAAAAAGAAAAGATAAAGGACCCAAATAGATAAAATTATGAATGAAAGAGGAAAGATCACAACCAAAACCACAGAAAGACAAACAGTTACAGGGCAATACTATGAAAAAAGTATGCCAACAAAGTGGTTTTATTTTCCTTGGATAGGTCTCCTGTAGTGGTATTCTAGATCCTATAGTAGTTTTATTTTTAATTTTTGAGGAATCTCCACACTCTTTGTCATAATGGCTGCAACAATTTTCATTGTAACCAAGATTACAAAGGGTTTTATTTTCTCCATATTTTCACCAATACTTATTATTTTTTGTCTTTTTGATAACAGTCATTCTGACAAGTGTATGGTGATATCTCTTTGAGGATTTGATTTGCATATATCCCTGATGATTAGTGATTCTGACAATCTTTTCTGTGCTAGTTGGCCATCTATAAGTATTCTTTGGAAAAATCTATTCCAGTGTTTTCCCCATTTTATTTTATTTTTTTTTAAATGTTTTATTTATTTCTAGTAGAGAGAGAGAGAGACAGCGTGAGCAGGGGAGGGTCAGAGAGAGAGGGAGTCACAGACCGAAACAGGCTCCAGGCTCTGAGCTGGCAGTCAGCACAGAGCCCGACGCGGGGCTCAAACCCACGAACTGCGAGATCATGACCTAAGCGAAAGTCGGACACTTAACCGACTAAGCCACCCAGGCGCCCCTTGTTTTCCCCATTTTAAATTGACTATTGTTTCTATTGATTTGAATGTGTTCTTTATATATTTTGTATATTAACACTTTATTGGATATATGTTTTCTAAATATCTTCTCACATTCATTAGGATTCATTTTCATTTTGTTTAATGTTTTCTTGACTATGCAGAGAATTTTAGTTTGATAGAGCCACATATATTTAATTTTGCTTTTGTTTACCTTGCCTTCTAGTTAGATTCATAAAAGCATCACCAAGACCAATGTTAAGGATTTTACTGCCTGTTTTCATCTAGAAGTTTCATGATTTCGGTCTTACACTCAATTCTTTAATTGACTGTGAGTTAATTTTTGTATATATTGTAAGATATTGATCCAGTTTCATATTGTTTGCATGTAGCTGTCTAGTTTTCTAACACCATTTATTGAAGAGACTATCCTTTTCTAACTGTATATTCTTACCTCCTTTGTCATATTAATTAGCCATATATGGAGGTGTTAATTTGTAGGCTGTTTATTCTGTTTGTTGATCAATGTGTCCGCTTTTATACCATAACCATACTGTTTTGATTACTATAGCTTTGTAGTATAGTTTGAAATTAGGGATTGTGGTACCTCTAGCTTTGTTCTTTCTCTAGATTGTTTTGGCTATTTGGGATCATTTGTGGTTCCATATAGGTGTTAAAGCTATGAGTTCTCATTCTGATAAAAATGCCATTGGATTTTTATTACAGGAATTGTATCGAATATGTAGGTTACTAGGGTAGTATGGACATTTTAGTAATATTAATTATTCCAAACCATGACATGGAATATGTTTACATTTATTTGTTTTCACTTTCTTTCATCAATGTCCAATAGTTTTCAGTGTACAGGTCTTTCACGTCTTTGGTTANGTTTTCATCATACAGATCTCATATATCTTTGGTTAGGTATATTCCTAGGTATTTTATGTTTTTTTGTGCAATTGTAAATGGGATCAGTTTCTTGATTTCTCTTTCTGTTGCTTCATTGTTGGTGTATAAAAATGTAAACGATTTCTGTACATTGATTTTGTGTCTTGCAACTTTGCTGAATTCATGGATCATCTCTAGTAGGCTTCTGGTGAAATCTGTCGGGTTTTTTATGTAGAGTATCAAGTCGTCTGCGAAAAGTGAAAGTTTGACTCCCTCTTTGCCAATTCTGATGCCTTTGATTTCCTTTTATTGTCTGATGGCTGATGCTAGGACTTCCAGCACTATGTTAAACAGCAGTGGTGAGAGTGTACATCCCTGTCATGTTCCCCTATAAATCAACAGTCTTATATCCTTTGGATAAATTCCTAGTAGTGCTATTGCTGGGTTGTAGGGTAATTCTATTTTTATTTTTATTTTTTTCTTTGAGGAATCTCCACAGTTTTCCAGAGGGGCTGCACCAGTTTGCATTCCCACCAACAGTTTAAGGAGGTTCCCATATATTCACATCCTTGCCAACAACTGTTGTTTCCTGAGTTGTTAATTTTAGCTACTCTGACCAATGTGAAGTGGTATCTCAATGTGGTTTTGACTTGTATTTCCCTGATGATGAGTAATGTTGAGCATCTTTTCATGTGTCTGTTGGCCATCTGGATGTCTTGGAAAAGTGTATGCTGTATGATTTTTTACTGTATTGTTGAATTTGGTTTGGTAATGTTCCATTGAGGAGTTCTACAACTATGTTTATCAGAAATATTGGCTTATAATTTTATTTTTTTGTGTTGAACTAGTATGGTTTTATTTTCAGGATAATGCTGAACTTGTAAAATGAGTTTGGAAGTATTCCTTTTTCTTTAATTTTTTGGAAGACTTAAAAAGGATAGGTACTAAATCTTTTTTTTTTCTTTTTTTCAGC
>NW_027529437.1:5507-30263 GCF_008692635.1 Crocuta crocuta
ATATTTATTCTTCCAATCCATGAGCATGGAATGTTTTTCCATTTCTTTGTGTCTTCTTCAATTTCCTTCATAAGTTTTCTATAGTTTTCATCATACAGATCTCATATATCTTTGGTTAGGTATATTCCTAGGTATTTTATGTTTTTTTGTGCAATTGTAAATGGGATCAGTTTCTTGATTTCTCTTTCTGTTGCTTCATTGTTGGTGTATAAAAATGTAAACGATTTCTGTACATTGATTTTGTGTCTTGCAACTTTGCTGAATTCATGGATCATCTCTAGTAGGCTTCTGGTGAAATCTGTCGGGTTTTTTATGTAGAGTATCAAGTCGTCTGCGAAAAGTGAAAGTTTGACTCCCTCTTTGCCAATTCTGATGCCTTTGATTTCCTTTTATTGTCTGATGGCTGATGCTAGGACTTCCAGCACTATGTTAAACAGCAGTGGTGAGAGTGTACATCCCTGTCATGTTCCCCTATAAATCAACAGTCTTATATCCTTTGGATAAATTCCTAGTAGTGCTATTGCTGGGTTGTAGGGTAATTCTATTTTTATTTTTATTTTTTTCTTTGAGGAATCTCCACAGTTTTCCAGAGGGGCTGCACCAGTTTGCATTCCCACCAACAGTTTAAGGAGGTTCCCATATATTCACATCCTTGCCAACAACTGTTGTTTCCTGAGTTGTTAATTTTAGCTACTCTGACCAATGTGAAGTGGTATCTCAATGTGGTTTTGACTTGTATTTCCCTGATGATGAGTAATGTTGAGCATCTTTTCATGTGTCTGTTGGCCATCTGGATGTCTTGGAAAAGTGTATGCTGTATGATTTTTTACTGTATTGTTGAATTTGGTTTGGTAATGTTCCATTGAGGAGTTCTACAACTATGTTTATCAGAAATATTGGCTTATAATTTTATTTTTTTGTGTTGAACTAGTATGGTTTTATTTTCAGGATAATGCTGAACTTGTAAAATGAGTTTGGAAGTATTCCTTTTTCTTTAATTTTTTGGAAGACTTAAAAAGGATAGGTACTAAATCTTTTTTTTTTCTTTTTTTCAGCGTTTTGTAGAATTCACCAATTAATCCATCTGACCCTGGACTTTATTTAGTTGGGAGTTTCTTTATTACTAATTCAAACTCCTTACCAGTAAACAAGCCATTCAGATTTTCCTTTTATTTTTTAAAATTGTTAATGTTTTATTTATTTCTGAGAGAGAGAGAGACAGAGAGACAGAGAGACAGACAGAGAGACAGAGAGACAGCATGAGCAGGGTAGGGTCAGAGAGAGAGGGACACACAGAATCTGAAACAGGCTCCAGGCTCTGAGCTAGCTGTCAGCACAGAGCCTGACACGGGGCTCGAACCCACGAACTGTGAGATCATGACCTGAGCCAAAGTCGGCTTAACCAACTGAGCCACCCAGGCGCCCCCTATTCACATTTTCTATTCCTTTATGATTCAGTCTTGGACAATTTTAAGTTTTTAGGAATTTATCCATTTCTTCGAGTTTGTTCACTTTGTTGGTGAATATTTGTTTATGATTCTTCATATTTCTGTGGTATTGGTTATAATTTATTCTCTTTCATTTCAATTAAAAATTGAATTAATTGGCCCTCTCTCACTTCTTCTTGGTAGATCTAACTAAGGGTTTGTCCATTTTGTTTTCTTTTCAAAGAACCAGCTCTTAACTTCACTGATATTATCTTTTGTCTTTTTAGTCTGTATTTCGTTTATTTCCACTCTGATTATTATGTCCTTTCTTCTTCTACCTTTAGACTTTGTCCTTTTTTTTCTAGTCATTTTAGGTGTAAAATTAAATTATTTATTTCAGATTTCTCTTGTTTCTTGAGGTAGGCCTGTTTGCCATGAAGTTTTTGTTGCATATAGAGATTTTGCTATGTTGTGCTTTTGTTTTTATATTCTATCATTATTTTTTAATTTCTCCTTTTATTTCTTTAATAACCCAGTAGTTTTTCAGTAATATCTCATTTAATATCCATGTATTTGTAGTTTTTTTCCAGTTTCCTTCTGGTAATTGATTTCTACTTTTATACCATTTTGATCAGAATAAATGTTTGATATGATTTCAATATTCTTAAGTTTATTGAGACTTCTTTTGTGGCCTAAAATGTGATCTATCCTGGAAAATGTACTGAGTGCACTTGAAAAGAAAGTATATTCAACTGTTTTTGAATGGAATGTTATTTATATATCTATTAAGACCTCCTGGTCTAATATGTTATGGCTAATGTTTTCTTATTGATTTTACATCTGGATGATCTATTCATTGATATAAGTTAGGTGTTGAAGTCCCCTACTGTTATTTTATGCCTGTCAATTTCTTCCTTCAGTTCTAATATATTACTTTATATTATCATCAGTGCTCCTCTTTTGAGTGTATATATATTTATAAATGTTGTCTTCTTGCTGAATTGACCCGTTTATTATGTAGTGCTGCTTTCTGACTTTTATTGCAATCTCTGTTTTAATGTATATTTTCTCTGATATAAGTATAACTGCAGCAGCTTTACTTTAGTTTCAACTTGCATGGAATATCATTTTTTATTGTTTTAGTTTTATTCTGTGTACATCTTGAGTCTCTTGTAGGCTGTGCATAGATGTGCCTAGTTTGTTTTTTGTTTTTTTTTTTTTTAAATCTCTTTAGCCACTCTATTTCTTTTGATGGGAAAATTTAGTCCATTTAAATTTAATGTAATTATTGGTAGGTATTTGTTGACATTTTGTTTATTGTTTTCTGGTTCTTTCTGTAGATTCTTTCTGTTCTTTTTGTCTTGCTCTCTTCCCTTATCCTTTGATGACTTTCTTTAGTGCTATAATTAGATGCTTTTTTTCATTTGTGTGTTCAATATAAATTTTTAGCTTATAATAACTGCAAGTTTCACATATTTAAAAAATTAATGTCTATTGATTTTTGAGAGAGAGATAGAGAAAGAGAGAGAGTGCAAGTGGGAGAGGGGCAGAGAGAGACACACAGAATCTAAAGCAGGCTCCAGACTCTGAGCTGTCAGCACANACTTTGAAAATGATATGGCACTCTGTATTGGCCTGCACAGTTTCTGTTGGGAGATCTGTGATGGACTTTTGGGGTTTGCTTTGTACCTATTTGTTTTTCTCTTTCTGCATTTAAGATTTTATCTTTTCATTTAACTTTTGATATTTTAATTATAATGTGTCTTTGTGTGGATATCTTTGAGTTTATCTTATTTGGAACTCTCTGTGCTTCCTAGAACTAGATAGCTGTTTTATTTCCTATGTTTGGGAATATTTCAGCAATAATTTCTTTCAGTTTTCAGCCCTTTTCTCTTTCTTCTACTTCTGGGATCCTGTAACGTGAATGTTATCACATTTATTTTTTTAAATGTTTCATTTATTTCTGAGAGAGAGAGAGAGAGAGAGAAAGAAAGAGAGCGTGAGCAGGGGAGGGTCAGAGAGAGAGGGAGACACAGAATCTGAAACAGGCTCCAGGCTCTGAGATGGCTGTCAGCCCAGAGCCAGATGCGGGGCTCAAACCCAAGAATCGCAAGATCATGACCTGAGCTGAAGTCGGCCTCCAAACCAACAGAGCCACCCAGGTGCCCCAATGTTATCCCATTTAATATTGTGCTATAGTTGCCTTAAGTTATCCTCATTTTTAAAATTATCTTTTCCTTCTGCTGCTCTCTGCATAAGGGTCAGGGTTTTGTCATCGAGCTCACGTACTTGTTCTGCTTCATCCAGTTTTCTGTTGAACATCTTTATTTTTCATTTAAGTTATTCTTCAGACTGTGATTTCTGTTTGGTACTTTATATATGTCATATCTATGTTGATATCCTTATTGTGTTCATCAATTCTTCTCTCAAGTTCAGTGAGCATACTCATAAGAGTATGACCATTACTCTTAATTCTTTATCAGCTAGATTAATTTTCTCAGTGTCATTATGGTTTTGACTGAAGTTTTGAGTTTTCTTTAATTTGTAACATATTTCTCTGTTTCCTCATTTTGTGTATTTCTTTATTTATAAGGTGAAGCAGCTACCTCTCACAGATTTGTAGTAGACATGTGTATATGATGCCACTTATTCAATAGTGGCCTAGCTTTTGGTGGTCTCTCAAAACTTTGCAATTTTCTAAACTGCTTGATTTATTCTTGATAGGTCCTGTTGCGGAAGGTATGCTAAGACTTGTTAGTGTTCCAAGGGAAGAATCTCATTTAGCTCCTAAATTGGGGATGATTGGAACCCAGACCCTCTGATAGCAGCTTTACAGTATGCAATTGCAATTATAAACCCTCCTGGTGTTCAGATTATGAGGTCTGGAGGAGTCTTCTGGCTGACATTTGGGGAAAATGGGGCTCCAGACAAATGTATAAGCTCCTTTCTTAGAGGTATTATCTAGTGGTAATGAGGCCAAGAGAGTGCAGAAAGATAAGGTTTCCTTACTTACATTCCCAGGGAGCACCTCTTTAGCCTGTCCGAAGCCTGTGTCTCAGAATGAAGTTCCAAGGTAAGAAAATACATGTTTTCTATATGAATAAAAGTGTTTCAGTCTATTGTCAGTGCAGACCCTGGGGGTGTTGACCTGCTAAGAACTGTCTTTCCAATTGTTACATTCCGATGGATTTCAGTAACTCCACCTCCCATGGCCACCAGGTCTAGTTGAACAAGGGTCATCTGCTGTAGGGATTGTATGCTCCCACTAACTTGAGCTATGCAACAGGAGAATGTTGGGGATATGGCAAACTTGTGGTTTCAGAAAGTCAATACTGAGAAAGAACAAAGTTGGAAGCATCACATTATCAGATTTCAAGCTATACTACAAAGCTGTGGTAATTGAAACAGTAGGGTACTGGCACAAATATGGACACATAGATCAATGGAACAGAATAGGAACCCAAAACTAAAGTCATATCTATATGATCAATTAATCTACGACAAAAGAGGCAACAGTCTACATTGAGGAAAAAACATTCTTTTCAATAAATGGTGCTGGGGAAGCTGGGTAGATAAAGCAAAAGAATGAAACAGGACCACTTTATTACACCATATGCAAAAGTGAACTCAAAGTGTATTAAAGACCTAAATGTGAGACCTGACACCATAAAACTCCTAAAAGAAGACAATATCAGTAACTTTTGGACATTGGCCACAGCATTATTTTTCTAAATATGTCTCTTTTGGCAATGGAATTAAAAGCAAAAATAAATAACTGGAAGTAAACTAAAATTAAAAGCTTTCATACAATGAAGAACAGCATTAAAAAAATGAACAGGTGCCCTACTTAAGGAGAGAAGATATTTGCAAATAATACATTGATTAAGGGGTTACCATCTAAGTTATATAAATAAAACATAACTCACCATCAGTAAAGCAAACAATCTGACTGAAAAATAGACAGAAGACTTGAAAGGGCATTTTTTCAGAGAAGACATACAGGTAGCCAACAGACACATGAAAAGATATCCAACATCACTAATCATCATGGAAGTACAAATAAAAACCACAATGAGATATCACTGTACTCCGTTCAGAATGGTTGGTATCAAAAAGGTTGGTATCAATAACAGGTTCTGGTAAAGATGACAAGAAAAGGGAAAGCTTGTGAATTGTTTATGGGACTGTAAATTGGTGCAACCACTGTGGAATACAGTATGGAGGTTCCTCAAAAAATTAAAAATGGATATACTATATGTTCTAGTAATTAAATGAATGGATATTTACACAAAACAAATGAAAACACTAATTTGAAAAGATATATGGATCTCCAATGTTTATTGAAACATTATTTATAATAGCAAAGATACGGAAATCACATAAGTGTCCATAAGTAGATGAGGGATAAAGAGGAAGTTTTATCTATCTATCTATCTATCTATCTACATACCTACCTACCTATCTATGTTTTATCTATCTATATCTAGATATCTAGATGTCTATATATACACAATGAAATTATCTATATTTGTATATCTACATACACAATGGAATATTACTAATCAATAAAAATAATTGGAACCATTTGCAACAAGTGGATGGATCTACAGGGTATTATGTTAAGTGCAATAAGTCAGACAAAGAGAGGCAAGTACCATATGATATCATTTACATGTGGAAATAAAAAAGTAAATAAACAAAAAAACTCCACTTAGAAAAAGACTCATAAATACATATAACATACTGCTAGTTGCCAGAAGGGAAGAGGGTGGGGAGATCAGCAAAATGAGTGAAAGGGTTGGGAATTATAGCCTTCCAGTTATGAAATAAATAAGTGATGGGATTGGAATGTACAGAATAAGGAATATAATCAGTGGTATTGAAATATCATTGTATTGTGACAGATGGTAGCTATACTAGCGATGAGCANTTTTTTTATTTTTATTTTTATATTATACATTTTAAAGTAATGTAACATTGTGTATCAATTATACTTCGATAAAAACATTGACGAATCTGGGTAAAGAATAAAGAATTCCTTTCCATTGTTAACAANCACACACACACACACACACACAACAGAATATTAGTCATAAAAAATTTGAAAAGTCAGACAAAGACAAATAATATATGATTTCACCTATATTTTGAATATTAAAAAAAACAGTGAGTGAACAAACAAACGAAAAACAGAATCAGGGCTACAAATACAGAATACAAACTTATGGTTGTCAGAGGAGTGTAAGCACAGGGAATAGGTAAAATAAATAAAGGTGATTAAGAAGTACAAATTTCCAGTTATAAAATACATAAGTCATGGGAATGAAAAGTATGAGAGAGGTAATATAGTCAATAATATTTTAATAATTTATATGGTGATGATGGTAGTTACACTTATGGTAAGAATTTCATGCTGTATATAATGCCAAATCACTATTTGATTTATTCAAGCTGTACACCTGAAACTACTATAATATACAATGCCAACTACACTTCAATTAAAAAAGAGAAAGAGACACACACACAAAATACAAGGTTAATATGTACATGGAAGAACTATATTGCAAAGTAAAGTTTTTGATTTATCATTTGTGGAAGTACAGACTGAGGAGGAGGAGGACTCAAACTGACTAGAAGTTAGTTTGTGAGAGGAAAACAGCCCCATTATTGCAAACTATAAGCTAAAAATCTGACCTTTTCCATAAAATATATAATGTAATTCTAGAAAATTAAAACTTCAGAATCTAGAGAAGAGGCAAGATGGCGGAGAAGTAGGGAGCTCTGTACATTTCACTCGCCCCTATCTCTCAAAAGGGGAAGGCCTGAAGCCATAGGACAGGAGTTTGGGATGAAAAATAGACAGAATTCTCTGAGAAAACAACCTTATAGGGGCGTGAGTATGAACTGGGGAATATAAAAATGGGCCTGGACCCGAAGACAAGGAGGGAGAGGAGGCAGCGCCCTTTGCGGGGAACCACAGTGAGTCGAGGGGAAAAGAAAGAGTGGCTGAAACTGCTTAAAGAACTGTCCTTGGAGAAGAGAAAAACATCAGCTCAGGACAGAGAGTGATCCGATTTCCAGCTGTGGAGCTGACTTTGAGCTGGACAACCCGGTCCCAGGCAGTGTCAGGAGAAACTGTTCCTCTGCTCTCCAACTAGATCCAGAGGGGAAGCACAGCAGCCTGAAACCCCTCCGCCACACTTCTGGCTCTGCTCCATCCCCAGTGGGGAAGCGGCTGGCTTGAAACTGCTCTGAAGGACTCAGCCTGCAGGTTTATATTTCGAGCAGCATCAATAAGCACGTGGCCTAAGATCTGGAAACAAGGCGTAGTTTGATACATAGAACACGGCCCACCTTGGCAACATATGTGGCACAGTGAGATCAGACCCAAAAGAGTGATCTGCAAACCTTGGTTCTAGAAGGGACTGGGGCACCACCATTTTTCTCCCCACAACCATCAGGGCAGGACCTCAGGGAGCAGCCCTCAAAACGCAGTGAAGGCTAAGACCTGTCTACACTAAACCACACGCATCCCGCTAAAGAGCTGCTTTTTTCTTACTGGAGCCCAGGGCAAGACCAACATGGATGCATTGCCGTGATTAATTCTAGATCAATTCTTTCTATTCAGATATATCTTCCCTTGTCTCATTCGTATCCCACCCCTCTGCTGGACTGGGCACTCTGGTCATTGGTTTGCTTAAACAGTCACATTTAATCCATTCTCTAGATGTAGATTCTACACCTCCACTGTTATCTTTATATCTCTATCTTTCTGGAGTAATCAGAATATATAGTTTCTCTGAGTAACATTATCATCGTTTCTTTCTCTTTGCCTCTTGCCATATTCTCTTTCTCTCTCCGACTTAAGCCTCTTAGTCTCTCTGCCTGGTCATTGTTCAATTTCGCTTTCTCTCCATACTTGTCATTTCTTACTTTGTATATGCTCTTCCATCAACACTGCATACACCCAGCTATTCATTTGTAGCTGGGCAATATGCTTTTATGCTTTTAGACTGCCATTTGTCTTTTGGGTTCTTTTCTTTTTTCTTTTCTTCTTCTTTTTTTTTTTTTTTTTTACTTTTTATTTTTATTATTTGTTTTTCCTCTTTTTTTTCCTTTGTCTTTTTCCCTTTCGGATTGCTTGTTTGTTGGATTTATTTCTGATTTTTTGTGACTTTGTTCCCTGTTTGTTTGTCCATTTGTTTTCTTTCTCAGGGCTACCTCAAGAAAAAAAGCCAAAGTACACATGGTGAGAGCCCAAATACCAATACCAGTAGGGAAATAAAATAACCAAAGTCTCAACAAGAGAGACCAAGAGACATCATTCCGAAAACATTTCCTGAACGGAAGGACCCTGGACATCAACGAACCATCTTTAATACAGCAGTATTCACAGGAGCAGAGTGCGTAAGAAGATTTTAAAACTGACAAGAGACAGAAAGCTAGCCAAAATGATGAAACTATCATGAAGAACTCTTCTTCTTATGAAGAATTCTCCTCTAAAGAAATTTCAGGAAGAAATGACAGCTAAAGAAGTGCTCAAAACAGATATAAGCAACATAACTGAAAAAGAATTTAGAAGAATAGTCGTGAAATTAGTCACTGGGCTTGAAAAAGGCATGGAAGACATCAGAGAAGCTATTGCTACAAAGACTATGGAGCTTAAAAATAGTTGTGATGACTTAAAAATGTTATAAATGATGTGCATAATAAAATTGAGGCATCCAATGCACAGATTGAAGAGGCAGAGAGGAGAATAGGTGATTTGAAGACACAATTATAGAAAAAGATGAAGGTGAGAAAAGGAGAGATAAACTGATCCAGGAACACGAAAGGAGTTCGAGAGAAGGAATCCCAGAAGAGGAAGAAAGAAGGGAAGGCGCTAAAGGAGTCCTTGAACAAGTTATAGCAGAGAACTTCCTCCCAATCTGGGGAAGGAAACAGACATTCAATTCCAAGAGGCACAGAGAACTCCCGTCGGACATAACTTGAATCGATCTTCTGCACGACATATCATAGTGAAACTGGAAAAATATAAGGACAAAGAGAGAATTCTGAAAGCAGATAGAGATAAAAGGACCCAAACATATGAAGGGAGACTTGTTAGAGTGGTGACAGACCTATCTACTGACACTTGGCAGGCCAGAAAGAAAGGGCAGGAAATCTTCAATGTGATGAACAGAAAAAATATGCAGCCAAGAATCCTCTATCCAGCAAGCCTGTCATTCCGAATAGAAGGAGAGATAAAAGTCTTTCCAAATAAACGAAAATTGAAAGAATTTATCACCACTTAGCCAGCCCTACAAGAAATCCTAAGGGGGACCCTATGAGAGAAATATTGCAAGGAACACAAGATACCAGAGACACCACCACAAGTATGTATCCTACAAAGAACACAATGAATCTAAACCCATATTTTTGAATAATAACACTGAATGTAAATGGACTAAATGCTCCAATCAAAAGACATAGGCTTGTAGAATGGATTAAAAAAATCCATCTATTTGTTGTCTAGAAAAGATTCATTTTAGGCCTGAAGACACCTTTAGATTGAAATTAAGGGGATGGAGAAATATCTGTCATGCTACTGGAAGTCAAAAGAAAGCTGGAGTAGCTATACTTATATCAGACAAACTGGACATTAAAATAAAGGCAGTAACTAGGGAGAAGAAGGGCATTATATAATAATTACAGAGTCTATCCGTCAAGAAGAGCTAACAATTATAAAAGTCTACACACCAAATATGGGAGCACCCAAATAAATATAGTAATTAATCATAAACAGAAACAATCTTATTGACAAGAATGTGATAATAGCAGGGGACTTTAATACTCCACATGCAGCAATGGATAGATCAACTAGACAGAAAATCACTAACGAAACAATGGACTTGAATGATACATTGGACCAGGTGGATTTGACATATTTAGAACTCTGCATCCTGAGGCTATGGAATTCACTTTCTTCTCAAGTATGCATGGCACATTCTCCAAGATAGATCAATATGGGGTCATAAAGCAGCCCTTAATAAATATAAAAGAATTGATATCATACCATGCACGCTTTCAGATCATAATGCTATGAAACTTGAAATCAACCACAGGCAATACTCTAGAAAACTTCCACAAACATGGAGGTTAAAGAAAACCCTACTAAAGAATGAATGGGCCATCAGGCAATTAGAGAAAAAATTTAAAACTATATGGAAACAAATGAAAATGAAAATACAACAATCCAAACTCTATGGGATGCGGCAAAGGCAGTCCTAAGAGGAAAGTACATTGCATTACAGGCTTATTTCAAGAAATTAGAAAAAGCTCAATACAAAATTTAACAGTGCACCTAAAGGAACTAGAAGGGAGCAACAAGAACACATCAAACCCAGTAGGAAAAGAGAAATAATAAATATCAGGGCAGAAAGAAACAATATAGAAACCAAAACAAACAAACAAACAAAACAATTTAAAAGATCAACGAAACCAAGAGTTGGTTTTTTGAAAAAATAAACAAAGTTGACTCACCTCTACCCAGGCTTCTCAAAAAGAAAAGAGAGAGCACCCAAAGAGACAAAATCATGAATGAAAATAGATTTATTACCAAAAATCCCTCAGAAATACAATTATCAATGAATACTATGAAAAATTATATGCCAAAAAACGAGACAACCTAGAAGAAATGGAGAAATTCCTAAACACACACTCACTACCAAAAATCACACAGAAAGAGATAGAAAATCTGAACAGACCCATAACTAGTTGAAGAAATTGAATCAGTTATCAAAAATCTCCCAACAAATAATAGCCCTGGGCCAGATGGCTTCCCTAGGGAATTCTAACAGACTTTTAAACCACAGTTAATATCCATTTTGCTCAAGGTATTCCAAAAAATAGAAATGGAAGGAAATCTTCCAGACTCATTCTATGAAGCCGGCTTCACTTTGATACCCAAGGCAGACAGAGCCCCAGTATATAAAAAAGAACTACAGTCCAATATCCTTGTTGAATACAGATGGAAAAATCCTCAACAAGATTCTTGCAAATCGAATCCAACAGCACATAAAAAGAATTATTCACCAGGATCAAGTGGGATTCATTCCTGGGTTACAGGGCTGGTTCCAAATTCACAAATCAATCAATGTGATACATCACATTAACAAAAGAAAAGATAAAAACCATATGATCCTGTGGATAGATGCAGAGAAAGCATTTGACAAGATACAGCACCCCTTCATAATAAGACCCTTGAGAAAGTTGGAAAGAACGTAAAAATCATAAAAGCCATTTATGAGAAGCCCTCAGCTAAAATCATCCTCAGTGGGGAAAAACTCAGAGCATTCCTCCTGAAATCAGGAACATGACAGGGATGTCCACTCTCACCACTGTTGTTTAACATAGTTCTGGAAGCATCAGCTATCAGACAACAAAAGGAAATAAAAGGCACCAGAATTAGCAAAGAATAAGTCAAACTTTCACTTTTCGTAGATGACATGATACTCTACATAGAAAATCTGATAGACTCCACTAGAGGCTATTAGTACAGCTCCATAAATTCAGCAAAATCGCAGGGTACAAAATCAACGTACAGAAATGGGTTGCATTTTTATACACCAATAATGAAGCAACAGAAAGAGAAATCAAGAATCTGATTCCATTCACAATTGAAAAAAAAAAAAAAACACCATAAAATACTTAGGAAGAAACCTAACCAAAGATATGAGAGATCTGTATCATGAAAACTATAGAAAACTTATGAAGGAAATTCAAGAAGATACAAAGAAATGGAAAAATATTCCATGCTCATGGATCAGAAGAATAAATATTGTTAAAATATCATTACTACCCAGGGTGCCTGGGTGGCTCAGTCGGTTAAGCGTCTGACTTCGGCTCGGGTCATAATCGCACGGTTTGTGGGTCCAAGCCCCACATTGGGCTCTGTGCTGACAGCTAGGACAGAGCCTGGAGCCTGTTTCGGATACTGTGTGTGTGTCTCTCTCTGACTCTCCCCTGCTCACGCTCTCTCTCCCTACCTCTCTCTCCATCTCTCTCTCTCATATATAAATACAACATTAAAAAATTAAAATATATATATATATCATTACTACCCAAAGCACATCCAGTGGAATCCCAATCAAAATTGCACCAGCATTCTTCTCAAAGCTAGAACAAAGTATCCTAAAATTTGTATGGAACCAAAAAAGACTCCNATGACCTATTGGGACCTCATCAATATTAAAAGCTTCTGTACAGCAAAGGAAGCAATCAATAAAACTAATAGGCAACTGACGGAATGGAAATAAATAGTTACAAATGACATATCAGATAGAGGGCTAGTTTCCAGTATCTATAAGGAACTCACAAATCTCCACACCTGAAAAACAAATAATCCAGTGAAGAAATGGGCAGAAAACATGAACCGACACTTCTCCAAAGTGGACATCCAGATGGCCAACAGACTCATGAAACAGTGCTCAATGTCCCTCATCATCAGGGAAATAGAAATCAAAACCACACTGAGATATCACCTCATGCCGGTCAGAGTGGCTAAAATGAACAAATCAGGAGACTCTAGATGCTGGCAAGGATGTGGATTAACAGGCACCTTCCTACACTGTTGGTGGGAATGTTAACTGGTACAGCCCCTCTGGAAAACAATGTGGACGTTTTTCAAAAAATTAACAATAGAACTCCCCTATTACCCAGCAATAGCAGTGCTAGGAATTGACCCAGGGGATACAGGAGTGCTGATGCATAGGGACACATGTACCCTAATGTTCATAGCAACACTTTCACCAATAGCCAAATCATGGAAAGAGCCTAAATGTCCATCAACTGAGGAATGGATCAAGAAGATGTGGTTTATCTATATAATGGAATACTACATAGCAATTAGAAAGAATGAAATCTGG
The DNA here is from genome assembly GCF_008692635.1 of Crocuta crocuta. Classification (NCBI taxonomy): domain Eukaryota; kingdom Metazoa; phylum Chordata; class Mammalia; order Carnivora; family Hyaenidae; genus Crocuta; species Crocuta crocuta. Next base: position 18,841 of record NW_027529437.1, read on the forward strand.
CCATTGGATCAAACTTGAGGGGTGTTATTTTGAGTGAAATATGTCAGGCAGAGGAAGACAGATACCATATGTTGTCAAATATACGTGGATTAGGAGGAACTTAGTGGAGGATCATGGGGCAGGAGAAGGAGTAAAATATTTGGGGAGAGAGAGGGAGGCAAACCATGAGAGACTCGTGAATGCTGACAACAAACTGAGGGCTGATGGGGGTGGGAGAGATGGGAAAGAGGGTGATGGATGTGGAGGAGGGCACTTGTGGGGATGAGCACTGGGTGTTATATGGAAACCAACTTGACAATAAAATATTAAAGAGAAAATATAATTCAGAATCCAGACAAAAAATTAACAGTGAACCACATCCGGGTTACTTCTAAAATGAATGCTTTAATATAGGGAATCATCAAAATTCTAGAAGAAAACACCAGCAGCAACCCCTTTGGCATTGGCCTCACACAACTTCTTACTAGATATGTCTCTGGACATAAGGGAAACAAAAGAAAAAATGAACTATTGGGATTAATCAAGATAAAAACCTTCTGTACAGTGAAGGAAACAATCAATGAAACTAAAAGGCAACCTATGGAATGGGAGATGATATTTGCAAATAACATATCTGGTAAAGGCTTAGGATCCAAAGCCTAAAAAGCACTTATCAAACTAACACCCAAATAACAAATAATCTAGTTAAGAAATGGGCAAAAGACATGAATAGACATTTTCCCAAAAAAAGCTATCCAGATGGCTAACAAACACTTGAAAAGATGCTCAATATCCCTCATCATCAGGGAAATAGAAATCAAAACTATTATGAGATACCACCTTACATGTCTCAGAATGGCTAAAATTAACACAGAAACAAGGGATGTTGGCAAGGATGTGGAGAAAGGATAACTCTCTTACACTGTTGGTGTGAATGCAAACTGTTGCAGTAACTCTGGAAAACTGTATGGAGTTTCCTCAAAAAAAAAATAAAAATAGAACTGCCCTACCACCAAACAACTGCACTACTAGATATTTATCCAAAGAATATAAAATGCTTATTTGAAGGGGCACAAGCACCCCAGTGTTTACAGCAGCAGTCAACAATAGCCAAATTATGGAAAAATCCCAAATGTATTTGACTGATGAATAGATAAAGAAGTAATGGTATATATACATAATAGAATATTAGTCATCAGAAAGAAATCTTGCTATTTGTAATGTCATGTATAGAGCTAGAGTGTATTATGCTGTGCGAAATAGGTCTGTCAGAGAAAGATAAATACCATATGACTTCATTCATACGTGGAATTTAAGAAACAAACATATGAACATAGGGTAAGAAAGGGAAAACAAAGGGAGACAAACTATAGGAGACTCTTAACTATACAGAGAAAATTGAAGGTTGCTGGATGGGAGGTGGGTGAAAGGTGGGCTAAATTGGTGATGGATATTAAGGAAATTCCTTGTTTAGTGGAGCACTGGATGTTATATATAAGTGATGAATCGCTAAATTCTACTCCTGAAACCAATATTACACTATATGTTAACTAGAATCTAAATAAAACTTGAAAAAAGAGAAATCCAATAAAAAGTGATTCAGTTAAAGACCTAAATGTGAGACCTGAAACCATAAAAAATTTAAACATGAACTGTATTAATTTAGTTTCCACAGAATTATTTCGCTGAAGTTCATTGTTACATGTTGTATTTTTGTCATTTTTACAGGTTGATTAAAAAACATCCTGATGAAGAATATCTATTGTTTTTTTTGCTGTCTAATGACATTCACCTTTCTTCTGGTAACCATCCCTTGATTTCAATCTTCTTCTACACCATACTTTTCCCACTTTTCGTCAATGTATCCCTGGTGGAATTCTCCCTTGGTCCCAGAGGTGGTTATATGAATCAGGCCTGGTCATTCTGATCATTATATTCAGTAGGTTACACCACTAATTTAGAGTTGAGCAAGTCATCCAGTTAGAGTCAATGATAGGATACGAGATTTCTGTCTAGGCTTGCTAGATTTAGAAAATAAAAAACAGGATGCCAGTTAATTTTTAGTATGAGAGTATATTCTGTAATATTTAGGACTTACAAAAAATATTGTTTATCTGAAACTCATATTTGAGTAAGAATCCTGTATTTAACCTAGTGACCCTACTTCTACCAGGACTTCTAACACTCTTGTTCTCTCCTATTGTACATTAATGGGACAGACTTGGAGTCTCCAAAGAAAATTTTCAGTTATGTGGAAACTGAGAATTAGCCCACAAGGAAAAAAGTACAGTCAAGAGATGAAGAGAAAACAGGTTCTGATTGTTTGAACTTTATATTCAGCAATGCCCAAAACTGGTCTACCTCTGGACTTTCTTGTTATATGGCACATTAAATACCTTTACTTTTTATGGCAGTTTGAGATGAATTTTCCATCACATGCACTCAAATTTGTTAATAGAAAATAGAATTTACCAGTGACAGACCCTGAAATATAGAATCAACTGACTTAACCAAAGGTATTGGAATAATGATCCCTCTATACTAAACTGGGAAGCTGGCAATCTTTTGTTATGTGGTAGCAAAAGAGATGGCCAAAATGTCACATTTAATGATTAAAAAATGCAAGGTGTTGGAAATAAAATGGGAGATAAAATTGGGATATTAAGAAATAAAATCCTTAGGCTTCCTCCAAATTATTCCTGTTTGGAGTCTTGAGATCCTTTCAAAGAAAGGCAATAATTACCACTATCATGCCTTCCCACCAAGGTTATTGCTATAAATGGTCAGAGGTCAAAATAGAGGATATTGAATTGAAAGGTAGAGAGATGAGCAGGTTTGTTGAGAAATAGAATTTTCTAGAATATATTATATGCTTAAAGATTATGATTTAGCAAACTTACTAATTTATGTTGTTCAGCAAAATGAAAATAATTGAAAGTATGCTGAGTTTTAAAAATTCCAGTATACTTAACGTACAGTGTTATATTAGTTGCAAGTATACAATGTAGTGGTTCAACAATTTTATACATTAGTTAGTTGCTCATCACAACAAGTGTACTCTTAATCCCTTTTACTTATTTCAGCCATTTCCCCACCCCCATCTCCTCTCTGGTAATCATCAATTTGTTCTCTATAGTTAGTAGTCTGTTTTTGTGTTTGTCTCTTTTTTCTTTATTTGTTTTTTTCCCTTAAATTCCACATATGATTGAAATCATTTGGTATTTTTATATGACTGAACTTATTTCACTTAGCAGTATTTTTTAATTTTCTCCTTGATTTTTTTGGTTGGACCAATCATTGTTTAGTGGCCTGTTATTTTTACCTCCTTGTATTAGTTTTATTCACAGATACCTTTTTTATTGATTTATAGTTTCATAATGTTGTAGTTAGAAAAGACGCATGGAATGACTTACATCTTTTTGAATTTGTTGAGACTTGTTTTATGGCCTAATATGTGATCTATTCTAAATAATGTTCCATGTGCTCTTGAAAAGAATGTGTATTCTTCTGTTGTAGAGTGAAATGTCTTGAATATATTTGTTAGATCTATCTGGTCCAATGTGTCATTCAATGCCACTGTTTCCTTGTTGCTTTTCTGTTTGGATGATCTATCCTTTGGTGTAAGTGGGGTATTAAAGTCCCCTAGTAGTGTTGTATTCTATTGATTACTTCCTTTATGTTTGTTTTTAGCTGCTTTATATAACTGGGTGCATTTACAATTTTACGTCTTCTTCTTGGATTGTTTTCTTCATTATTATATACTGTCCTTTGTCTCTTGTTACAATGTTTGTTTTAAAGTCTTTTTTTTTTCTGATGTAAGTATTACAACACCAGCTTTCTTTTCTTTTAATCCATCTACAGGATTAACACTTGTCCATCCCTTTTCTTTCCATCTGCATGTGTCTTTAGGTCTGAAATGAATCTCTTGTAGGCAGCATACAGATAGGTCTTGCTTTTTTATCATTCTGTCACCCTATGTATTTTTACTGGATCACTTAGTCCATTTACATTCAAGTAATTATTGATAAGTATGTACTTATTGCCATTTTGTTACTTGTTTATGGTTGTTTTTATAGTTCTCTGTTCCTGTTTTCCCTTGTTCTCTTCTCTTACGTTTTGCTGCTTTCTTTAATGATATACTTGGATTCCTTTCTCTATTTTTTGTATATCTATTACTGGTTTTTCATTTGTAGTTACCATTAGGTTTATATATAATATCTTATGCATATACCTATCTATATTAAGTAGATGGGGTCACTCATGTTTGAACACATTCTAAAAGCAATAAATTTTTACTCCTTTTCACCCATGTTTTAGGTGTATGGTATCATAATTTACATCATTTTATTTTGTGAATCTTTTGGCTGATTTTTATTTTATTTTACATTTTGACTTATTTTTATAGATATGCTTAATTTTGCTCCTTTTGTGCTTTCTACCTTTTTTACTCCTTCTGTTCTTTTCTTTTCACTCAAAGACTCGCCTTTAACATTTCTTTTAAAGCTACTTTAGTGGTGATAAACTCCTTTAACTTTTGTTTGTCTGGGAAACTCTTTATCTCTCCTTTTATTCTTAATGATAGCCTTGCTGGATAGAGTATTATTGGTTGCAGGGTTTTGTTTTGTTTTGTTTTTTTTTTCCAGCACTTTCACTGTATCATTCCACTCCCTTCTAGCCTGCAATATTTCTGCTGAAAAATCAGCTGAAAGCTTTATGGGGTTTCCCTTGTGTATAATTTTCTTTTCTCTTGCTGCTTTTAAAATTATCTTTATATCACTAATTTTTGTCATTTTAATATTAATATGTGTCCTGGTGTGAATCTCTGTGGGTTGATTTTATTGGGGGCTCTCACTGCCCCTCACTTGGATTTCTGTTTCCTTCCCCAGATTAAGGAAGTTTCCAGCTATTCTTTCTTTAAATAAGTTTTCTGCTCCTGTTTCCTTCTCAAACTTCTGGTATCCCTATAAGGTGAATGTTACTATGCTTGATAGTGTCACTGAGTTTTCCTTAATCTATTTTCATTTTGTATTATTTACTTTTCTCTCTCTTATTCAGCTTGGTTGCTCTCCATTACTCTGTGCTTCAGGTAACTGAACCATTCTTCTGATTCTTCTTGTCTATTACTTATCCTCTCTAGTGTATTTTTAATTTTAGGTTTTGTGTTCCTCATCTCTTACTGGTACTTTCTTGTGTTTTTTAATTTCTTCATTAAGGGTCTCCTAATGTCCTCCACTTTTTTCTCAAGTCAAGTGAGTATCTTTATGACTGATACTTTAAATTCCCTATCAGGCATATTACTTATCTCCATTTCATTTAGGTCTCTTGCTGTGATTTTATCTTGTTCTTCCCTTGGGACATATTCTTCTGTCTCCTCATTTTACTGAACTCTCTGTGTCTGTTTCTATGAGTAGGAAAGTCAGCTATGTCTCCTGCTCTTGAAAGTAGTGGCTTTATGAAGATGTTCTGTAGTGTCTTGCAGTGCAATATCCCTTATTCACCAGCACCTGGAACTTCCAGGGCATCTGTGTGTGTTGCTTGTTCCCTCCTACAGTGGCAGAGACTTCATTTCAGTGTTCTGCAATAACTATCTTCTTGTTGTGGGCAGGGTTTGGTCTCGGTCTCTGTGTTATTAGTGGGCCAGTCTGGGAACACCTTTGGCTTGGGTTAAGTCAAACTAGGAATTTTCCAGAGACAAAGCAGCACTGAACTGTTGGGCACTCTTCCTGTGTTGTCCCCTGAGAAATCTTCATTAGTATGCAGGCCCATTGTTTGACCAGATGTCTGCCTCCCACCCATTGCTGGGGCCAGAGTTGGATTGGTGTGTATGGTTATCTTCCCTTCTCCCTGGTGCAGGAGTCACTTTGGAGTGGTGCTGTTCCCTGTTGCAGCTGCTTGCACCCTGCCAGGCTTGTCACACTGCTTTGGACTGTTTCCTGCCAAGGGCATGTTGGAGGGGGTGTTTTCACAAGAAATCATTGGAGCACAGCATGTGTGCCAACAATGTTTGCATTGGTCCTCTGTGGGATAGGACCTGTAGCCACCTGGGAAAACTGCTGAGGCCAGGATCGAGGGTTAGGTTCCCAGATAATTAGAGCATGGGACATTATGTTAGCAAGAGCTGTTGTACTGTGCTGGTTTCTGTAGGTGTCTGTGTTATCTAGGCTGGTGGTAGGATAAGAAAATGGTGTCCACGCACACTTTTGTAATTTGAGAAGTCTCCCAAAGATCTCTGACCCTCCAGCACATATTCTGAGATTAGTAAATATATCTTCCCTTTATACCTCAGGCATTTTTCAGGCTGCTGCTTCTATGCTTTATCTCATTAGGGCTGTTTGTTGTGCTGTATCTTTAAGGGGAAGGACTCAGTTTCCTATCATCCTCCAGCTCTCCCAGAGGAGATGATGATTTTTAAAGTTCTAGGTGTTAAGCACCACTGATCTTAAGAATCAGAAAAGTTGGGCCCCTCTGATTTTCAAAGCCAAATGCTGTGGATATTTGTCTTCCTAGTGTGGGTCTCTGGTCCCTGGGGTACATGGTGTGGAATCTACTCCTTTCCCTTCTCCATGCCCAAACATACCTCCCTCCTATGGATAGTCCTGTGGCTCCTGAACACATCTCCACCCTTCCTACCCTCTTAGATGTAACCTCTTCTCTACATTTATCTGAGGACAGTCTGTTCTGCCAGTCTTCAGGTCATTTTCTGGTTTATTTACTCTGATGTGGGTGTTATCTATGTATAACCATGGCTAGGAGTAAGCCTAGAGTCCTCCTACTCAGCTACGTTTCCTGGAAGTCCCTAAAAGCATGCTAAACTTTTACAGGTGACATATTATCATGGTTCTCAAGCCTAGTAAAATCCTGTGCTTATTCAACCCCTGAATGAGTAGTTCTCAAATGTAAGCATGTATCAAAGTTGCCTGAATTTAAACCCAGACATCTCTGGGTCACAACTCCAGTTTCTGGTTGAGTAGGTCTGTAGTGAGCTTGAGAATCTACATTTATAACAAGTTCCTAGATGATACTAATGCTTCTGGTTTATAGGCTGCACTTTGAGAACCACTGGCCTAAGTCAATTTAAAGTGCCTAAGGACATTGAAAGAAAGTAGGCTGCTAATGACAGAATCTTCATTAAGGTCAACTAAATTCCTATTTCTGATGTGGCCTTTAAGGACAATAAATATTCTTCAAGAAAGAAAAAATGGGGGTTCATGGGCGCCTGGGTGGCTTAGTCAGTTAAGCGTCCGACTTTCGCTTAGGTCATGATCTCGCGGTTCGTGGGTTCGAGCCCCACGTCGGGCTCTGTGCTGACTGCCAGCTCAGAGCTTGGAGCCTGTTTCAGTCTGTGACTCCCTCTCTCTCTGACCCTCCCCTGCTCACGCTGTCTCTCTCTCTCTCCTAAAAATAAATAAAACATTAAAAAAAAGGAAAAATGGGGGTTCAAAGATTAGCAAGTAAGGGCCTCATTCCATTGCAAGGGCAGGAAATCCTTAAACCAACTCAGAAATATTTTATGTCCTATTGACTGAGGATCATTTCCCATTCTCACATGAGAATATGAGGGCTGTTTTTTGAAACGAAAATTGAAATTTTTGCAATGAAAATTTTTATTGCAATAATCCTGTTTTATCTTCACCATTATATTTTGGGAGAAACNTATTTATAGGTAAGTGTATGGGGAACAGCACAGAAATGGCATTTGCCTTAGTCAATGATTTCTGATGATAAACTCTTTGATATGTAAAAATTTTCCAGAACATAGATTTGTAAAAGATTCATGCATAACCTTATCATTAGTGGTTGATGTAGGTGATTTAGATAAGGGTACTCATGCTTATTATATGGGGAAGGAAGGTATCTTTAGCATTCAGATACAAACAAGATAATATTTTTAGCATGGCAAAGGTCAGTTCTTTATGAGCAGGGGTCAATAGTCTGTTTATCCCTTAAGGGGAAGTATCAAGAAAAACAGGATCCTCAGGAAACACAATGTCTGCTCCCATAACCACAAAAGAAGAAGAAGTTCCTACAAGTTCCTTCACAAGGTGCAATCATCATACCAAGGCCAGAATAAGGGGATAAGTCACTCCTGATACCAATCACCAAGGTGCTTCAGGGATTGGTGCTCAAGCAGAAACAATTAAGTGGGGGCAGATATCGGTTATCATCTGACAGGAGGAGACCTTGCAAGACTGTCTTAACCTCACAAGGAGTATTCTCAACTAGTGAGTTCAGAATGGCTCCCAACAAACAATATTTTTCTATGAATCATAGTCAAGTTGATCCAAAAGTTCATATAGAAAAATAAACACAAGAATGGCTAGGAAAACATTGAAAAGGGGGCTATTAAGACAAGGAGAACTAGCCACATCAGATATTTAAGCATTATAAAATGAGGAGCACCTGGGTGGCTCAGCCAGTTGAGCGGCCAACTTTGGCTGAGGTCCTGATCTCATGGCTCATGGGTTTGAGCACCCTGTTGGGATCTCTGTTGTCAGCTCAGAGCCTGGAGCTTGCTTCGGATCCTCTTTCCCTCTCTTTCTCTCTGTCTCTCTCTGCCTCTCCCCTGCTCATACCCTTTCTCTCTCTCAAAAATAAATAAACATTAAAAAAATTTTAAACATTATATCATAAAGTTTGCATAAGTAAAATTCTATAGCATTTGGGCATTGGGTAGTCAAATATGTGGGACAGAAGGTCCAGAAAGGAGACCTAACTACATAAAAAGTATATGTATGTGATACAAATAGTATATATCAAATCACATTGAGAAAGTGTTTTCATAACTGCTGTTGGGAAAAATAGATAATTATTTAGAATGGATAAAATTAGATACATTCTTAATACCATACACAACAATAAAATTCAAAAGGATCTCAGAGAAAAATGTAAAAGTACTAAAAGTATACAAGTACTAGAAGAAAACGTGTTATATCTTAACTTGGGTGTTGGGAAAGGATTCCTAACTATGATTAAAAGTCTTGCTACAATGAAAGATAAATATAATAATTTTGATTTAAAACTTTTTTTTTTCATGGAAAAAGAAAACATGGGCAAAGTAAAAAACAACAAGCTGGGAGAAAATATTTGTAATATATATCACAGATAAAGGTTAACAGCCTTAATTTATATAAAGGACTTTTAAAAGTTGAGGAATTGAGGGATGCCTGGGTGGCTCAGTTGGCTAAGCGTTTGACTTCAGCTCAGGTCATAATCTCATGGTCCATGAGTTCAAGCCCTGCGTCAAGCTCTGTGCTGACAGCTTAGAGTCTGAAGCTTGCTTCAGATTCTGTGTCTTCCTCTCTCTCTCTGTCCCTCCCCCACTCATGTTTTGTCTATCTGTCTCTCAAAAATGAATAAACATTAAAAATTTCTTTAAGTAAACTTGAGGAGTAGAGAAGCCAAAATCCCATAGACATAAGCATACAAAAATCTGTTCAATTTTACTCAAACTAAGATAAATGTAAACTAAAATTATACTGAGATGTTATTTCACATTTCTCAGCTTGACAAAAATACCAAAGCCTGTCAATATACTCTGCTGGTGAGGCTACAGAAAAAGAGGTGCTCATGCATTGCTGGGTACAATGCAAAATAGTGTAACTTCTATGGAGGGGATTTGGGCAATAGCTAATAAATCTATATATGTACTTACTAGTCAATTAAGCAATCTCATTTTGTAAATATACCCTGACCATACAACTTCAACAATATGAAAATATATATGTATAAGGTTATTTATGACAGCATTGTTTGTTATTGTAAAATATTGGAAATTATGTAAATGAGGAAAAATAGGAGTTTGGTTAAATAAGCTATAGCACACTTATACATATATAAGTATAAGTATAAATACATATATCTGTTTATCTTTACATAAAGAAACATTGAAAGGATGAACCAAAAAACAATAAATTTGGTTATCGACAATGGGTGTAGTAAAATGAGGAAGAGAAGATACTGATAGAGATGACAGTTCTTGGAGTATAACTTTCTGTATACTTTTGATTTTTGGAAACATGTTGAAGTTCTACATATTCAAACATTTTAAAAAATAAAAAAAATAATGGGTAATGGCATTCAAAAGGTAAAAACTTTCAGCCATAGATAAATAAGTCACAAGGATGAAATGTTACAGCATGGTGACTATAGTTAATAACATTGTATTGTATATTCAAAATCTGTTAAGAGACTGTATCTTAAAAGTTTTCATCACAATAAATAAACATCTATATCTATGTGTGGTGATAGATGGTGAGTAAATTTATTCTGATAATAATTTTGCATTATATGTGTATATTTATAAAATTATTGTGTCATACACCTGAAACTAATACAGTGCTATGTGTCAGTTATATCTGAATTTAAATAAATCAAGAAGAATGGGACAGGCATACAAAAATTGAAACTAAGTTGGAACAAATAAACTCAACTGAATTTCAAATGAAAAATATAACCACACTGAAGAGAAACAACAAAACTTAGCCATAAGTTATCCAGCATCCCTGATTGAGNCTCCGAGCTGGCAGTCAGCACAGAGCCCGACGCGGGGCTCGAACCCACGAACCGCAAGATCATGACCTAAGCGAAAGTCGGACGCTTAACCGACTAAGCCACCCAGGCGCCCCGACATTTTTAAAGTATATATTTTGGAAGGATACTGGGTAGCCAAAAGGAGAACAGACATGATTTGTTATGCTGTGTCAATTTACCCTTCTTAGGGTTACATCAATTTCCCTCAGGATTACTCCTCTTCACATTTTCTGTTCAAGTATTTTTTGTGGTGTTGATTCCTACTCCCAGAGCTGAACGTGAAAGAGGAGATTTGGTTTGTACCTGTTACTGCCATCTTGCCACCATGTAAAGTCTGAAACTAGGTCAACACTGAAAACAGATTTGAAAGATGAGGAAAAAAGTCCCCATGAAATAGCATAAGATATGAATCCAGCCAATAAATCTTTTCTGCTTGTTTAACCCAGTTTGAATTAGGTATTAGCACTTGAATCTATACAAAACCTAATGGATTCCCCTGTAAAAACCATGGTTAATGACATTCATTTGAATGTCCCTAGCATTAAGTTATCTTATGTTAAATATTTTTGAAACATTAGAACCAGAAAAAAAACAAAAACAAAAAACAATCTCTTGAAGAATTCTCATGCTTTTTATCATATATTCATTATGTAACCTGCTGAGTTTCTCATCTTGCCTTTCCTGTCNCTATTAGTCCTGGCTAGTGGCGTGCTTTTCATTTTAATGAGTTTTTATGTTTCAATTGTAATAGCCTTATTGCATATATGTCTGTTACTATAAACAAGCTTGAATATCTTTTAGAAGAAAATAAAATTGTTAATACTATCTGGCACAGAAGCACAATATATGTCTTAAGTTAAAATGCATTTATTAACAAAGAAAATGTTTTTCTCAGTATCTGAGTATTCTGAGAT
>NW_027529437.1:30358-34188 GCF_008692635.1 Crocuta crocuta
TGGGTTCTAATCTGTACTTAGGCAGGGAGATGGGTCACAGGGGTGAGGGAAGGAAAGATCTAGAAAAAGAGGCTTCTGGGGTGCCTGGGTGGCTCAGTGGGTTGAATGTCTGACGTTGGCTCAGGTCATGATCTCATAGTTGGTGAGTTCAAGCCCTACATCAGGTTTTCTGCTGTCAATGCAGAGCCCATTTAGGATCCTCTGTCTCCCTCTTTCTCTGCCCCTCCCCCACTCACTCTCTCAAAAATAAATGTAAAAATAAACACATTACAAAAAAAATAAATAAATAAAGAGAGGCTGCTGCAGGCCTGAATAAAACAGGTTGTAATTCTAGAAGAAGCTAGTAGTAAAAGGACATTTTTTCTACCTTCAAAAATAGGTCTCCCAGTATTTTCAGTCTATCTCTCCAAGTAAATAGAAGGGCACTGAGGAATCATGGGAGAAACAAGTTGTGGTCTGCTTTTTCCACCCCTTACCATACCTTCAAAGTCAACTTAAGAAGATTAGAAGATTAAGTCAGCTTTAGCCTGGTAGGCATGAATTATTTCAGGGCCCCACAGACCAAAAAATGCATTCCTTATTTTGGTCGCTAATGCTTAAAAGAAAATGCAGAAGGAAGTAATACTTCAGTGGGAATAAGCTTCGTAAAGTATGATGATGTATAAAGGGCTATTAGATATTTGACTAAGGGGTTGGATGGATGGGAGGCATGAAAGAAGCAAAAGCAGAAGATAGATGAAAAAAAGATGGCCGTGGGAAAGTAATTTTTTCAGACTTTCCAAAGTTGCCTTAGAGTCTATCCTGTTTACCTTTAAGAAGTTTAGAAAAAGAGAAGAGGTACATAGAAATTCTGATTTCCAGGCACTAAATGCATGTTTTAACCTTTTACAAAATTGTTTCTAAATGTGTATACATAACTGCTGTAACCTAATATGGCATGTAACCTAAAACCTGCATGACATTTTGTAGGGGGCAGAATTTATATAAATCTACTTGATACCAAACTCAGAATAATTTTTCCAGTACATAGAGACTAGGGTTTTAATCTGTCCATACTGTAGAAAAGGTTGTCACCTCAACTAACTTGCAGACAAATGTATTCTCCTGATAAATCCTAAAACTACTGTTAAGTTTTCATCTTTATTTTCTTACATTACTTTGCCTTAAGGAAACATTAGAAAAATAATCCTAAAGTGGGAAATTTTACAGTCCAGGAAATATCAAGGTATATGCATAAATAAATATCTTGTAGCACTTTTATTACAACTGGCTCCTACACGATATTGAACAGGTTTTAATAAAATTTGCAAATAGCTGTATGCGTTTATAAAAGTAGACACAGGTTTACATCTATGAATAATCAAGCAAAATCAACTGTAAAATGTTAGAAAGTTGCAACCTTTTTATTCAGTACCTAGAGAATGCCACTAATTTAACATGATACCATGATGAATGTTACTCACAGAGTTTTAACAAGAACAAAAATAAATATAATTTCCATGTCATCTTTGGCATGTTGTGAATTCAGAATTATAGCCATTTGTTTAGCAGCACTGTGAGGGAAAAAAAACACTGTAAAATGCACTACTGTATTTAGTCTTACACGAAAATAGTATAATGAAAACTGTAATGTCAAAAATAAAAGTGCTTTAAAGAAAACAATTATAAAATAAATGATGGTATTAATTCCATAATGTAGTCAGAGAAAGAAAATACAGTTATCTGAACACTGGGCACCTTGTTTTTTCAATTACAATTTTTAAGTTTTTAAAAACACGTGATTCAAATTTACACGTAATTTCTATTAAACACCATTTCAGCCTTGGANTGTATGGGAAGTGCTGGCAAGATATTTTTTCTTATTGTAACTATAGCAAATTTTGTTATCACTGTATAAACCCAATGTAACTCATGTCTACTAACTGTACTTTTTGTTTATTTTTTTAAATCAAATACAGAAAAAAACATATTCTCTCCTGTTTTGTACTGTGGAATTTAATGCAAGATAAATTCTCATTTCCAAACCATGTTGGCATTTGGATATTTAATTAAGGTTTTCTGTATAACTTAAAAAAATTTTTTTTGTTTGGATTCTTTTGTGATGTTAAAAATAATTTAATTTTTATTTATTTTTAATTTTTTAATGATTTTTNCCTGAGCCGAAGTCGGAGGCTTAACCAACGCAGCCACCCAGGCACCCCCAAAATAATTTTATTATACTTAAAAACAAACTTACATTTTTTTGCTATTAGTGGCATCAGTTTCAGATAGAGTGAACTGGAGAACCCAAATGTGACCTGAGCAATATTAGTTTTATAGGAAAGAAAAAAGCAAATAAATCCAATCGGTCACATTATAACAATTTATTAAGAAACTAATGCACTTAGTATTATCCTCTAGAACTGTTCTGCATAAAATTAGATGTTTAATAAATACCTTTTGAAGAGCAAATTCATTCATATAATTAGACAAATAGTATGAAAGCAAAACAGTCATCCAATGAAGCTCTATTGAAGGTTTAGAAACGTGAATATAGAACAAATCCTAACTTGGTATCACATATGGACTTATTTCTAAGCATGTAGTACTATTTCTTGCTGGTCAATAAAAAGGTACATAATTTGTGGAATATATGTATATAAACTTGAATTACTACATTCTAAAAATATTGTCCTTTGTGTTTTTCTTTTTATTTCAAAGAAATGTATCCCTATAATTTAGGACTTAAATACCTTCAGCCAAACTGAATTATACGTGATCAAGCATTATCATTTGAATACAAATTATATGATGGATTTCACTCTTTTGTAAGAATAAAACCAGGAACAGTGCATCCATAAGTATAATGTATTTGTGAATAATCACTATCAATGCCACTACACTCTTGCAAAGGAAGGCAGATAGCACACTGTTCTGTTAATTTCAGCAATCATTTATACAGAGATACACACTAAAAATACCTAAACAAGTTTTGAAATGTAAGAAGTTGTTCTAAAGTAGTTTAATTGAAGCTGACCAGTCTATCCTTAATATGGCTTGCATTCTCATTGAGAAGTAACTTTTAGGATCTCTGTGTCCTGAAATATAGACAAAGGATCTAGAGACTTGGATTCCACTGATAGTTTGCATTCAACCTTCCTATGCTTTTGTTTATCAATACAACAGGAATAGAGGCTGGTGGGATGGGCTGGAGACTCCTAATGTCATAGGTTATATACTATGAGAAACAAGAATACAGGTAAATGTGCATTTAACAACTGTCTCCCTCCACACCGTTCTGTCATAGAAGTTCATTGTAATTAAAAAGCTCAGAAGTGTCTTGGAAGAAAAAAATAATATTGAAAAGTAGAAAAGATGAAGCAGTGCAAAAAGGAAATAGTTTATGGGCTAATCTGATCCTGGGGCATACTGTGTAAATTCCTTGTCCAGAAATATCTTCCCTGATAATAACTGATAAAAATTATTCTCATCTGGTTAAACTGTCTAAAAATACAGCAAGTAGAAATTCATTAGATTAATGGACATGTTCCTTCAAAAATGCCTATTATTTATTAGCCATCGACAGAAAAAAATGAGAAATAATTTATCAAGATCATTCTCCTTTCACCCATTTAAATGAATATAACTGCTCTATGAAAATGGACACTATGATTTGAGGAGGGGAAAGGTTCTGAGGCACTTTGGGGCACAGAATCCTTCTGGAGTAAGCTTTAATCCTGGAGTGCTCTGTGAGGTACTCAAGTAGGATAGCATGTGGGGACTGGAAAGTCAGGAGGAAGAGAATAAACAGAATGTGACAGACATACTTTGTCTTTTTGAAAACCTAAGTT
>NW_027529437.1:34240-36945 GCF_008692635.1 Crocuta crocuta
TTAGTATTAGTATAGTATATGTATATATATATATATATATACATACACATATATATAGTATGTTTCTATGAACATTCTATATTAACATGAATGTTCAATGAGGAGACATTGTAAACACTAAGCATCTATTCGTAAGTTTGTGGGTTGCATACACGTAAGAAATCCCTTTGGGTTAACTAGAGTTTCTATAAAAATGTTTTTTATGTTTAACTATTGATAGCAATAAATTACAAAAATTAATGTTTAGGCATTTCTGGGTCTAACATAATCGGCTCATGTTTGATTTTCATGAATTGGCTGAAACANGCATTTATAGGAACTCCACCAAAACAGTTCCCATTTACATCTGCATTTATTGCTCTAGCCAGAAAGGACATGAGTAGGCGTCCCTATCTGGGTTCCTTCTACAAAATGAGGGTATTGTTTGAAGATTTCTCTTATAATAAGGTTGTCCCTACTACTGTTTTTAACCTACTTTGAATTTTCCAGAATAAAAGTTTTGTACAATTATTGGGAGAATCCACTAGCACTTCTGTGTCTTATAATTTGTCGATCCTCATTGAGTGATGAAGAATCTTGCTGCTCATTGCTTAATTCTGATTGTGTTCCTTTCATGAAAGGACTGTATAATATTACCCCTCTGAGCAACCTCAGTGAGAAATTAAGACAATCTGCTTTTAAAACCCATTGATTATGGAAAGATTGTAAGTTATTCTGTGATAATTTTTCACTTTCCAATTTTATATACCCTAATGCAATTACTTGAAAAGAATACATAGAAATAGTATCTCTGTTCTGAAAAGTTCAACACCAAAATCTTACTTCTGAGTTTGTCATATTAATTCTGATAAAAAGAAGGCGTAACAGCACAAATAAGATAATGACAAGAGGAAAGTAAGTCAGAATATATGAACACAAATTGTTACATGCTAATACTTCTAGTAAGAAAGCAAAATGAGGAAAGAAAAGTCCAAATTGGTAAAAAAAAAGTCCATAAGATATGATACAGGTCTATTTTTAAATAATGTTTTCCATGTGGCATTAGATGTTTTTAAATATTTCAATTATTACAAAAATACACCTCAAAGTAAGGGTATACACTTTTATACATCACAGCAAATAAACATATCTTTGTACATGGAATATATATCACTTATATTATAAAGAGAATACATATAGTTTCCTTTATTGAATACCAAAGTTACAAGTCTTCTAGCCTAAATGATACTTCAGTGCTTAGTAATCAACTTTATCTCTGGATTAAGCAAAATAAAATACACAGCAAACAGTACACTTAGCAAACACAAGTCTTTCACTTACATTCACTAAACAAGACTGTAATATCTTCCAGTTTACATTCATGAGTTCTTTCTGTCAATAGTAGTAGTAGTAGTAGTAGTAGTAGTAGTAGTAATGGTATTTTCTTCAACAACATAAAAAATTCTTTAAAATTCCATCATTTAGAGAAAACAATATATACTACCCCATGGTTCTAAATCATAAATTTAATAATAAGACCGATTTTTCCCAGACTTTAAAAAAATAAATATGATTAAAATGTGCTAAATTTTTATGTATATCACTAATATTACTAATATTACTTTCTTTTCAAAATGTCAGTTTATCTCTTTGTAGCATTGTCTAAAGTTTTCTGAAATGCATTATACTATATCAGGTTTGCTAAGCCCACAAGTCCACTACAATAAAATTTAAACTATATTACCATAGAATTCAAGGTAAATTAATACACTACACTGTAATTCAATTTTGAAAGTCCAAAAACAACAATGTAGTTCATTATAAAAGGGACAAATATGATTAAATACAATTGAGTAAATTGAAAGTATGCTTACATATCATAAAGGTAGTATCAACANAGGCTTAAATATAGCTTATTTAGTAGATTACAAGACCAATACAAAGCCTTTGGCTAAAAAATTTCTTCATTTGTACTATAATCCCATTAGATGTAAAATTTACAGAGGTCTTATGGAAACACTTATTTCTAGATGAGGACATTTTTGGTTAATATATAAGTCTGTCTGAACACATAATCTGTGATTTAATCCTGTAAAAATTTTGGCACCAACCATATCAGGAGTTCATATATTAGCACAAATGAAAGTAGTCCTTTGGTTGTATGCAGAAAACAAGCTTNCATTGTTTGGCATTTTACTATTGTATTCGTATCCTGATTGTTGGCACTGATTCCCCAAATCATTATTTTATGAAACCAGAAAAACTATTACTGTAACTTTATTTGAAAGGAACTTTACAAGTCAGTGTGCAGAGAAGTTGTTAAGACCCTGTAGACACCAATTATATATTTAAACACTTGGACATTACTGCAAAATAACATATAGTATGAATACTGTGGACCTGTGTATTTTCTTAAAATCTCATCTCCCTAAAAATGGAGGTTTAAACAGAATATTCAAGTAATGTAGCAGAAAACAATGCCTTTGATAAAAGATTAGGCAAAAAGCCACACATTTAATTTTCTCTTCACCCAGTCTGGCTAAGCAACACTAGAAATCTTATAGGCCAGTTGATGTTCGTTTTTTCATGCTCCGTCGCTGGGCTAAGTTTGAAGCAGCAACAGGCTCAAGGACTGGTTGAAAGGTCTTGTGAGTCAGGGCAGAATATGTGGTGACCACTGCTCCCTAAAATAATGAGAAATAAGACAAACTGAATAACAATCTCTG
>NW_027529437.1:36977-38188 GCF_008692635.1 Crocuta crocuta
CTGGAGGTAAAAAATTTTCACATTATACCATGAGAGATTTACCTAGAATACAACCTTATTTCTTAGGAACATAATTGAGTATATGCACTATGCATTAATGTTCCCTTCATGAATTAATACCTGCTTGGTTGTATATTTTTTTTATTTCAATGATTCTGCTTACAAATTTTTAAAACACTAAAATGTATTATTTTTAACAGACTTTCATCAACCATGTAATTTGTTTTTAAATACTTTAAGAATTTTATTTTTTAACTTTTTAAAACTTTTTTTAAAATTTAATTTTGAGAGACAGAGAAACACAGAGTGTGAGTGGGGTAGGAACAGAGAGAGAGACAGGTAGACACAGAATCCAAAGCAGGATCCAGCCTCTGAATTGTTAGCAGAGTCTGAGGTGGGGCTTGAACCACGGACAGTGAGATCATAACCTGAGCTGAAGTTGGATGCTCAACCGACTGAGTCACCCAGGCGCCCCAGGAATTTTGGGTTTAATAGAAGTTATATATATTTAAGACAAGGAATATATTTTGATGCACATATACATAGTACAATTATTACTATAATCAAACTAATGAACATCTCACATAGTTATCATATTGAGATGAAAGCACGTGGAATCTACTCTTAGCAAATTTCCAATACTTAAAAAATATTTTTAACATTTGTTTATTTTGAAGGGAGAGAGAGAAAGAGAGAGAGAGAAAACAGGGGAGGGTCAGAGAGAAAGAGAGGGAGACACAGAATGTGAAGCAGGATCCAGGCTCTAAACTGTCAGCACAGAGCCCAACGCGGGGCTTGAAGTCACAAACCATGAGATCATGACCTAAGCTGAAGTCGGACGCTTAAACAACTGAGCCACCTAGGTGCCCCTCCAATATTTAATACAGTATTATTAACTATAGTCATCATGCTATACATTAGATATCTAGACTTATTCATCCTACATAAATGTAACTTTGTACTTTGACCAACATCTCTCCATTTTACCCTCTCCCCTGCCCCTGGTAACCACTTTTCTACTCTCTGCTTTTATATATGTAACTGTTTTAGATTCCACATATAAGAGAGATTTTATATATATATATATATATATGTATATATATATNAGTGCAGCATTATTCACAGTAGCCAAGACATGGAAGTAACCTAAGTATCCATCAACAGATGAATGCATAAAACACTAAATTTTACATCTAGATTCGATGTCTATA
>NW_027529437.1:38294-40650 GCF_008692635.1 Crocuta crocuta
TGTTATTTAAAACAAAAACAAAAGCAAAAAATCTATAAATACATTTTTTTAAAATAAAGTTATTTAAGGTAATTATATGTGTTATCAGTGAATGGCATGCAATGAATTTATCAAGCATTTAGGACATGCATAAAAAATGTTTGTTTTACCTTAATGACATGTGATGTATCATTTCTATTTGGCTGATCATTCAGCAATTGATTTCTGTGGGTTATCCACGAGTGTTTTAATACTTGTTCTGTAGTGTACCGCTGATGTGGGTCCATATGTAGCATATGGGAGAGTAAATCCTAAATTAAAATGAAAAAATATATACACACATATATGAAACTATATAGCAGTAAAAGTTTTAGTAAAATATATTATTTCATATTTTCTCAAAATATAAATGCATTAGTAGCTTTGTGATCAGTTTTGTTTGACCTATACTCAGGGAAAATGAAACCTATACTCTGCACAGTTAACTGTCAGAATCTTCAAACAGATTTTTCAATATATAGTAAGCCATTATTTATCATTTCTAAATCAAAGGACACAAAATCTGTGGAGCTGGAATGTGGTTATTGGGAGAGGAAGAAAATGTAAAGTAACAGGAGTTATCCTAGAATATGCAAAATCATCAAGAGGAGAAAAGAGCTATTGATCTTTGCTGGTAAGCTGGGCTCCAAAGTATAAAGGTATGTGTAGAAATGTACAATATAGAAGGGAGAACCCCGTGTTGTTAAGACTCTCAATAATTGGCGATTTATGTGTAAAATGCTAAAGAAAGCAAAACATAAATTCAAGGCTAGCAGTTGATGCTTAGCATTCTAGTTGTTAGAATATTCTGTTTCTCACAGAGTAAGTGTGAATATGTTTACTTTATCTCTGTTACAATAACAAGTTGTAAATATACTATAACCTGATAATAAAACACAATTTTAAATAAAAACTATCTCTACCAAACATGTTTTAGGAAAAGGAGAAGTAAATTCTCCTTAATAAGCATCATATGAAACAGAAACAGTCATCAATAGCAAAAGTAGTGAAACTAAAGACTCGAAGTAGTTACATCAGAATTTGAAGAATAATGAATGTATGTAGGAGAGTAAAACAGCCAATCAAAATATATTGGATAAAGGATGAATATGCAAAAATGAATGGGAAAATAATTTAGAAAGGAAAATAACAGTGAATTACTTCAATAAAACTAACCTAAATGATAGTCATAAAAATGATAAAAGTTCAATAGTCCAAGGACTTCTACCTCTGGCCAAAATAGAATACCAGAGACTGGATTCACCCACCTGCTTGAAACAATATCCTCTTCCACCACTAAATGAATAAGTAGATAGATAGATAGATAGATAGATAGATAGATAGATAGATAGATAGATGATAGATAGATAGATAGATAGATAGATAGATAGATAGATAGATAGATAGATAAAATATAGGAAACAACAGTTTTCTAGAGATCAGATGTTAGGCAACGAAGGAAAGTGATTCCCAAGAGACTGGGATAAATCAAACAAGCCCTTTGATTGCCCAAACTTACCACCTTGAGAGTTTTCAGACTGTTGTGTAGGTAAAGGAAACTCAGACAGAGCCTGGCAGATTCCTTGAGTTGATGAGACAGAAGTGAGAGTCAGGGGAGATCAAGGTAGACAGATTAGCAGGACTGACTATAGAGTGGTGAGAGGAGCAGAGAGAAGATTACAGAGACTTGTAGAATATCTCCCTAAAATATTCAGGGTTAGAAGGAAATCAGAACTCACTCAGGATGGACATAAGATATTGCCTATTTCCACAAGCCAGCCTGGAAAATCTCATAATTCATGGAGTACCAGGAGGTAAACGGCCTGAGTAGTGTGTAGCCCTAAACATTGCTCTGTTCNTCTTATTTTTATTAATTTATTGTTTAATGTTTAATTTTTGAAGGAGAGAGAGACAGAACACGAGTGCAGGAGGGGCAGAGAGAGAGAGGGAGACACAGAATCTGAAAAAGGCTCCAGGCTCTGAGCTGTCAGCATAGCCCGATGTGGGCTAGTCTTTTCAGCTTGAAGCGGGCTCGAACCCGTGGACCATGAGATCATGACCTGAGCTGAAGTTAAAAGCTTAACCAACTAAGCTACCCAGGTGTCCCTAAAAAATCTTAAAAGGGAGAACCCAAAGTGTCATTTTGTTTCACCTAATTTAATTGTGCCCCAGAATAAAGCTCAAGAATATGTATAAAAATTCAAAAGTGTCCAGCACACAGGTAAAATTCACGTTGTCTGGCTTATTACAAAAAATTGTCAGGTATACAGAAGAAAAATAACATATAATGAGAAAAAAAACAATCAATCAATTAAAATTGACCCAGAAGTGATACATA
>NW_027529437.1:40681-41199 GCF_008692635.1 Crocuta crocuta
CCATAAGTTAAAAAGTAGAGACAGAGAAGATACAAAAAGCCACAAAACAAATTTCTAGAGATAAAAACTAAAATGTGAGACCAAAAAAAATTGAATTGGATTAACAGAAAATTTGATATTGCAGATAAAAGGATTGAATAAGACACAATAGATACTGTCAAAAAGAAACAGTGTAAAACAAGTAAAAGAACAGAGCATCAGTGAGCTGTGAGAAAATTTCAAGCAGCAATATACACAATTGCAACCATTATCCCAGAAATAAATGAAGGAAGGAAAAATATGTGAGGGAATAATACTTCCAAAATTTCCAAATTTTGCAGAAACCATAAACAGACCCAACAAGCTCAATAAAGTCCAAATACAAGAAAAAATAAATATGTATATCAAGCACATCAAACCAAATTTCTCAAAATCTAAGGCAGAGAAAATGTTGAAAGCAAACAGATTTAAAAAAGACATGTTACTTATAGTGAAAAAAATATAAGAATAACATAAGATTTCTTGTCAGAAAAAAAATC
>NW_027529437.1:41303-41545 GCF_008692635.1 Crocuta crocuta
TTGGGTCGCCTGGATGGCTCAGTTGGTTAAGCATCCTACTCTTGGATTTTGACTTAGGTCATGATCTCACCGTTCATGAGTTTGAGCCCCACATTTGGCTCTGCACTGACAATGCAGAGCCTGCTTGGGATTCTCTCTCTCTCTCTCTCTCTCTCTCTCTCTCTCTCTCTCTTCTGCTTGTGCTCTCTCTGTCTCTCTCTAAATAAACTTAAAAAAAAAAGCTTTATGAGATGCAGTAAAAG
>NW_027529437.1:41956-52428 GCF_008692635.1 Crocuta crocuta
AAGCAGGTCTAAGAGGAAAGTTTGTAGAAAAGAAAGCCTACATTAAGAAAATAAAATATCTTTAATAACTCAATCTTATACCTCAAAGAGATAGAAAAAAGAAAAAAAGGCCCCAGAGTAGAAGGGAGGAAATAATAAAGATCAAAGCAGAAATAAACGAAATAGAGACCAGAAAACAGTAGAAAAGATCAAGAACTGAGAGATGGGTTTTTGAAATTATACAACTGGCAAACCTTTAGCTAGACTAATAAAAAGAAAAAAAAAGAAGTCTCAAATAAATGAAACAGAAGAAGGAGGGGACATTACAAGCAATGCCACAGAAATAAAAAGGATCATGAGGATACTATGAAAATTTATAAGCCAACAAACTGGAATACCTAAAGGAAACAGAAAATTCCTAGATACACATATCTTACCAAAACTGAATCACGAAGAAAAAGAAAGCCTGAAAGTGCCAATAATAATGTGTAAAGAGACTGAAATAATTAATCAAAAATCTCCCAACAGGAAAAATCCCAATCAGATAGTTTCAGTTTGAATATACAAAACATTTGAAGAAAATTAATGCCTATCCTTCTTAGACTCTTACAAAAATTGAGGAGGAGGAAATATTCTCAAACTCATTTCATGAAGACTGTATTGCCCCAGTATTAAACTCCTATAAAGATACTACGAGAAAAAAAGAAAACCGGACAATAGCATTGATGAATATAGATGTAAAATTTCTCAACAAAATAGTAGCTAACTAAGTTCAGCAGCACGTTAAAAAGAAAATACACCGTGATAGAGTGGGATTTATCCCTGGGTTGTAAGGATGGTTCAATATTCACAAATCATTCAACTTTATATACCACATTAATAAAAAAAAAGGATAAGAATATCATCATTTCAGTAGATGAAGAAAAAAACACATGACAAAGTACAATATCTTTTTATGATAAAAACTCTCAACAAAGTTGGGTTAGAGGGAACATACCTCAACATGATAAAGGCCATATATGAAAAACCCAAAGCTATTAACATCCTCAATAGGGAAAAACTGAAAATAATTTCTCTACAATGAGGAACAAGACAGGATATCCACTCTCACCACTGTTTTTTAATATACTACTCGAAGTCCTAGCCACAGCAATCAGAAAACAAAATAAAAGGCATTCAAATTGGCAGTAAAACGTAAAACTTTCATTATGTACAAATGACGTGATACTGTATTGGGAAGACTGAAAAGACTCCATCAAAAGCTTGCTAGAAGTGATACACAAATTAAGTAAAATCGAAGGATACAAAATCAACGTACATAAATTTGTTGCAATTCTATATGCCAATAATGAAGCAGGAGAAAGAGAAAACAAAGAATCAATCCCATTTATAATTGCACTAAAACCAGGAGAAAGAGAAAACAAAGAATCAATCCCATTTATAATTGCACTAAAACCAGGAGAAAGAGAAAACAAAGAATCAATCCCATTTATAATTGCACTAAAACCAGGAGAAAGAGAAAACAAAGAATCAATCCCATTTATAATTGCACTAAAACCCATAAGATACCTAGGATCAACCTAATCAAAGACATAAAAATTTTTACTCTATACACTATAAAACATCTAGGAAAGAAATTGAAGATTAGACAAAGAAATGGGAAAACATCCCATGCTTATGGATTGGAAGAACAAATATTGTTAAATTGTCTGTACTACACAAAGCAATCCATTTATTGCAATCCGTATTTAAACAGAAACCAGCATTTTTCATACAACTAGGACAAACAATCCTAAAATTTGTATGAAACCACAAAAAGCTTTGAATAGCCAAAGCAATCTTGAAAAAAAAAAAGCAAACCTGGAAATGTCACAACTCTGGTCTTCAAAGCTGTAGATAAAAACAGAGATGGAGGCATACCATAAGACTCTTGAATACAGAGAAGAAACAGACTTGCTGGAGGGGTATTGTGTGTGGGGATGGACTAAATAGGTAATGGGCATTAAGGAGAGGACTTGGGATGAGCACTGGGTGTTGTTATGTGTAAGTGATGAATCAGTAAATTCTACTCCTGAAATTTAAAAAAAATAATAAAAAGGTTTAACAAATGCATTGCTTTTTTAAAAATGTTCATTTGTTTTTGAGAGAGAGAGACAGAGAGTAAAGGCTGAGGGGCAAAGAGAGACGCAGAATCTGAAGAAGGCTCCAGACTCTGAGTTGTCAGCACACAGTCCTACACGGGGCTTGAACCCTCAAACAATCATAATCTGAGCTGAAGTCAGGTGCTTAACTGACTGAGACACTCAGGAAGCCCTAAAATACATTCTTAATGTACATTAATCAGGAAAATGAAAAGACAACCCACAGAATGGGAAAAAAATATTTCCAAATCCTACATGTGATAAGGGATTAATATTAAGAATATATAAAGAACTCCTACAACTCAACAACAAAAACAACCAATCTGATTGAAAAATAGGCAAAAGACTTGAATAGACATTTCTTGAAAGAAGATACATAATTGTCCAGTAAACACTAGAAAAGTGGCTTAACATCATTAGTCATTAGGGAAATAAAAATCAAAACCATCATGACATCACTTCTCACCTAGTAGGATGGCTATAATGAAAAAATACAGAATATAGCAAGTTTGGGCAAAAATGTAGAAAAAAATCAGAACACTTGTATGTTACTGGTAGGAATGCAGTATGATGCAAATACTGTGGAAAACATTGTGGTATTACTTCAAAAAATTAAATATGCCCCAAATAACTGAAAACTGGTATTCAGACACTTGAATGCTAATGTCCATCGTAGAATTACTCATAAAAGTTGAAAGGTGGAAATAACCCAAGTGCACATCAATAGATGAATGGACAAATAAAATGTAGCATATCCATACAACGAAGTATTATTCATTCATAAAAGAAATGAAGTTCTGATACATACTACAACATTGATGAAACAAAAATAAGGCTCAACACGAAGGACAAATATTATAAGGTTCTATTCATAAGAGGCACCTAAAAATATACAAATTCGTAGAGGCAGAAAGTAGATTTGAGGTTACCAGAGAAGGGAGGAATAGGAGACAATACTTTTTAAAAATATAATTTACTGTCAAATTGGTTTCCATACAACACCCAGTGCTCATCCCAACAAGTGCCCTCCTCAATGCCCATCCCCAACTTTCTCTTCTCCTCCACCCGCCATCCAACCTCAGTTTGTTCTCAGTATTTAAGAGTCTCTATGGTTTGCCTCCCTCCTGCTCTGTAACTTTTCTTCCCCTTCCACTCCCCCATGTTCTTCTGTTAAGTTTCTCAAGATCCACATATGAGTGAAAACATATGGTATCTGTCTTTCTCTGACTGACTTATTTCACTTAGTATAATACCCTCCATTTCTATTCACGTTGCTACAAATGGCCAGATTTCATTCTTTCTCATTGCCACGTAGTATTCCATTGTCTATATAAACCACATCTTCTTGATCCATTAGTCAGTTGATGGACACTTAGGCTCTTTTCATAATTTGGCTACTGTTGAAAGTGCTGCTATAACCTTTGGGGTACATGTGCCCCTATGCATCAGCACTCCTGTATCCCTTGGGTAAATTCCTAGCAGTGCTATTGCTGGGTGACAGGGTTCATCTATTTTTAATTTCTTGAGAACCCACCACGCTGTTTTCCAGAGCAGCTGCGCCAGTTTGCATTCCCATCAACTGTGCAAGAGAGTTCCCATTTCTTCACATCCTCACCAGCATCTATAGTTTCAAATTTGTAGATTTGTTTATTTTAGCCACTCTGGCCACTCTGAGGTGGTATCTTATTGTGGTTTTGATTTGCATTTGCCTGATCATGAGTGACATTGAGCATTGTTTCATGTGTCTGTTGGGCATCTGGATGTCTTCTTTGGAAAAGTGTTTATTTATGTCTTATGTCCATTTCTTCACTGTATTATTTGTGTTTATTTGGGTGTAGAGTTTGGTGAGTTCTTTATAGATTTTGGATGCTAGCCCTTTATCCGATATGTGACTGGTAAATATCTTTTCCCATTTCATCGATTGCTTTATAGTTTTGTTGATTGTTCCCTTTGCAGTGCAGAAGATTTTTATCTTGATGAGGTCCCAATAGTTTATTTTTGCTTTTCATTCTCTTGCCTTTGGAGATGTGTCCAGTATGAAATTGCTGTGGCTGAGGTCAAAGAGGTTGTTTCCTGCTTTCTTCTCTAGGGTTTTGATGGTTTCCTGTCTCACATTCCAGTCCTTTGTCCATTTTGAGTTTATTTTTGTGTATGGTGTGAGAGAGTGGTCTAGTTTCATTCTTCTGCATGTTGCTGACCAGTTCTCACAGCACCATCTGTTAAAGAGGCTGTCTTTTTTCCATTTCATACTCTTTCTTGCATTGTCAAAGGTTAGTTGGTCATACATTTGTGAGTCCAATTCTGGGTTCTCTCTTCTATTCTATTGGTCTATGTGTCTGCTTTTGTGCTAATGCCATACTGTCTTGATGACAGCTTTGTAGTAGAGGCTAAAGTCTGGGATGGTGATGCCTCCCGTTTTGGTTTTATTTTTCAGTATTACTTTGGCTATTCGGGGTCTTTTGTGGTTCCATACAAATTTTAGGACTGTTTGTTCTAGCTTTAAGGAGAATACTGGTGCAAATTTGATTGGGATTGCATTGAATGTGTAGATTGCGTTAGATAGTAATGACATTTTAAAAATATTTATTCTTCCAATCCATTAGCATGGAACATTTTTCCTTTTTTTGTGCATGTCTTTTCAATTTCCCTCATGAGCTTCCTATAGTTTTTGGCATACAGATCTTTTACATCTGTATTCCTCGGTATTTTATGGTTCTTGGTGCAATTGTGAATGGATCAGTTTCTTTATTTCTCTTTCTGTTGCTTCATTATTGGTGTATAAAAATGCAACCAATTTCTGTACATTTATTTTGTACCCTGAGACTTTGCTGAACTCATGGATCAGTTCTAGCATACGTTTGGTAGAGCCTGTTGCATTTTCTATGTAGAGTATTATGTCATCTGCGAAAAGCGAAACTTTGACTTCATCTTTGCCAATTCTGATGCCTTTGATTTCATTTTGTTGTCTGACTGCTGATGCTAGGGCTTCCAACACTATGGTAAACAACCGTGGCGAGAATGAACATCCAAGTCGTGCTCCTGATCTCGAAGGAAGCTCTCAGTTTTTCCCCAATGAGGATGATATTAGCTGTGGGCTTCTCATAAATCGCTTTTGTGATGTTTAAGTATGTTTCTTCAATCCTGACGTTCCTGAGGGTTTTTATTAGGAAAGGATGCTGTACTTTGTCCAATGCTTTTTCTGCATTATTGATAGGATCATATGCTTCTTATCTTTTGTTTTATTAATATAATGCATCGCATTGTTTGACTTGCATATATTGAACCAGCCCTTCAGCCCAGGAATGAATTCCACTTGATCATGGTGAATAATTCTCCTTATATGCTGTTGAATTCGATTTGCTAGTATCTTCTTAAGGATTTTTGCATCCATATTCTTCAGGAATATTGGCCTATAGTTCCCTCTCTCTCTCTCTCCCCCCCCTTTTTTTTTTTTTTNTTCCTTCCATTTCTTTCTTTTTTTCTTTTTTGGAACAGCTTGAGATGGATAGGTATTAACTCTGCTTTAAATGTCTGGTAGAATTCCCCAAGGAAGCCATCTAGTCCAGGACTATTATTTCTGGGGAGATTTTTGATAACTTATTCAATTTCTTCACTAGTTATGATTGTCCTCAAATTTTCTATTTCTTCCTGTTTGAGTTGTGGTATTGTGTGAGTGCTTAGGCATTTGTCCATTTCTTCCAGGTTGTCCAGAGTGTTGGCATATAATTTTTCATAGCATTTCCTGATATTTGCTTGTATTTCTGAGGAAGTGGTTGTAATAAACCCATTTTCATTTGTGATTTTATCTATTTGGATTCTCTCTCCTTTCTTTTTGAGAAGCCTGGTTAAAGTGTTATCAATTTTGTTTATTTTTTCAAAAAACCAATTCTTGGATTCATTAATCTGTTCTTTTTTTTTATTCTATATTGATTATTTCTGCTTTGATATTTTGTATTTATCTTTTTCTGCTGGGTTTGGGTTTTCTTTGCTGTTCTGCTTCTATTTACTTTAGGTATGCTGTTAGATTTTGTATTTGGGATTTTTATTGTTTCTTGAGATAGGCCTGGATTATAATGTATTATCCTCTTAGGACTGCCTTTCCTCTATTCCAAAGAGTTTGGATTGTTGTGTTTTCATTTTCGTTTGTTTCCATATTTTTTGTTTTTAAATTTCTTCTTTAATTGCCTGGTTGACCCATTCATTCTTTAGTAAGATGTTCTTTAACCTCCATGCTTTTGGAGGTTTTCCAGACTTTTTCCTGTGGTTGATTTCAAGTCTCATAGCATTGTGATCTGAAAGTGTGCATGGTATGATCTCAATTATTTTATATTTCTTGAGGGCTGTTTTGTGAGTCAGTATGTGATCTATCTTGGAAAATGTTCCATGTGTAGTCTAGAAGAAAGTATATTTTACTGCTTTGGGATATAGGGTTATAAATATATCTGTCAAGTCCATCTGGTCCAATGTATCACTCAGGGCCTTTGTTTCTTTACTGATTCTCTGTCTAGATGATCTGTCCATTGGTGTATGTGGAGTATTAAAATACCCTACAATTANTTCCTGATGGATAGACGCTGTAATTATTATATAATACCCTTCTTCATCTCTTGTTACAGCCTTTAATTTAAGGTCTAGTTAGTCTGATATGAGTATGGCTACTCTAGCTTTCGTTTGACTTCCAGTATCATGATAGTTCTCCGTCCCCTCACTTTCAATCTGAAGATGTCCTCAGGTCTAAAATGAGTGAGTCTCTTTTATAAATTTTTTTAATGTTTTATTTATTTCTAGGAGAGAGAGAGAGACAGCGTGAGCAGGAGAGGGTCAGAGAGAGAGGGAGTGACAGACTCTGAAACAGGCTCCAGGCTCTGAGCTGGCAGTCAGCACAGAGCCCGACGCAGGGCTTGAACCCACGAACCGTGAGATCATGACCTCAGCGAAAGTCGGACGC
Source organism: Crocuta crocuta (assembly GCF_008692635.1). Lineage (NCBI taxonomy): Eukaryota > Metazoa > Chordata > Mammalia > Carnivora > Hyaenidae > Crocuta > Crocuta crocuta. The sequence goes on from NW_027529437.1 coordinate 49,025, forward strand.
TTAACCGACTAAGCCACGCAGTCGCCCCTAAAATGAGCCTCTTTTAGACAGAAAGTAGATGGGTCTTGTTTTATTTTCCCATTCTGATACCCCATGTCTTTTGAGTGGAGCATTTAGTCCATTTACATTCAGTATTTTTTTTTAGTTTTTAATGTTTTATTTATTTCTAGGAGAGAGAGAGAGAGAGACAGCGTGAGCAGGGGACGGCCAGAGAGAGAGGGAGTCACAGACTGAAACAGGCTCCAGGCTCCGAGCCGGCAGCCAGCACAGAGCCCGACGCGGGGCTCGAACCCACGAACCGCGAGACCATGACCTAAGCGAAAGTCGGACGCTTAACCAACTAAGCCACCCAGGCGCCCCCATTCAGTATTATTTTTGAAAGATATGGGATTAGAGTCATTGTGTTATCTGTTGGTGTCATGTTTGTAGTGATGTATCAGGTATTTTGTGGTCCTTGCAACATTTCCCTCACAGAGTTCCCCTTAGGATTTCTAATAGGGCTGGTTTAGTAGTGAAGAATTCCCATAGTTTTTGTTTGGGAAGACCTTTATCTCTCCTTCTATTCTGAATGACAGGCTTGCTGGATAAAGAATTCTTGGCTGCATATTTTTTTCTGTTCATCACATTGAAGATTTCCTGCCATTCTTTTCTGGCCTGCCAACTTTCAATAGATAGGTCTGCTACTACACTTATGTGTCTACGTTTGTATGTTAATGCCTGTTGATCCCTAGCTGCTTCAAAAATTCTCTTTATCCTTGTATTTTGCCAGTTTTCACTACAATATGTCGTGGAGAAGATCAATTCACATTACGATGAGGGGAGTTCTCTGTGCCTCTTGGATTTCAATGTCTGTTTTCTTCCCCAGTTTGGGGAAGTTCTCAGCTATGATGTGTTCAAGTACCCCTTCAGCGCCTTTCTCTCTCTCTTCTTCTTATAGAATTCCTATGATAGGGATATTGTTCATTTTTTTTTTACAAATAGTTTATTGTCTAGTTGGTTTCCATATAACACCCAGTGCTCATCCCCACAAGTGCCCTCCTCCATGTACATTTCTCTCCTCCTCCCCCACCCATCAGTCCTCAGTTTGTTCTCAGCATTCAAGAGTCTCTCATGGTTTGCCTCTCTCCCTCTCCCCCACTACTTCCCCCCTTCTTCTTCCCCATGGTCCTCCGTTAAGTTCCTCTTAATCCTCCTATATGTGCAAACATATGGTATTTGTCCTTCTCTGCCTCACTTATTTCGCTCAACATGACACCCTCAAGGGTCCATCCATGTTGCTACAAATGGCCAGATTTCATTCTTTCTCATTGCCGTGTAGTATTCCATCGTATAGATAAACCACATCTTCTTGATTCATTCATCTGTTGATGGACACTTAGGCTCTTTCCGTGTTTTGGCTATTGTTGAGTGCTGCTATGAACATTGGGGTCCATGTGCTCCTATGCATCAGCATTCCTAAGGGATATTGTTCCTTTTGATTGAATCATTTAGTTCTCTAAATCTCTGCCTCGTGATCCTGGATTTTTTAATTTATCTTTTTCTCAGCTCCTCTTTTTCCATAATTTTATGTTCTAATTCACCTATTCTCCCCTCTGCCTCTTTAATCTGAACTGTGCCCACTTCCATTTAAATTTTTACCTCATTTATAGCATTTTTAATTCATCATGACTATTTTTAAGATCTTTGATCTATGCAGCAATAGAGTCTTTGCTGTCTTCTATGCTTTTTTCAAGTGTACCGATTAATTTTATGACTATTATTATAAACTCCTGTTCAATTATGTTGCTTATCTGTTTTGATCAATTCTTTAGCTGTCATTTGTTGGAATTTCTTTTTAAGTAAATTCTTTCTTTTCTCCATTTCGGCTTGTTTTCTGTCCCTTATGAGTTTTAAAAGCTTCTTAAGTGCTCTGCACCTGTGAGCACTGCTATATCAAAAAGTGGGTGTCATATAGTGTCCAGGGCCTGGCCTATCAGGAGGTGTTTTTTGGAGAGTGTTAATTGCTCTCTGTTGTTGTGACTTTGGTGATTTTATTTCCCTACTTGTAGTGATGTTTTGGACCCTCCACCAGGTCTGCCTTGATTTGTTCCTTGAAGTAGCCCTGGAAAGGAAAACAAACAGACCAACAGGAAACAAAAAGAAGCAAACACACAAACAAAACAAACAAAAAACCCCAAATAAAAAACAATCCAAAAGCAAAAAACAAGGAACACTAACTACAAGTGAAGAACAGGGTGGAGGTGGTGCTCATGCAAGAATACATACAAAGAGATAAATGACAGTGGTTGGGAAAAAGAAAAAAAAAAAAACATTAAGTAGGCANGACAGAGAAACTATATGGCTTGATTATTCAAGAGAGAAAAGGAAAGTACAGAAAGAGGTGTAGAACAGGTATCCAGAGAATGGATTAAATATGTCTGTTTAAACAAACCAACAACCAGAGTAACCAGCCTAGAGGAGGTAAGAGATAAGAAGGAGAAAAGGAAAGGAGAATATATCTAAATAACAAGAATTGTCCTAGAATTAATCCAGGCAATGCTGCAGTGCTGGTCTGGAGGAGGGGGCTATCTGGTTCCACAGTGTCTATACGACTACAGTAGATATGCAGTTACCCAGCGTGGAGGGGCGTGGTTTGGTGCAAGCTGGTCCTGCCTCCACTGTGCCCCCGCCCAGACCGATCCCTGAGGCTCTGCTTTGGTGGTGGTGGGGATAAAAATGGCAAAGCCCTAGTCTATTCTCCACAACCTAGTGTCCCATATCACTCTGTTGGGGCTGTCCTCACTGTGCTGGGGGCACAGACTCGGCAGCCTGTCTCGCCTCACCAACTCCCTTGCCTTGGCACTTTGCTGGGATTTAAACTTCTGCTCCATGCACCCTGGTACTGGGAAGGCGCCTCTCGATGCTGCCTGATATTTGGTCCTGGCTGGTTTTATTCTGTGCTGCAGCACTTCAGGGGAGGGGACAGGTTTCTCCTGCTGAGGACTGTGCCCCTGACCTACCACTGAACCTGGAGGTGGCTCCCCTCCTCCCCAGGTGTGCAAACAGGGCAGCCGGCCCCAGTCTGAAGAAAGCCCTGTAGTTAGAGATGGGATCCCTCTCTGTCCCGGTAGGAGGTTTTTCTCTTGTCTAGATTCAGTCCTATGCTTCCCCAGGCACTCTTTCTCTTCCCCTTGTCTTTCGGCAGAAGGGGATCCTTCCCCTCTGAGCCTACACATCCGTTTTATCTCCCCCAGTTCGCAATCACCCACCTATGGCCCATGAGGTTGTCCCAGTTTCTCCCTGGTAGACTCAGTCTCTTTTCCTCCTAGACTCTTATGGTTTGAAGTCCTTAGGTTCGGCCCTTCACTGTTTAAGAGAGGTGGGAAATATGGATCCCCCTGCTTCTCTGACATATTGGCCACTCC